>NW_006921670.1:9296694-9311963 GCF_000298275.1 Orycteropus afer afer
GGCAATCCTACTTCCGTAGTGATACTGCCTCGGAAACCCAAGGAGGGGTCGCTATGAGTCGGGGCCGACTCGACGGCACATAACAACAACAACACTCTTTGGAGAGATCAGTCATGAGAGAATAGAAGGGCTGTGTGTGCACAAGGAGACAGCTCAGGGGGCAGGAGTACATGGAGGGAAGGACACAGGGAGGAGGTAACTATGGGGAGGAAGTGGGGGAGCTGTTGCATTGTGGGAAATTGTAGTCAATGTCATGAGACAGTGTATGTGAGCTGCTGTATGGAAGATGAAATTTGCTCTGTAAACTTTCACCGAAATCACAATAAAAATCAAAGAAAAAAAAACCTCACAGATCACACAGAATACTGTCTGACTCGTATCCTTGGACTGGCCGTCGGGGAGGGTCAGCCGTGTCGGGTGGAGGGCCTGCAAGGGCATGGGAGACGCCCTCGGTGGGGCAGACTGGCATGAAAGCTACCATAATGAGCTCAAACATGACAGTGACTGGGAGGATGACACAGGACCAAGACATGTTTTGTCCTGTTGTACATAAGGTCCCCATGAGACAGAGCCCACTGGACAGCCGCTCACAGTTCCCAGAACACTCTTCTCCCGCCCCTGCCACTGACCGGGCCAGGACGCCATGCCTCCGCTCAGGTTTCCTCTCACCCCGCCATCTGACGGCGGTCTCCCTGGCTTCCGCCGCAACACCTTGGCTTATTCCTGCCTGAATGGGGTGGCCTACTCCCTCTTCTGTGGCAGGGTCCTCACCCCACCCTGAGATCCCCACCACGCTGTGCTCCGACAGGGTCCAGTCCACAGAGAGCGGGGACACTGGTGCTCCGTCACCATCCTCCACATCCAGCACGCGCCTGCCTCCTAGCTGCCAGGCGACCAGCCTGAGAAAGGGCTACACCTCCCTGCCTGCTGAGGTGTCACCTGGGGAAAGCACCTCATCCCCCACCCGTGACGTCACTCCCTCTCTGGAGACCTAACCCCCTTCCTCTGCTCCAGGTGCCCAAACTACCACCAACCCACACCTCCGCCTGCCCGTGCACGCCCACTGCCTGCTTTTGCACAGCCTGCAAGCTAGGAATGGGTTTGACATTTTTCAACAGTTGAGAACAAAATCAAAACCAGGAATAATGTTTTGCGACATGTGAGTATTACGTGAATTTCCAATTTCATTCTCTATAAATCAGTGCTCTTGAAACCTGGTCATGCTTGTTCACTTACACGTTGCCCATGGTGACTGCCGCACCACGAGGGCAGGGCTGAGTAACTGGACGGGCCCATCTGGGCCCAGAGCTGAAGATACCTGCCGTCCAGCTGGGGGAAGTCAACGGACCCCTGCTCCCCCTTCCCCCCATGCAGCTCCTTCACTTTATCTGAGTGACGGTTTAGGGGGCTTTATCCACACTAATATGGAGAAAAGCACTGAGGATTTAGAAAGACAAAGCAAAGTGAGAACTTTAATGAAAAGCTCAGGACCAGGAAACAGATGACAGCTCTCTGAAGAGGCTGTCCCCAGGTGTCCTGCCCCCACCCCCTGCCGCCTCCCCTGGTGCTCACCTTGGTCCCAGCCCTGAAACACACAGCCCACCCCACCACTCCAGGGCAAGGAGCCTGGTGCTGCCTCCCTGAGCCCCTCACGCCCACCGAGGGCGGCATCACCCGGCATCTGGTAGATGTTCACGGTGTGGCGGTGATGGGTGGATGAGGGCAGGTGTGGTAGGTAACTTTGTGTGTCAACGTGGCTGGGCCAGATTGAGTGGCTGGGCAGCTGGATATACCTATTCCCCGTGATGAGAGTGGCAGCCAGCTCCATGGTGGAATCTATTGGAGCAGCTGAGTAGCTGCCTTGGGGATGTGCTCTGCTTCCAGTGTAGAAGCAGCAGCTTCGAGAAAGGTCTGGAGATTTCTGGCACACTTAGACCCTGCATGTAGCTGAGTCTTCATTCGGCAGCCTGCCACGTTGCCTGCCGATCTCGGGACTGTTTCTGGACTTGAACTAGTGGCCTGCCGTGTTGCTTGATAGTCTCGGGACTGTGCCACCTTCCTTGTCGACCGTGGGCGCCCGGAGCAGCAGGAGTGGGAGCTGAGGAAGCTCCCGGCGGGGGGACCCACAGCTGACCCTCCTCCACCGGAAGCCCATGGTCCAGAGGGCCCTGCAGCACTGCCCTGCAGGTAGCCTGGCCTGCAGCTACGGTCACAGACAGCAGCAGGTGAGGGCCCTCCTGCCCCAGCCCCGCTCCCAGGCCCCGCTCTGCAGCGCAGTGGAGAGGAAGCAGAAAGGGGGAGAAGAGGCCACCAGGGCAGGCCCGGCCCCCCTGCTGCAAGTGCCCAGCGCAGGACGGAGGGCAGGCGAGGGCAGGCTGAACTGGCTCGGGCCTTCCAACGGGACCGGCCTGGATGGGCTTCCCATAGCTAAATGGGACCAGAACGCAGCAGCTCTGCCTGAGACAGACCCCAGCGAGAGGCGGGAAACCTAACTGCTCAGGTCTGTTCCCCACCGAGTTCAGACGGTTCAGTGAACCACTAACGGCGGATGCTGCTGCACTTACCCCGTAGCTCTTTGTTTAAAATTCTTTTTATAGGGCTTTGAGCTGCTGGGAGAAAAGCCGCGAATCCAAATGAATACGACCACCCAGGCCTCGTGGCGGGGAGAAGAGGCCCCGTGGTCCTGCCCTGAAGCCCAGAATTCCCACTCAGGCTTCAAAACCAGCCCCTCCGGCACCGCACACAGTGAGCGTGCCTGGCTGCTAACCAAGGGCAGGGCTCAGGTCCACCCCCCCCAGGGGCCTCGGGAGGAAGGCCTGGAGGTCTGTGTCCAAACGATCCTCCTCCAAAACCCTCGGAGCCTAGTTCCACGCGGCACGCGCCAGGCTGCCAGGAGTCAGAACTAACTCGAGGGCAGCAGTGTTTTGCTTGTTGTTGTTGTTAAAGGACAATGATGGTTCGGTGGTCGAACTCTTGCCCTCTGTGTACAAGATCCGGGTTCGAGTCCAGCAACTGTGACACCGAACAGATCTCAGTGGAGCCTCCAGACTGAGAAGAAAGGCTCAATGATCCCCTTCCCAAAAAATCAGTGGAAAAGTCCCACGGATTCCAACAGCGCGATCCGCAGCCGACTGTGGAGCGGGCACGAGACTGCAGGCACTTCGTTCCGCTGCGGGGGGGGGACCTGACTTGACAGCAGGCCTGGCTCTGATGTCACTCTCCCCGGAGGAGAGAGAACTTCCTGCCAGAGCACAACCTGCAGAGGAACTTCGGCCCTTTACAATTTTATTCTTCTTGTCTCTTAAACTGCCCTCTGCTCAGTCCCTCGCCCAGAGCCACGTTCCGTTGCCTCGTTTCTAGCAGAAAGGGGTCAGGAACCAAGGCTGTGACTGCGTCCCACCAGACGCAAAGGGGGTGCTCCGGGCGGCTCCCCCACCCCCTCGGCAGCCTTCCCAATCAGGCGCCTTCCTACCGCCACTCTTCAATTCGCGTTAAATGGAAGAAGTAAATTTTTTAAATGAAACCATGAAAAAGGATTTCTCTTACCATCAACACACCAGCGCTCATTTTCCTTATTATTCCACTTTTGGCTATTTTGTATAAAATCTTTAATTAAAGTTTTTCTTTGAAATTGTCATTATCAACCCAGAAGAAAGAAAAGGGGAAAGAAAAGACCACCACAGCTGTGCAGATATGAAACGCTATTCAGAGCTAAATGAACTGGAACGGAAAGAGTAGCTTGCCTGTTACGTTCTGGGTTTTGGCTCTGTATTCTCGATAGCACAGTCTAACTTGTCACTTCATATCGATTCCATCTGTTTACACTCTGCAGAGTATTGGCTCCCCACCGCGAACATTTCCTATTTACCAGCTGGTAGAGCTGAGCCAAACCAGATCGGAAAAAATTAGACCGCATTCAGAAGCTCTTCGTCGTAAACTTTCAATTTGGGGGCGTGTGGGAGGAGAGGCAGCAGGGCATCGCTCACCTGCTAACAAAGCCTTTGCCTCCCCGCCGCCCGGGGCTCCGGGGGCCGTGCCCACCGGCCAGCGATGATGCTGGCGCTTACTCAACATATGCATCCCCTGCCGCTACCCAGGATGGAACCAGCTCACGTGAAAAGACGGCCAAACGTGATCTGTGAAGATGGAGACAAGAAAGCCGACTCAAACGGAGTTAAAGCAACCTTGAAAGTTACGTAACTGCAAGGACCAGGCATGACCTGACTGCAGGTTTCCTTGCGACCACGGTGAAGAGGGAAGCTGGCTGCCACGTGCTCCCCAGGTCGTGTAAGCTTGTCCTCCACGGACACTGCCCTGTGGCCCCACCAGCCTTCAGTGGTGACATCCTCTTATGAAGCTCGGGATACGCGCTCCGAGTCACGCAGCTGGGGGATTGCAAGCTCTTTGGTCAAGGTGACAGACCAGATTTTCTAAATGACTACCACTCATTGCGTGTGCTTGGGCGGGGAGATTTGAGGTCTCTGGAGGGCGAGGACCAAATCTGGGTCTTCTTTGCATTTCTAGCAGCTCCACGGTGTTCTGCACACACTAGTCGGTGTCAACAAAGGCGGCCGATGTGGTACCAGGCGAGTCGTCACGTCCAAGGCCTGATGGTGGCTGCCTCAGAGCCAGCTGCTCTCCCACCAGACTCTCCGTTACACTGAAGACCACAGTCTCCTGGTTCCCCCTCTCCCACCTCATAAGCCCCGTGCGAAGCCTGAAAAAATGCACCTCACCTCCCACATGTTAGGATTACAATGTGACCTTCCCATCTATCTCTTCCCCAGCCTACCCTGACATCTCCCCAGCTACCCTGCAAGACAGCTGTGCTCACAACAGCCAAGGGCTGTCTCCTCACTGTACCCAAGCCTCACCTGACTGGCCCACCTCCACATCCTCTACTACCAGACTGGAATTCTGAAAGCTACCGTACACCTTGTCCCCTGCCCCGTCCTCGACGTGCATCGAAACCCCATCCGTGGTCCAAGCCCAGGCTCCTAGCTCACCTCTCTCATGAAGTCCTTCCTGGCCAGGAAGGACTGTGAACTTCATCTATCCCTCCAACAGATACAGCTTGAGTACATCCTGGGTGCTAGGCCCTTCCCAAACCAGGGAAGATGCTCGCTCCCATGGAAAATAGATCCTAGTGATAAACAAGGCAGTGATATCACAAGGTGGGTGTGAGGGTGAGGACTGCACCAAGCGACACCGGCAGAGGAGGTGACACTAAAGGTCTGCGCACTGTTTCGCAGAAATGTTTTATCTTTATAAAAATATCCCTATGGTTCGCTGTAACAACTAAGACGTTTCTCCTAAGTCTGGCTTGCATGTACAGATACACCTACAAGGTGAAAACTTGATGCTAATTTACTCTGTGAATCCTCTAATGTGCTCAGGCCAGAGCTGTCATTGTTGCCCAGTTAGGATGGTGCTTCAAATCACCCGGCTCCGTCCACACATGCTACAACCAGCCACTGTTGTTCTTGTTGCTGCCGGTGTTTGTATAGTCGCTGGTTTTGTCCAGTTATCTGGTGTTTCAGCTGCAGTCATGTGGTAATTAGTATTTGTGAACTTTGATCAATAACTTCTCTGAGAATGGAGAAATTAAAGGAGAAGAGAGAGGAAAATCTAAAAAGGCTTCGGCTCAGTTACTAATGAGGTTGTGACCGACGATGTTGTCGTTCAACGTCGATTTTACCAATCTTGTCATTGGTGTCCACAGAATCTAGGAAATATTACATCTCAGTAATTTACAGCTATATTTATCACCTATTATTCTATGATTAAAATTGATGATAAACACTGCTAAGGATTCTGTACGGTCTGGTGCGGGAGGAGGTCCGTTGGGGGAGGAGGGTGACGCCACTGAAATGAGCACGGATTTCAGAAAGTTCTAAGGGTTTAAGTCACATACCTGTAATGCAGTTGCCGAGACACCAGGACACGGAGTTGTCTCAGGGAAGCAGTTTATTAGCACTCCCGGGCGAGGTTCTCGTGCCCTAGCATCAAGGGCAGAGAAGTCGCACCCCGGGCAGGGGGGATAGATTCTTGTAGACACAGAGAGGACTTAATTGGGGACACTAAGGAAATGGCAGGGTCCAATTAGCTGTTGGCACGGGTCTGCACTTAATTAGCATGAGGGGGCTTCACAGGAGGAAGTTTGTTATTACGTGGGACTTTCCAGCCTGGGCGGGTTTTGTCCCCTCGGTTGTCTTATCAGGCTGTCTCATCAGGGCCTGATACCCGGAGGAAGCTGCTAACTGAAATGTTGGTGGCTTAAGTTTACTCTGGCCTAACAATACCTATCTCAGATAGTGTGGTGAAAAGTGTCCCTGGAGAGGTGGCACCGAGCCGTCTCTCTGGGGAGGTGACACTGAGCTGGCCTACGAGGGTTCAGTGCTCCGAGGATCTGAAGAGGCGACCCCCCGGCAGACAGAAGAGCTGGTGTGACGGCAGCAGAGAGCCTGGCCTCTTAGAAGCACAAATCAGAGGGCAGCGGGGGCGGCAGGGCAGCCAGCGCGAGGCAGAGGCCAGTGGGGCTGGGCTGGTGGAGGTCTGTGAGCCGGGTGGGCGGTCTGCACCGTGCCCACCAGCAGCCAGAAGTCACGGGCAGTTTAACCAGGGGACTCCCGTGAGATCTGACTTATGGTTGAAAAGGTAACTCGGCTGCCCCCGGAGTCAAGGTCAGAAGGGGGCAAGGGTGAGAACAGATGGAGACGCAGGTAAGAGGTCACCGACAAGCACAGGCCAGAATGACTATGGCGTCGATTGTAAAGGCAGCAGTGGGCGGGGCACGTGGATGCACTCAGGACCCATCTCAGATAAAGCAGCCTGCTGAGGCCGTGGACATGGGAGAGGGGCTGGTAAGGGTGAAAAGGGAGTCAAGGCTGGTCCGAGGTTTCAGCTTGAATGACTAGCGAGGGGCCGAACCTTTTACGAGAAAGGGGGGAGACCAAGTGCTCTGGGTGGGACTGTGTCCCCCCATGACGTGCTGGAACCCTGACCCCACCTCCACGCACGTGATCCTGTTTTGAAATCGGGTTTTCTTGTGAATGAGGCCATACTGAGGCAGGGTGGATCCAAACTGAATCACTTTTGAGATATAAACAAGCAGATCAGACACGGAGCGTGCGGACAGAAGTCAGCGGCCATCTGGCGACTCCCCTCCAGGCCGGCTCAGACTTGCAGCAGCCAGAGCAGCAAGGAAACACATTTCTGTTGTTTCAAGCGACCGCCGCTGGCACTTCCGCTACAGCAAAACCAGAGGATGGACAGACCTGCCCCGAGCGTAGCCCTCTTCCTGGGGTGGGGCGAGGGGAGGAGCTACACTTACATCCCGCCCTGTGGACAGTGAAGGTGTAAGTGACTGGACCATGCATGGCCACACGCCATCAGTGACGTCCCACAGGACACCACGTGTGTCCGAACCCCTCCAAATGAAGGCCCTAAGTCTTTGAGTAGCTTCTATGGGCCTGGCATGATGGTTAATTAACGTTGTATCTGTTCACACACAGAATCCCAGTGATACTGGGAAAACGCTGCAAGGCCGTGTCCTCACTTTACAGGTACCGAACAGTCTCAGGGAGGCTGCTAGCTTGCTCAGGGTCACGCTGCTACTACGTGCTCTGGTTCACAAGCCCACAGTGGCCAAGAATCCGGCCTGTCCCCTCCACTGTGACGGTAACCATCTTGCCCCTACAGCCTTGTTTGTGCTGGCGCTTTGCCACCTGCAGGGCTGTGTTGCTAAAATGGTAACAAACTGAGTCTGAAATCACTGCAAATGCTTCTATGACAGAACCTTTCCTGTCACTTCCCAGGAAGACTTTAGGAAATTAACAATAAAGCAGCCAAAGATAGGTCCTAGGGCAGAAGTATTTTCAACGTGATTTATGTATAATATACAGACCTATATCAAATGGCAACCGGTTATTGTGTGACGTGACCTCTCGATGCACACGTGAGCTCGGCCCTCCGCTGGCTTGCACGCAGACGCACGAGTAAAAGCTGCGACACTATTAATCACTATATTCAGTTATGATTGACAGGCCTTTCTGCGGGGAGGAAAAAGTGCTTCGGAGACAATCTGTCCCAACAGGTCTGCGATATGCTAATATTTTCTTCAGATGAAAGAGGAGCTGTGTTCAAATACCTGCTACAATAGGCAATTAATAGCGGGTGCGCCAACGCAGAGCTGATGAAGGTGGGCTTACGGTATTACAGCTGAACCAAGAGCGTGGATGTCGCAGCAAACGGCCTCACTCCCATTCAACAACGGCCTTTTTATTAGTCAGACAGACCGCATTTGGGGTGCTGACTCATGTTAATGTGTTGCTATCACGTTAAGCTATGTTGATGACACGGCTGTGATTCTAACAACAATTTTTTAAATCTCTTTTTCAAGAAAAGTCCCGTATTTGAGGAAGTGAATCTACTCATCACTTCTGCCTCTTTTCTCAGAAGGCATTTCAGAGTAAGGCAGCAGCCTGGCGCCCAGAACTGTTCACTAATTGCTCTGAAATGACGAGGCTGCATCTCGACCACTCCAATGCTCCGAGGCAGAGCCATAAACACTTGTGTGGGATCACTCAGGGTCCACAGACACACTAGTCACGGCTGACTGGTCCACCAGATGTTCTGACATCACGGCGCCCAGGCTCAAAAGCGTTTCTCCGGCTTGGGTGGTAATGTGGATATGAGAGGCAACAGTCTGGGGTTTGGGCTCTGTTGTTTTCTCTTGCTGCCTCTTTAACTAAATTCTGCCTTCTTGAATTCTATCTACTCCGCTAAGAACAGCTTTGGGGTGGGGAAGGGGAAGAGCCGGTACATTTCTAAACACACACTATGTGCTCAGAAGGGTGGAAAGCGATTCCCAGCGTCCAGCGAGTCTCTGGACGCAACATATAAACCCCAAGCGACCAGATGGGATGCACTTTGTCAACTTCTCTCAGTCCCACCTTCACCCCTTCACCTGACACATGGGACCAAAACCTTGTCAGGCAACACACTCAAGTCTGGCTTCAGTCCCTTTTGTCCCTGGCAGATTCCTCAGCCTGATGAAGCTGAGGGACCCAAGTCCCGGGCCTCAGGCCCTGTGGGGCAGGAAGACCAAGGGCGAAACAACGTGAAAGGACAGGACGCCAGAGAGGGGAAGCAGAGAGAAGTCCCAGAGGCCTACCTGGAGGAGGCTCTGGGTGGATGAAAAGATGACCCTATGGAAGGAACAAGCACAGACACACTTGGCATCCAAGCCTGGACCCCGTCTGTCAGACGATGGTGAAGAGAGGGACTTCTTGCGTGATGGACCGGATCCACCTAGAGGCACTTCCAGCCCTTACAGGGGGCCCATTCACTAAACGCAAAGTCCGGGCCAATGCCTTTCCTGCAGCGGCCCTCTGGAGAGGCCAGGTGACCTCATGGTTAAGGGCAAGGACTGCGGGGCCAGGCTGCCAAGCCTTGAACTGCGGCTTCTCCACCTACCATCACTGCGACCACTGCGCTCAGCCTCTGTTCTCGGCTTCCTCCTCTATCGGCGTGGGATAAAACAGCACCTGCCTCATGGGTTTCTCCTACAAATTCGATGCTTTAATACATGTTGTGAGCAGGTGGCAATGAATGAGTGATCACTCTACTCAAAATGTGAGGAGCTCTGGTGGCGTAGTGCCTAAGGCACTTGACCACTAACCAGAAGGCTGGCGGTTCAAACCCAGCAGCCACTCCTCGGAAGGAAGGTTGGGCAATCTACTTCCATAACAATACTGCCTCGGAAACCCAAGGAGGGGTCGCTATGAGTTGGGTCTGACTTGATGGCACAAGTCAACAGCAACAACTCAAAATGTGTGTCTTTCCACTATGTCAGGTTTATCAATACATAAGAACATCAACAGACCAAGGACGACCACCTCCACACACGAAGACTCGTGCCAGCAAGAGCAAGAGCAGACATGCAGAGGTAGCCCTGAGCAGGTGTCAGGGACGAGTCCGCGGACGACCCCAGCGTCTGCAGTTCCTGTGACGAGGCCTGTGCGGCCCCTCCCTTAGAGGGCCTCTCAGCAGCAGTCCTGCTGGGTCTGGGGATGCCCTCTGCCAGCGAGGGCTTCTCGGGTGGCAGGTGTCCTCCTTGCGTGAGACACTCTCTGGGCGGAAAAGACCCAGTGGGGCGGGGCCAGGGCTCCCCCAGAGAAGCAGCCCCTGCCGACTGATCCCCTGCCCCAGAGGCTCCTGGAATGGGCTGGTGACTACCCACATTGGCCACCAACAGCCGTCACCTCACTGGCACTTTGAGTATTCTGAGCAGATCAAAGTATCACACGGCAAATGTGCAGGTTCACAGTGCAGGTCCCTCTCAAGACTGCCTGCCTCGAAGTGGGGTGCTCCACCAGACCTGGACGCGGTCTCGAGATGGGCCCGTGTGCTGGCTCCAGTATCGCTCCGGGCAAGGAACTGCCATCCTGCTGGCCCTTACGTCCGCCATAACCAGCGTTTTCCCATCTTGTCTTTCGACACCACACTGGTCCTGTCTTTTCTGGTAGCTTGTCCACGCCCTGGCTGCGTCTGTCACACCCTTGTCTGATCATCACACTTGTTTAAACATTTGTTCACCACAATTCCTATTTCTTATTTCTGTTTGCAGTCTCCTTATTCTCACACTAGTTCCCGACAATGTTAATGCAGCCTATTATAACACTTGTTTAACGCTATCACTCTTATCATAATACTTGTTCACTGCGATACAGGAAAGCCCTATGACAGCGCCTCCTCACAGGCGCTCAGCAAGGGCTGCTGGTGCTGTAGGGTGCTGCATCGTCCTAGCAACCTCATGGGACAGAGAAGAACTGCCCCCAGGGTTTCCTAAGCCATAACCTTTACAGGAGCAGATCGCCAGGTCAGCAGCTGAGCGCTGAACCACCGCACCACCAGGGCCCCTCAGGGAGCGTGAGCTGTGATTATTACGGAAGTTGGCAAAATCCAAAGACTTACATGAGTGTCCCCAGGGTTCAGGCCTCTCAGAGGGTGGCTGAAGCCAACTGGGCTGCCTCCCCCAGATCCACTCACCTCCACTCCTCACCTTTCTAACGCCTGCATCTCCCATCTTGTTCCGGTATCTTCACTCTGGAGGCCTCACGCTTCAACAGAGTGAGGCCCAGCACCACCCACGGGCCAGTCAGGACTGGACCAGGCCACATGTGGTGACCAAATCCATTGCCCATGACAGGTGTGGGTGCAGAACGTGACTCTGGGCTCCAAGACGTGAGGGGATGGTCCGCAGTCCTCATGAAGAGTCACGTTGGGGGAAATGGTATCATGGTACTGCTTGTTGGTCATGGGAAAGGAGACCAGGAGCAGATGTGGGCCAGAAAACAGCAAGAGATGCCCAAACCTGAGGGGCCAAGGACATCACCCAGCCACCGAGTTAGCCAATCCCAGACCCACACCCCCCGACTTCTTAGGGGACACAAAGCTCCTTCTTGCTGAGGCTGATTAAGCCCCCAGGGTCTTCTGTCTCCCACAGAGAACAGCCAAACACCTCCACTATGGAGGTGGCGCCACCTGGTGGCAGGTGCAGCCTACCACAGGCAGGGTCCTGGCAGGGAAGGCAGGGAACAGCATTTATTGAGTATCTACTAGGTGCCAGGGAGCTCTGGTGGCGTAGTGCCTAAGGCACTTGACCGCTAACCAGAAGGCTGGCAGTTCAAACCCACCAGCCACTCCTCAGAAGGAAGACTGGGCAATCTACTTCCACAGAGATATTGCCTCGGAAACCCAAGGAGGGGTCGCTATGAGTCGGATCCAACTCAATGGCAAACACAACAACAGGTGCCAGAGAGCTCTGGTGGCATAGTGCCTAAGGCATTTGACTACTAACCAGAAGGCTGGCGGTTCAAACCCACCAGCCACTCCTCGGAAGTAAGAATGGGTGTGATGGTTGCAGCTGTTTGTCAACTTGGTTGGACCACAATTCTGTGTGGTTTAAGCAATTGTGATGTGGTTAGTCCCATGATGGGATCAGATGAATATGTTTTGAGCAGCCAATCCACTGAAAAGGAGTTTCCCTACGGGTGTGGCCTGCTTCCAGTATATTTATGGACATCCTGGGAAAACAGACACTCTTCTGTGGATCAGGATTCTGTTGTGCTGCCTACAACTGTCCGTGAGCGAACAATCCACCGTTCGGCCTGCAGATCTTGGATTCGTCATTCGTTGGAGTCAACAGCCGGTATACCACCTGCCAACCTTGAGCTCCTCAGCCCCTGCAGCTGTGAGAGTCGGGAAAAGCCTCCAGCTTGACGTTGGATCCAAGAACTTCGGACTTGCCAGCTTCTATAAGCATGTAAGCCATTTTCCTAAGATAAACTTCTCTTTCTCTATATGTATATATAAGCTTTACTGGTTTTGTTTCTCTAGAGAAACCAGTCTAACACAGTAGGCAATCGACTGCTGTGGAGATGCTGTCTCGGAAACCCAAGGAGGGGTTGCTGTGGATTGGATCTGACGCGACAGCGGTGAGTGAGGTACTAGGTACCAGGCCTTTCACTTACATTACGCTCCTTCGCTCCTGAAGCCACCCTGATAGGTGGGCTTTGTTGCCTCCACATTGGACATGAGGAAACTGAGAACAGTGACAAACCTGTCCGAGGGCCCCCAGGAAGTCCGGATGGAAGGCTGGGTGTGCCCGGGCCCTGCTAAATCCCACTGTTCCTAGGAGATGATGAGCGTATAGCCAAGATCCAGAGCAACGAGCCTGGGAGCAGAGCACTGACGCAGTGCAACCAGCAAGGAGACACCAAGGCAGAAAGCGGGGCCCACAGACACCTAGGGACCCCGTGACAGAAACAGAGCGTGAGGGCCGAGAGAATGAGGGCAAGGGAGGCGTGCGCCCCAAAAGCCTACTGACTGGCGCCCGCACGCGGATGAAACCAGGCGCCAGGACCAGGTAGCCTGAGAACCACCTGGGCCCACGAAGCATGCCCTCCCCCAAACACCGAGACCCGTGGACGCACACAACAGCCTCTTGCAGGCTGTGCAGCAGAGTCCACGAAAGACAAAGAGGAGGGCCCCGGGGCCGTCCAGCAATGGGTTGACATCACCCAGGGCTGTCAGTCATGGTGTTACTTCCCCATGGGCCTCCTCCCATAGTGGACCATACAGAGTCCTCAGCAATGTTTACGATCTCAGTCACAGGATAACGTGCAGTACAGTTGTAAATTGCTTGAACGTTCATATGAAAACGAACAACAAAATGGTTTAGTAAAACCTTTGTACGTTGAGTGACATTATTAGTTACATTACCAGTAGCTGAACAGAAGCCTTTTTAGATTTTTCTCCTTCTTTTCCTTTAATTCAACTTAATTCTCAAAGACGTTGTTGACACAGCTTCACAAATACTAACAATGCCACAATACTGTAGCTGCACCGCCAGACAGTCTGACAAAATCAGTGACCAGAGAAACGCTGGCAGAAATAAAAAGGGCGCACGCTTGCAGTGCAAGCAGATGGAACCACGTGGCCTGAAGCATCGGCAGAACTGGCTAACGATGACAGCTCTGACCAGAGGACAAGCCACGGTTCGCAAAGTAAAACACCACAGAGTTTGCGCCCTGGAGGTGTAGCGACACATGTGAGCTGGGCTTATGAAAAACGTTTTTGTTGTTGCAACTCTATTTTTATTAAAAAGCAGTAACTGTCCGCCGAAACACTGCACATTTTGTAGACAGACACTGGCGAGTCAGCCCTTCTGACAGTGTCAGCTGGCACGGGCCTCACCCTACACCCCCTCGTGATGCCACGGCCGCCCAGTCAGCCTCCCCCGACGGATGGAGGAAACGAGGCTCTGAGGCCTGAGAGTGGACTGGATATTGAGCGTGAGACCAGCCAGAGGGGCTGCGGTGCATGGAGACAGAGGGTGCGGAAACCAGCAGGGACCGAGTCACTGCAGGACGGGACGACAGGGTAACACGAGTGCGATGGTGCCATCCGTTCGCAGATTGTGCAGCGAGCTATTTGTGGGTTAAGGAAGACTAGGCCTCTCATGATCTCCTGAAGACTCCATGACACAGAACCACTCACATTCACTCTCAGTCCACATAAGCCGGCAATTCCTACCTGAAGCACAGTAATGCTCTCCCGTCATCCCCAGCTGGACTGACGTCCCAGCCAGTGACATCATACGCTCCTCCGACGTGGGTGCCAGAGCCTTTGCATGGCCAGGTCTTCACTGGGAGCGTGCTGCTGCCCGGGGCCAAAAACTGGGGAGTGCATGTGTTTCACTGGTTTTTTAGGGGGAGGGGGTGAAGGGATCAGATTTACTGGGGCTCCTACCTGCCCTTCACAGGAAGCCGCGGTGCTGATGACAATAATCATAGTTGGGATTTACCGAGCACACCAAGAGCTTTATACTTGACATTTGAAAGCCACACAACAGCACTTCAAGGTGGCTGCTGCTGCTACCACTAACAGATGAGGACACCGAATGACCAGGACTTGCCCGAGGCCACCTGGCTAGCAGATGCCCAAGTCTCGAGACTGAACCCAGGTCTGCCAGGTTACAAGGTCAGGTTCATCCACCCCACCTGCCGGCCTGGTACCGGTCAGAGGGGGTCTTGGTGGTGCCAGTATCCATGCAGAGGAAATTCAGGGCTGTACCAGGATTTAGTGACTCAGTCAGCCGCTCCTCAGAGTGTCACCTTGGCCTTCTTGTCCCCACCAAGCTACATGAAAACTGCACTGGTATACATGTGATCCACAGCCTATATGACTATGGGACCAGAAGAACTAGATGATGCCCGGCTACCACTGTCAACCACTCGGAGGGGGATCTATGGAAGAGACCTTACCTTGGATAGAGAGGGAGAACAATGGAAACAAAACTCAAAATCATTTGGGGAAAAAAAAGGCGGGGTGGGGGCGGGAAACCAGGTTTGCTGGTCTGATAGAGCCTGGTGGAACCACTGAGACTATGGCCCCTAGCTGCCCTTTAAGTCTAGAATTGAACCCACACCTGTGGCTTCCAGCCAAACATAAGAAAAGCATATGAGTTGATCATGTACCTGAGGTAGATACACTCCTTGGAGAGAACAATCCTGGGTGAAAGAAGGGCTGCTTATGCACAGGGAGACAGCTCAGGGGGCAGGAGTGCATGGAGGGATGGACATAGGGAAGAGGTAACTATCGGGAGGAAGTGGGAGGAGAGCTGTTGCATTGGGGTAAATTGTAGTCAATGTCATGAGACAAAGTGTATGTGAACTGCTGTATGGAAAGTGAATTTGCTCTGT
>NW_006921670.1:9312063-9316938 GCF_000298275.1 Orycteropus afer afer
ACAGGGAGACAGCTCAGGGGGCAGGAGTGCATGGAGGGATACACACAGGGAAGAAGTAACTATCGGGAGGAAGTGGGAGGGGAGCTGTTGCATTGGGGTAAATTGTAGTCAATGTCATGAGACAAAGTGTATGTGAACTGCTGTATGGAAAGTGAATTTGCTCTGTAAACTTTCACCCAAATCACAACTAAAATAAATAAATAAGTAAAATTTTAAAAAACGTTGCACTGGTTTAAACCCACTCTGAGCAGTGGGGAGGGTGTCTATGGAGGCGGGAGGTAGGATAAAAACAGAACTGAATGGAAGGACGGGGAGTGGTTCTGTGTCCTTTTAGAGTTGCCCACGTGGCCTGATTTTTGGTACCGTCCAGTCCTGGCCTGTGCCCATACCGTCCAGACTCTCAGTAATGCTGATTATTGATCCAGGGCAGTACTAACCCCAATGCCTGTCATAAAGGGCCGGTGTTCCTGGGGGCACTTCATGATTAACACAGTTTATGAAGAGCCAACTCAAAGATAAATACCATAAACACATGATATCAATCATACCCATTTCTCACAAACGGACGCCGATGTCAGTGCGGATGACAGCAGCTTTCCTACCGATATAAATGATACTGAGGCTAGGCTTTTAGAAACACGTGATGCTGAAAAGAAAGACCACAGAAGATGAATCTGCTGTGCTAAGGGCGTCAACCAGGAAAAGTGGGACAAACATTTGTGGCTTTCCGGCTATTTGTGGCTTTGAAATGTATGGAAATCTCAGGGGAGTTCAAAAAAGAAAAAAACTGGGTCAGACCTCGAATCAACGCACAGAATGAGGTAAATTAAACCGTGATTCTCAACCTGCTCGTGTCACTGACGGGCTCGAACGTGTATGCAAAGCACCCACGGCTGTCCCGGGGGTGCCAGACACGCCTGTCTCCCCCAGCTTCGCTGCACCAGGAGGGCCAGCAAGTGGCCGTGGAGCCGTGTGCCGTTTTAAACACACGGGGTAGCAGCTTTGTGGCTACACCCATCACCCTGTACACACACCCCACTCGGAGCCTCGTGGCTGTTTCTTACCACGGCACCCTTGGCTGGCAATCACCGTGAAAAGCAGCGGTTTCCTCTTTCGGAAAGAAAACCTGCTTCTGCCCAGACAAAGACTGGAGAGGCAGCACTGCTGGTGATGTCCGGGTGACACCGAGGGCGTCCACACACGCAGACGCTGGGCAGTGTCGTTCATCACCACCCCGGCCCGTCTGACCACTGACTGAGAGCCTGGGACAAGCCGCGCTGGTGCTGCACTGTCCACCGCGCTAGTGGTCACTTCGGGGGGGGGGGGCAGGGCAATGCTGAGGATCGTTACCTTGTCTCCCAGCTGCAGCTCAAGTTCCCGTAGCGTCCGGGGCTGACGCGCTTCATTCCCAGATCGCCTTAAAAATAAAATGGGGTTTTTGTTGTTAGATGTTTTAGCCAAATAAAGGTTTACATGTGACATGCATACATCAAAATCATAGGATTTTTAAAGAAATGGTTTTTAAAATGCAAGGTGTTACTTATGCTCTGCCATCTGCCAGAAGCATGTGCTTGGGCACCCGACTTAAATTGTCTGTGCCTCAGTTTCCCCATCTGTAAAAGCAATATAATATCGCTCACTCCTCAGAGGGTCGTGTGGCAATGACACCACTACGGCTGGAGCCAAATGAGTGCTTACTACGTGCCAAGCCTGAGCACGCATCACTGCAGTGAGTTCCTACACCCACTCGACGAGGGGTGCCACCGTCATCCCCCGTGTACAGATGAGGAGACCGAGGCAGCCCGAGTCTCGGCACTGGGACTCACGCCCTGCTTTTAACCCCCGTGCTGCTCCATGAGGCTCGCACCACCGAGAGCTCAGAGTCCACCCCGGGAGGGTGTTAGCCACTCTGTAAAGGATGTCGTGGGGGACGCATGTACTGCATCCTACCAGTCCCTCCGTCTGCCTTTCCTCAGTGTCTGCCTTTCCTCAGTGACTGAACTCTCCTTTTTCTTGTATTATCTGTACCCCTATAAACCATGTCCAGAAACCAACCAGCTGCTGTCTGGGCGCCCTATGGGGTCAGAGCAGACCTGTGCCCTGAGCGTTTTTCAGTGGCTGCTTTTTCAGAAGTCCATCGCCAGGCACTAACCACTGCACAGCCCCTCTTCAGAACAAGATGGTAGGGTCTGGGGGAGACATAGGGGGCACAGCAAGTGAAGGCAGAGCTTGTGTCCCCTCATGTCCTTCTTCACAAGGTCCCAGGGGCAGTGGGAAAACACTGTTCCCGCTCCTGAGAAACCCTGATGCCAGTGACAGCAAATGCGAAGGCCAGAGCAGCATCAGCTGGGATGACAAGAGGGGCTGTGAAGAGCGTGGAGGGGGGCAGAGGCATTGGGACATGGGACAAACGGCTCCCTTGCATGGGAGGGGCAACAAGGGCACCCCTTCAAGCAAGGAGCCAGGGCTCAACCCACTCTGTGGAAAAGCTCTCCAAGCCAAACAAAGGGTGCCCACGGCCGGTGTGGGAGCCTGAAGAGCAGGGGTGCTGCCCGTCCCGGGACAGGAGTGAGGAGGTGGGCTGTCTTCAGAGAAGGAAGCCCAACGGGATCTGTAGGCCACGATGAGGAGTCTGGACTCTATATATATAAGGAGTCTGAGGCAAAGGAAACCATCAGAGAGTGCTAAGTAGGAACTGCCTCCATTTTAGATGGAGCAAACGGAGGCTCTGAGAGGCTAAGTGCCCTGCCCAAGTTACACACACCAGAACCCAGGCAAGAATCCAAGACCTGCCGTTCTATGCTAAAGGCACTATTTTTTAAATTGCTCTAATTATATATTTAATAGATACAAAACACTATAGGACATGTTCCAACGTTAAAGAATAAAAATCAAATGCCTGCGTACCTACCATCCAGTTGAAGAAACTGAACAGTATCAGGGCCCTCCCCTTTGCAGCCACATCCTCCTCCCTCCCCCCTAGAAGGTCCTCATCCTTCTGCGCCCCTAAGTATTAGATCGAGCCACACGATGCAGATCAAAAACAGTCTAATATCAGCAAGTTCATGTGGTTCGGTAGAATTATTCCTCAGAGTGGACCAGCCCAGGGAGTTTTACAGCTTAACTCTATCAAACAGTCAGGGACTAACTAACCCCAACTACATAAACTCCTTAGAACGTGAAAACGAAAGAAAACCCACTCAGTTCATGTGCTCAGCATGTTTTATAACAAAACCCAAGACAAAGGCAGTAACACTGGAGCGGAAACTCATAGGCCAATCTCACTCATCAACATAAATGCACATCTTCAGTTTTACTCAGATAATGCCAAAAGTATTTCCAAAATAACTGTGTAAAATTTATTTTCCTGCCAGCCATGGGTAAGAGTTACAATACTCTTCTTTCCCAACCATATTTCATCATCCTGAACAACTTCACACTGCAAGAATTTTAAAAGGGTGGGAAATGGTTTACATTTGATTTTTCTTTGTTATTAATGAGATTTAAGAAAATACAGGTTCCCCGTCCATATTTTCAGAGGTGCTGTGACCAGAATAACAAGTCTCACTGCCACAGATCCCAGGAACTCAAGCTGCAAACTGCCCATGTCCCAAGACCACTTACTCATTCACTGACCACCTCTTATTTTCATACATGTTGACATGTAAGAAGTGTACAAGATCTGGTTGAGCCAGAGCCTTGAACAATAGGCAGGGGTACCAGATGTTTCTTTTCCAAGTATTCTGGTATCAGTGGGCAAGCATGACACTGTAACAGGAAGAGAAGAAGGTCCCAGGAGGATCCTACAGAAAAGCTCACTCTTATTCTCAGAAATATAGGTCAGGATTCTAGGATGGCAGATACTCTTTTAACATGATAAAAACAGTTTTCTACTGTCTTCTAGCTTTCATTGCCACTATTGAGAAGTCAGAGTGTAACTGTCACTCCTCTGAAGTCAATTCATTCTTTCTTCTCACAGTGCTTAGGATTTCCCCTTTGAATTTGAGGCTCGGCAGTTCCACTATGATCTGTCTGAGCAGGCACTCCTTTTTATTTATCTGGCTTGACATTCTCAGTCATTGTCTCCTCAAATAATCCCTCCACCCTAATGTTCCTCTTCCATCTTTCATAAAACCTGATTAGAAGTATATTCGCCTTCCTCTTCCTATCCTCCCTGTCTCTTAAACCGTCTTCCGTGTTTCACATCTCTTTGTCTCCCCATGCTGAATTCTGTGTAATTTCTTGAGATCTGTCTTCCACTCCACTAATGCTCTTGTCAGCTGTGTTCAATCCATCATCTTCACTCATCCAACGAATTTTTTTATCCACAATATTTTTCAGTACTAGCAGTTCTGTTTTGTACTTTTCCTAATCATCTTTGTCATCTTTTATTGCCTCGTTTTTTTTCCCCCCCACTTTCCTGCCTGTTGGGGGTGGGGCCTGGGTCCCTCCCCTTACCTGGATCCCTGTTGCTGCTCACTCTGTCATCCCCCTGGCTTGTTTTGTATCCATTTTCCAACCCCTTCTTTGACCTCTTTCATATTAAAGCACACTGGTTTCATACACTGTATCTGATAGTCCCAGTATTTTAAGGGTTTGGATATCTGATTTGAGTGGATGTTGTTTCTATTGCTTTCAGCCTTTGTTCTTTGTCTCTTCATATGTTTTTAAGATTTTTGTTTTCTGGTGGTCCGATGTTTCTTTGCATTTTATCTATGAGAATTATTTAAGGGGCAGGTTGAAGATGCACTCCACAGAGCCACTTTTTTCTTTTTTTTTTTTTTTTTATTTGGGTGAAGAATTACAGAGTAAATTCACTTTTCATATAGCAGTTCACATATACTTTGTCTCATGTCATTGACCAAAATTTACAAT
>NW_006921670.1:9318158-9326546 GCF_000298275.1 Orycteropus afer afer
TCTACATTATTCTTTAGCATTGCATAGTATTCCATTGTGTGTATGTACCATAGTTTGGTTATCCATTCCTCAGCTGATGGACATCTAGGTTGTTTCCATGTTTTGGCTATTGTAAACACAGAGCCACTTTTAAATAAACTCCCAGCCTGGGACCTTTAGGCTCACAGATCTGCATGAGAACAATGTCTAACTGTAACGATTCTGTTCCGTCCGCCCAGCATCAGTGTTGAAATGGGCAGGCTTCCTTGTTGTGCCCTTCAGGATGCATCTGTCACTTCTCCTTACAAGTACTCTTGTGTCCCAACTTCATATGCACTGGTCCTCCATTAGACGCCTCTGCCTCAGACAGGCCTCCTAGCCTTCGTCTCTCGTCCCCTTCCAACCAAGTGGCCAAATAAACTAAAGCACCAAATCACCAGGTGTGGTCAATGGGTTTCTTTATATGGCCTTTCTGGCAGTAGGTTTGCAACCCTTCTAAAATGACTAGTAGTGATTGGTCAATTTACGGATTCTGTGAGCAGCTGATTAATGACTGGTCACATAGGAGGCTCACAAGTCCACACAACAGGACTGTTGGTTTATCATCTGCCTAAGGGGTGGGAAGTTTATAAAAGTCACGCCCTGAAATGGACAAGGAGTGTCCCTATAAAAGCTGCCAATCTCAGAGGTTTGGGGAGGCTCCCTGATTGACAAGACCCAGGCAAAAAACACATCCTCTGAACCGAGGGTCCCTGCACTGAGAACATCCCAGACTCAAATAAAGAACTGTAAGACTCGTCAACACTGAAGACCCAGAGAGACGGCTGTGTGGACGAGCAGACCATGAGGAGAGAATGCAGAGGTACGGAAGTCACCCCATGGACAGACACAGAAGGGGTGGGTGAGTGGGCCCACTGAGCAGACGGCAACTAAGGCAGAGGCTGCAACAGGACCAGAAGCAGCCACACGATGAGCAGCCACAGATGGTGGCAGCAGAGTGTAACAGCAGAACCCTGGCTAAGCGCTGAGAGAAGAGGTCAATAGCTGAGCCCACCAAGTGACATCATGGAGTTTCCCTTTTTAAAGTTTCAGATGGATGACAATGGACACTGGTCTTCAGGAGGGGTAAGCAGGTCCCCACCACTCCTCTGTGAGTACGTCATACTGCAGTGGCCCGCACATTGCTGTCATGCTGGACGTTATCACATTTCAAATACAGGCAGGATCACCTACAGTGGACAGGTTTCAGTGGAGATTCCAAACTAACACACTATGAAGAATTACCTGGCAATCTACTTCTAAAAATAGTGGCCACTGAAAACCTACGAACAGCAGTGGAACACTATCTGATATAGTGCTGGAAGACAAACCCCTCAGGCCAGAAGGCACTAAAACACAACTGAAGAGCTGCCTCCTCAAAGTAGAGTCAACCTTAATGATATGGATGGAGTAAGGCTTTTGGGATCTTCATTTGCTGATTGGGCATAACACAAGATGAGAAGAAACACCTGCAAACATCCATTCATACTTGGAACATGTAATGTACAAAGTATGAATCTAGGAAAACTGGAAGTCATCAAAAATGAAATAGAACGCATAAAGACTGACATTCTAGTCATTAGTGAGCTAAAATGGACTGGTACTGGCCAGTCTGAATCAGATAATAATATGGTCTACTATGCTGGGAATGACAAATTGAAGAGCGATGGCATCACATTTATTGTCAAAAAAGAACATTTCAAGATCAATCCTGAAGTACAACACTGTCGATGACAGGATAATATCCATACGCCTACAAGGAAAATGAGTTAATACTATTATTGAAAGCTATATACCAACCACTAAAGCCAAAAATGATTGAATTAAAGGTTTTTACCAACTTCTGCAGTCTGAAATTGCTCAAACACAAAATCAAGATGTATTGATAATTACTACTGATTAGAACATGCAGGCTAGAAACAAAGAAGGACTGGTACCTTTAAAATATAGCTGTAGTGATAGAAACAGTGTCTGAGATGGCATGACAGAATTGTGCAAGACTGATGACTTATTCATTGCAAATACCTTTTACAACAATGTAAGTGGGGCCTATACACTTGAACCTCACTGGATGGGACACACTGGAATCAAATCAACTATGACAATGGAGAAGCTCATATCATCAGTCAGGACAAGGCCAGGGGCTGATTGTGGAACGGACCATCAACTGCTCGTATGCAAGTTCAAGTTGAAGCTGAAGACAACTGAAACAAGTCTGAGCAAGCCAGAATATGACCCTGAGTATATCTCACCTGAATTTAGAGACCATTTCAAGAACAGATTTCACACCGAACATTAAAAACAGAAAACCAGACAAGTTGTGGAATGA
Organism: Orycteropus afer afer; assembly: GCF_000298275.1. Lineage (NCBI taxonomy): Eukaryota > Metazoa > Chordata > Mammalia > Tubulidentata > Orycteropodidae > Orycteropus > Orycteropus afer. Next base: position 9,320,506 of record NW_006921670.1, read on the forward strand.
TGTCAAAGACATCCTACATGAAGAAAGCAAAAGATCATTAAAAACACAGGAAAGAGAAGATCAACATGGATGTTGGAAGAGACTCTGGAACTTGCTACTGAGCACAAAGTAGCTAACGTGAAAGGAAGAAATGATAAAGAAAAAGAGTTTAACAGAAGATTTCAAAGGGCAGCTCAAGAAAACAAAGTAAAGTATTAAACGAAAAGTGCAAAGACCTGGAGTCAGGAAACCAAAAGAGAAGAACATGCTTAGCATTTCTCAAGCTGAGAGAACTGAAGAAACAATTCAAGCCTCAAGTTGCAATATTGAAGGATTCTATGGGCAAAGTACTAAATGACGCAAGAAGTATCAAAAGAGGAGGAAGGAATACACAGTCACTGTACCAAAAAGAGCTGGTCAACATTTCAGCAGGGAGTGTATGATCAAGAACTGATGGTACTGAAGGATCCAAGCTGCACTGAAGGAACTAGCGAAGAACAAGCCTCCAGGAATTGACTGAATATCCATTGAGATGTTTCAACAAACAGACGCAGAACTGGAGGTCCTCACTCATCTATGTTTGTGACAAGTAATTTGGAAGACAGCTACCTGGCCAACTGACTGGAAGAGATCCTAATTTATACCCATTCCAAAGAAAGGTATCCAACAGAATGTGGAAATTATCAAGTATCATTACTATCACAGACAAGTAAAATTTTGCTGAAGATAATTTTAAAAAATGATCGCAGCAGTATATTTACATGGAACTTTCAGAACTGCAAGCCAGACTCAGAAAGAGGGTATGGAATGAGAATATCATTGCTCATGTCTGATGGATCTTAGCTGAAAGTAGAGAATACCAGGAAGATGTTGATCTGTGTTTTTATTGACCCTGCAAAGGCATTCAACTGTGTGGATCATAACAAATGATGGATAACACTGAGAAACATGGGAATTCAGAACACTTAATTGGGCTCATGAGGAACCTGTACATAGACCAGGAGGCAGTCGTTCAAACAAGGAGACACTGCATGGCTTAAAATCAAGAAAAGTATGCATCAGGGTTGTATTCTTTTACCATACTTATTCAAATAATCCAAGAAGCTGGACTAAATGAAGAAGGAGGTGCCATCAGGATTGGAGGAAGGCTCATCAACAACCTGCGATATGCAGAAGGCACACCCTTGCTTGCTGAAAGTAAAGAAGACTGAAAGCATTTCCTGATGAAGATCAAAGACTTCAACCTTCAGTAAAAAAAAAATTATACTTCAGCATAAAGAAAACAAAATTCCTCACAACTGGACCAATAAGTAACATCATGATAATCAAAGAAAAGATTGAGGTTGTCAAGGATTTCATTTTACTTGGATCCACAATCAATGCCCATGGAAGCAGCAGTGAAGAAATTAGACAATATGTTGCACTGAGCAAATCTGCTACAAAAGATTTCTTTAAACTGTTAAAAAGCAAAGATGTCACTTTGAAGACTTAGGTGCACCTCACCTGAGCCATGGTATTTTCAATCATCTCATACGCATATGAAAGCTGGAGAATGAATAAGGAAGACCGAAGAAAAACTGATGCATTTGAATTATGACGTGGGCAAAGAATACTGAATGTACCATGCACTGCCAGCAGAATAAACAAATCTGTCTTGGAAGAAGTACAGGAATGCACCTTAGAAATAAGGATGGTGAAATTTCGTCTCTTGTACTCTGGACATGTTATCAGGAGGGACTGATCCCTGGAGAAGGATATCATGCTTGGCAGAGCGGAAAATCAGCAAAAAAGAGGAAGACCATCCATGAGATGGACTGACACAGTGGCTCCAACAATGGGTTCAAATACAGCAACAACTGTGAAGATGGTGCAGGACCTGGCAGTGTCTTGTTCTGTTGGTCACAGGGTCACTGTGAGCTGGAACTGACTCAGTGGCACCTGACAACAACAACAAGAAGCAAGTCCCCTCTGAGATGTAAGTAGGTCTCCCTTTAGACACCGAAGCCCCAGGCTGGGACCTCTCCCCAATCTCACCATTGGCATATCTTCACTTCTATTTATATCCTCTGTTAAATCCTTCTCTGCTATTCAAGTTGTTATTCGCAATTATGTTGTTTCCGTAAGTTCCACGTGACCATTCTAATGAATTATCAGACCCGGCAGAGAAAGAGTGTCATGGTTGGAAATGGTGTCAGAAATGTTAGAGGAGTTGGAAATGGGGGTATATTTGACCTCTGCCTCATAGGAACCAGCTTAGTGCTGATTCTTACAATCAGAGTTACTTTTCACTAGGATTTGGCCAATACCCTCAGGGAAAAAATCTAAATTTATAAAATGTTTACTTCTGAGGATCCCCATATTCACTTCATGTTTGGCCTTGGAGGATTCCTTACTTTCTTGCCAGCTCTGTAACACATGAAGATGTATGTATCTTACATTTATTCCAGAATTTTAGTTGTCTTCAGTGGAAATGTTATTCGTGGTCTACTGTCTACCATGCTACTAGTAAGAGAAGTCTCTATTTGCTACAATGGATTATCTCCAATAATAGAGACAGGTCAGCCACATGAGTAAGTCATAAATCTTTCGAGCTGAAACATTTAGCTTTGATGCTCGATAAAGCAACGTAGGATCAACTTCCCCTCAAGGCTGGAGCTTCGCAGTCAAAATGAAAAGGGGGGGGGGGACTTTGTTCTCAATTTTCCCAGTTGTTTAATGTTTCTCACAAAGAATGCTGAAATCAGGTCACTGTCCACCCAACAACTTTATCCAGCAAGTGATGATGGTGTTAGGTCAAGAGCATGAACCTGCAGTCTAGAAGAGGCACTCATTCCTTGAGCAAAGCTGGACGTTATCTTAGGCCACCACTTACTGAGCAACAACCAACCAGTGCAAAGAAGAGTCTGAGATCAGGGACAGGAGACCAGTTTGTCTCCCTTACTAGAGCTGCCGTGCTAATTCTCACACCCAAGCTGTCTGAGTGATGGAGTCAACCACAAAAGTTATCACAGCAGAAACTGAAAACATTTCAGGAAAGAAGTGAATTCTTGTAAGTAGCCAGGCAGCTTCTGAGAAACTGAGGCTCACTCATTTAAAGTCCGATAATCTGAGTGAGGTCCCGCTGTGACATCAAAGGTCATACTCTGACTCCCCCATATTACAGACAAGGCAAATGAGCCCCGTGCTGATGCTCGAGCTACGAAACACGAATGGAGCTCACTCAAAGAGCTTTCTCAAAAAATATGCTTTACTTCTAGCCACAAAAACACAATCCTTTTCCAATGAAGAACATTTAAAATGTATGGAAACCAACAAGTCTTAAATTTGGTATCTTGACTTTTTTACTTCAAAATCAAAACGCATTATTTCCAAATCTGAATTCTTTGCATGTGAGATATTTTATCTGTTTTTAATTTGTTATTTTTTCATTGTTATTACAGTACTAGTTCTCTTATTCTGAAATATATCTTATTCAATGTTTGAATCTTCTCCAAATAAAATTTTGACTCAGGAATAATTACATTAAATTTTGTATAGGCAAGCTCTATCGACACAAAACCAATCCAAAGCCCAATCCATTACCAATGAGTTGATCTTGACTGACAGCGCCCCTAGAGGACAGACTACAACTGTCCCACAGGGTTTCCAAGGCTGTAATCTTTACGGGAGCAGACTGCCACATCTTTCTCCCAAGGAGCAGCTGGTGGGTTTGACCTATTGGTTAGCAGCCAAGCAAGCGCTTAATCGTTGTGCCACCAAGGCTCGCTCTTCCATACACAGGAAAACCTATGAAAGCAGTTTTAAGGTAGAAACCTGTCGGAGAAGGAAAACTCAAATATTTTCCATTAAAACAAGTGACAGATAGAAAAGACACAGGACTGGACTGGCAAAGGTGGAAAACCTGCAAGACCTGGAAAAACAAACCTGCCAGTCCCGAGGAGTGCTGGCTCTCACGGGTTTCACTGTGTATCTGCTGGTAAAGGTAGTTCTAAAGTCCTAAATTAGATCATAGCTCTGACTCATTGCTTCAAATTTCACATTTTCACCCAGGCAAATGAAACTCTTACCTCTTGATGACATTCACATTTAGGCCCATCCCACCGAACACGGACAAGAATTCAAGGTACGGTACAGATCCTGACCTGGTGATGGGGATCTGTGATCAAAGGAGAAGGATGACAGGAGGTTAGAGGCAACGAAGATCCGAGCAGTGGAGAGCAGTGAGGCTCAGAAGTACGGCACCTCGCAATGCAGGACAGGGTGCTGCTCACGGGACCGGCAGTGCAGTAAATGCTGGCTGTCCTTGTTAGGTGCCGTCAGTCAGTTCCGACTCATAGTGACGCTATGTGGCAGAGTACGACTCCTCGGTAGGTATTCTAGGCTGTAATCTTCTCTTATTTATTTTTCTTAATTTTTATTGTGATTTGGGTGAAAGTTTACAGAACAAATTCACTTTCCATATAGCAGCTCACACACACTTTGTCTTATGACATTGACCGTAATTTCCCACAATGCAACAGCTCCCCTCCCACTTCCTCCCCATAGTTACCTCTTCCCTGTGTCCTTCTCTCCCATGCACTCCTGCCCCCTGAGCTTTCTTCTTGTGCATACACAGCCTTTCTATTCTCAAATGATTGTTCTCTCCAAGGAGTGTATCTATCTAATGTAAATGTTCAGCTCATATGCCTGTCTATTGTTTGGCTGCAAGTCACAGGAGTAGGTTCAATTCCAGACCTGAAGGGCAGCTAGTGGCCATAGTGGTTCCATCAGACTCTATCAGACTAGCAAACCTGGTCCCATTTTTTTTTTTTTTTTTTTTTGTAATTTTAAGTTTTGTTCCACATTGTTTCTACCCTCTAACCAGGATCTCCTACACAGGTCCCCCTCCAAGTGGCTGACAGTGGTAGCCGGACACCATCTAGTTCTTCTGGTCTCATCATATAGGCTGAGGGTCACATGGCATACCAGTCGCTTGGACTAATTGTTTCCATGTGTCTTTAGTTTTCTTCATTCTTCTTTCCTCTGGATGAGGAGAGACCTATTGTTGCCTCTAGATGGCCACGTGCAGGCTTTTAAGATCCCAGTCACTACTCACCAAAGTAGGATGTGGAACTGTGTTTTTGTGTATGATGTTATACCAATTGAGCTTGCGGTCCCCTGAGACCATGGTCCTGAGCCCACAGGTCCAACTATCTGCTCCCTCTGGATTGCTGGCTGTGCCCAAGAAATGACCACAACCTTGTCCCTTGTCAGCTCCACTGTAATCTTTAAAGGAGCAGATCTCCAGGTCTTTCTCCTGCAGAATTGCTAGGTGGGTTCAAACTGCCAGCCTTTTGGTTAGCAGCCAAGTGCTTAACCATCATGCCACAAAGGCTCCTTATTAAGCATTTACAATTACTTAATCCAGGTGTCTGGGATAAGATGCATGATCATCAAACCAAGTGGAAACAGCATCCAAGAGTGCCAGGCTGCACAATTACAAGTCAACAATCTGTCTCAATCTGAAACCTATCTAAAAATAAAACCAGCAGAAACACATTCTAATACATGTAGTGCCCTAGGAGCTCTGATAGCATAGTGACTCAACAGCACATAACAACAACAACACACATAGTGCCCAAGAGCTTGAGGCCACAGCACGTTACACTCTGGGTGCCACGTGAACCTTCTGTGCAGTCTTGTACTTTTAATGTGGAAAACATTCTTCTTGAAATAAAAATGCTACACAAGGCATTACTGGGTCGATATGGATCATAGATAAACATATTATCCGAATGCTAAACTTACTCTAGCTGACAACTGTCCTTATTATACAAGAGAAGAATCCTCATCCCTAGGGAATACACACTGTAGTATTTAGGGGTAAGTATAATATAAGTAACTTCTTCTCCAATGGTTCAGAAAAAAATACATATGCACTGTCAGTATATACTGTGCATGCCATTTGTGCACACACACACACACACACACACACAGAAAGAGAGAACCACAATCAAGTACATGGGGCCGAATGCCCACAGCAGGCTAATGTGGGGAGAGGTATACAGAGACTACTATTATTC
>NW_006921670.1:9327346-9333423 GCF_000298275.1 Orycteropus afer afer
CGGAAGTAGATTGCCCCATCTTCCTTCCGAGGAGTGGCTGGTGGGTTTGAACCGCCAGCCTTCTGGTTAGCAGTCAAGTGCCTTAGGCACTGCGCCACCAGGGCTCTCCTGAAGTAACCTATGGGCAAATAATTGAAAAATGCAGGAAACATCAAAAGAAGGTAAAAGGAATCCAGAGTCACTGTACCAAAAAGAACTGGTTGGCATTCAACCATTTCAGGAGACTGCACGTGATCGAGAACCACTGGACCTGAAGGAAGAGGTTCAAGCTACACCAAGGCACCAGCAATAAGCAAGGCGCCAGGAACAGATGGCGTGACACTTGAGATGCTTCCACAAACAGACGCAATGCTGGAAGTGTATACCCATCGACGTCAAGGAATGTGGAAGGCAGCCACCTGGGCAACTGACTAGAAGACATTCATTCATATCTATACCCACTCCTAGGAAAGGTCATCAAACAGAATGCAGAAATCATTGAACAATATCATTAATATCACGTGCCAGCAAAAGTTCGCTGAAGATAATTCAAACATGGCTGCAGGCATACATCAAGAGGGACCTGCCACAAGTTAAAGCCAGATTCAGAAGATGACACGGAACATGGGATATCATTGCTGATGTCAGGAGGATCTTGGCTGAAAGCAGAGAATACCAGATGTTTACCTGTGCTTTATAGACTATCCAAAGGCACTGGGTTGTATCAAACCAAACCAAGCTCATTTTCATCGAGTCGGATCTGACTCATAGTGATCCCTCTTTGGGTTTTCAACGCAGTATCACTATGGAAGTAGATTGCCCAACCTTTCTTCCGAGGAGTGGCTGGTGGGTTTGAACCTCCAGCTTTCTGGTTAGCAGTCAAATGCCTTAGGTATTATGCTGCCAGAGCTCCTACTGGGTTGGGTGGCTCATAACAAATTATGGACAACATTAGGAAGGATGAGAATTCCAGAACACTTAATTGTACTCACAAGGAACCTGTACATGAACAAAGAGCCATTTGAATAGAACAAGGGGATACTGCATGGTTTAAAATCAGGAAGGGTATGCACCAGGGCTGTATCCTCTCACCATACTTATTCAATCTGTATGCTGAGCAAATAATCCAAGAAGCTGGACTAAATGAAGAAGAACGCAGCATCCATATTGGAGGAAGACTCATTAACAACCTGTGATATGCAGACAACACAAACTTGGTTCCAGAGATGAAGACAACTTGAAGCGCATACTGGTAAAAATTAAAGAGTATAGCCTTCAGTGTGGATTACACCTCAACATAAAGAAAAGGAAAACCCTCACAACCGGACCAATAAACAACATCACGATAAACAGAGAAGAAATTGAAGTTGTCAATGATTTTATTTGGGTTTCCGAGGCAGTATCTCTACAGAAGTAGGTTGACCAATCTTCCTTCTGAGGAGTGGCTGATGGGTTTGAACCTCTAGTCTTCTGGTTAGCAGTCAAGTGCCTTAAGCACTACACCACTAGAGCTCTCATAAAGAAAATGAAAATCCTCACAACTGGACCAATAAACAACATTGTGATAAATGGAGAAGAGATTGAAGTCGTCAAGAATTTCATTTTACTTGGGTCCACAATCAATGCCCAAGGAAGCAGGATTCAAGAAATCAAAGGTGTTGTTGTTATCGTTAGGTGCCAACGAGATGGCTCCAACTCACAGTAACCCCATGCACAACAGAACGAACCACCACCTGGTTCTGCGCCATCCTCACCAGCTTTGTCATGCTGGAGCCCATGATTGCAGTCACTATGTCAATCCATCTCATTGAGGGTCTTTCCCTGTTTCGTGGACCCTCTACTTCACCAAGCATGATATCCTTCTCCAGAGAATGGTCCCTTCTGATGACGCGACCAAAGTAGGTGAGATGAAGTCTGGCCATTCTCACTTCCAAGGAGTATTCCGGCTGCACATCTTCCAGGACAGATCTGATAGTTCTCCTGGCAGTCCATGGTATTTTCAGTATTCTTCACCAACACCACAATTCAAAGAAAGGCATCAACTCTTCTTTGGTCTTCCTTATTCATTTCCAGCTTTCACATGCATATGAGGCAATTGAAACACCATGGCTTGAGTTAGGTCACCTAATGCAGTGAGGATTTGGGTTTGTTTGTTTGTTTGTTTGTTTGTTTGTTTGTTTGAGTGTTCAAAGTGACATCTTTGCTTCTTAACACTTTAAAGAGGTCTTTTGCAGCAGATTTGCCCAGTGCAATATGATGTCTGATTTCCTGACTGCTGCTTCCATGGGTGTTGACAGTGGATCCAAGTCAAATGAAATCCCTGACAACCTCAATCTTTTCTCCATTTATTGTGATGTTGCTTATTGGTCCAGCTGTAAGGATTTGTTTTCTTTATGCTGAGGTGTAATTCATACTGAAGACTGTAAGTGTCGACCTTCATCAGTAAGTGCTTCAAGTCATCCTCGTTCTCAGCAAGGTGTGTCACCTCCACACTGCAGGCTGTCGGTAAGTCGTCTTTCCATCCTGGTGCCGCTTTCTTCTTCACTGTCCTGCTTCTCGGATTATCTGCTCAGCACACAGACTGAAAGGATACAACCCTGACACACTTCTTCCTGATTTTAAACCATGCAGTGTCCCCTTGTTCTGTTTCAACGACAGCCACCTGGTCTATGTACAGGTTCCTTGTGAGCACCATTAAGTGTTCCGAATTCCCATTCATCGCAATGGTATCCATAATTTGCTATGATCCACCCACACAGCTGAATTACATTGGACAAACCTGCTGTAGAAAGACTTTTTTAAAGAGTTAGAAAGCAAACGTGTCACTTGGATAACTAAGGTGCACCTGACATGGTCTTTTCAATCACCTCATATGCATGTGCAAGCTGGACAATGAGTAAGGAAGACTGAAGAAGAATTGATGCATGTGAACTGTGGTGCTGACGAAGGATACAGGATATACCATGGACTGCCAGAAGAACAAACTAATCCGTCCTGGAAGTGTGGCCAGAATGCCACTTAGAAGCCAGCATGCTGAGACTTTATCACGCTCACTCTGGGCACATCACCAGGACAGAATGATTGCTAGAAAAGTATACAGTAATGGATTGGATAGTGTCCCCCAAAATGCACTGTGAACCCCAACCCCTATACCCATGGTTACGTAGTCCTGGTGGCCCAGAGGGTAAGTTCTTGGCTGCAAACCAAAAGGTCGGTGGCTCGAACCCACCAGCTGTTCCATAGGAGAAAGATGTAGCAGTCTGCTTCCATGAGGATTCCCAGCCTTTGAAGCCCTATGGGGCAGCTCTACTCGGTCCTACATTGGAACCGATTCGATGGCAATGGGTTTGGGTTATGAGTGGAGGCCAAGGTACAGGGGAGGCTGCAAACAATGCTTCCTGGTCATCCTCCCCCTGATCAGACATCTAACATCCTAGAAGCCATTCCTGACCAAAAAAAAAAAAAAAAAAAACAAACTGCCACTGAGTCATTTCCAACTCATAGCAACCCCTCCTTGCGTTTCCAGGTGGTAAATCTTTACGGAAGTGGCTTGCCCAGTCTTCCTTCTTCCAGGGCAGCTGGTTAGCGGTCAAATGCCTTCGGCACTGTGCCACCGGAGCTCCTCCATTCCTGACCAGGGCTCTTGAAATACAATTAAAACTAAAGTACATTCAGAACAAAACTGAAAATCCTTTTCTAATCTTCAGGTAAAATTGCCATGACATATCTGACCAGTTTTAGGAGTTCCCAGTTAGGCTTCCATTAGCTACTGATATGAATTAGCCACAAAAACGCCTAGAAGAGTCAGAGCCCCCGCGAGCGCCAGGGCTGGGGCATGGAGGCCCATCACTTCCAGTGAACCTGACCTCCTGAAAATGTGCCACACTCCGGCCTCCTTGACTAACACCCAGGTCACGGAGGCTCAGGGTTCTAGAAAAAATATATATATATACACTTACTATTCAGGATAACTAAATAGTTTTTTTAAAAGAAGTTTTGTTTTTTAAGAAGTCTTTGAAGTACTATAGTTCTTAGTGACTTCTTTTAAAAACAGATGTAGTTTTTCATGTGTGTCTGTTAAAAACAGATACACGTTTCATATTTTCTGTACTTTTCCTCCTCCTGCATAACTGATTAGCTTGGGAAGATTGTCAACATTTTAAATGAACATTAGATCATGAATATAAGGAGACATTAGCAGGAAATAATATTTTAATTCTCCAATCGGTACAAACTATCCGTTAAGTTGACTTTATGAGGAAACTGATGTAATCTTTGCAAGGACAAATGTTCTTGAACCCACCAGCTGCTCTGCGGGAGAAACATGTGGTAGTCTGCTCCCATAAAGATGGCAACGTAGGAAACCCTGTGGGGCAATTCTACTCTGTCCCACAGGGTCACTAGGAGATGGAGTTGATTCAAGGGCATCTAACAACAATAGATACAGAAAGGAGCCCTGGTGGCACAACGGTTAAGCACTTGGCTGCTAACCAAGAGGCTGGCGGTTCAAACTCCCCCAGCAGCTGTGCAGCAGAAAGCCCCGGGGATCTGCTTCCATGAAGACGACAGCCAAGAAAACCCTGTGGGCAGTTCTCCTCTGTCCCTGGGGTCACCTGGGAGCACCCGACAACAATGGGTATGGAAATAATGCAGATGTGAGTGTATGGATCTATGGGGGTGATCCCCCAGAGCCCTGTCCACTGAGGGGGCCTGGGAACAGCAGTGAGCAGCCCTGGTGCCCTCACCCCAGCTTCTGAACATCTAAGCATAAGGACACAGTAGAGCAACCCCGAGTAAGGACATTCCACAAAATGACAGGCGTACAGTCCTCAAGGTGGGGAAGTCCACCAAAGGCTGAAGAAACGTTCCACACTGAGAGAGTCTTGAGAGGAGAAGTGATGGCCAAGGGCAGACTCACAGCGGGTCCTACAAGACACTGTTAGGACAGCTAGTGACAGCGGGGTGAATTCTGGGGCCAGGGTGACAGTAATGAAGCACTGTGAATATCTTTACTTTTGATGGATGTCTCATGGCTATAAAAGAGAGAGTCTTCGTTCAAGAAAACACACTGAAATGTCTGGGATTGATGGAGCGTACTTTGAAGTATGTTTGGAAAAGATGGATCTGGGAATCTAGTGTTTCAACTGTAAACTTTATGAAATTTTACATCGAGGATTTCCAACACAAATGTAGCATCCACGTTGAGCTCTGCTGTAAGTGTGACATACCAGGTTCTGAAGATTGGCTGCCACAGTTCGGTGCCATCGAGTGAGCTCTGACTCACAGCAACCCTGTGGACAACAGAACAAAACCCTGCCGGGCCCGCCCCATCCTCACAATCACTGCCAGGTTCAAGCCCACTGTCACGGCCACCATGTCACTCCATCTCCTTGGGAGTCCTCCTCTTTCTCGCTGGCCCTCCACTTTACCAACCATGACGTCCTTCTCCAGGGACTTGTCCCTCCTGACACATGTAAAAAAACACACGAGACAAAGTCTTGCCGTCCTTGCTTCCAAGGAGGACTCTGGCTATGCACCTTCCAGGACAGACCTGTCAGTCCTTCTGGCCGATGGCCGACCATGGGACAGTCAGTGTTTTCCACCCGTGCTATGACTCAAATGCGTCAACTCTTCCTCGGTCTTCCTTACTCACCATCCAGCTCTCACATGCATATAAGATGACACCACAGCCTGGGTCAGGGACACCTTCATCCTCAAAGTGGCATCTTTGCTTTTTAACACTTTAGAGAGGGCTTTTGGAGCAAATTTGCCCAATGCAATATATTACTCGATTTCCTGACTGCTGCTTCCATGAGGGTTGTGTTAGGCTGGGTTCCCCAGAGAAGCAAAACCAGTAAAGCTTAGAGAGAGAGAGAGAGAGAGAGAAATTGTCTTAGGAAAATGGCTCACATAGTTAGAGAAGCTGTTGTTGTTGTTGTTACGTGCCATCGAGTCAGACCCGACTCAGAGCGATCCCTCCTTGGGTTTCCAAGGCCGTATCTCTATGGAAGTAGATTGCCCGACCTTCCTTCTGAGGAGTGGCTGGTGGGTTTGAACTGCCAGCCTTCTGGTTAGCAGTCAAGTGCCTTAGGCACTAC
>NW_006921670.1:9337883-9339143 GCF_000298275.1 Orycteropus afer afer
GACTGATAACCAGAAGGATGGAAGTTCAAACCTACCAGCCACTCCTCAGAAGGAAGGTTGGGAAATCTATTTCTGTAGAGAGAAAACCCACCTCAGAAACCCAAAGAGGGGTTGCTATGAGTCAAACCAACTCGATGGCAGTGAGTGAGCACTTATCAGAGAGGAGCCGTGGGACGGTGGCTGAGTGCTTGGCCTCTCACCAAAAGGTGGTGCTTCAAACCCACCAGCTTCTCTGCAAGAGAAAAGACCTGGCCACATGTTTCTGTGAAGATCACAGCCTGGGAAACCCTATGGGGCAGCTTTACCCGGTCACATGGGGTAGCCATGTGTCAAAATGGACTCAGCAGTACCCACCGACACTCTGAAATCTCTCACTGGATGCGAAACGTTCACGGGCAGGACCATTTCCGATTTATTCGTATGCTCAGTGCCTGGCTTTGGGTCCAGCACATAGTAGGTGCTCAATAACCACTTAATGCCAATACACTAAGTTCCAAAATACAAACAAATTAGCCAACTATGGTTATATGGAGTTTCCAAAAAAAGAGAAAGAAAATGGCTGTAACAGTGCCACAGACAAACTATGACCCAAGTTCAATGCTGACCACGATCCCAAGTCTGCTGACCTGTAATTTACTGAGTGGTGAAAAGTAAACGAGACTTTCAGTGCTCATTCGGACAGTGGGAAGGAGTCAGACGCTCGCTCCTCTCACCGACTGCACCATTCCTCTCACTGGGCCGCTCTGAGTGCCAACCGCATACCGTACCTGAGCCAACACGTCTTGAAACTGTTCCCTCGTCAGAGGCAGCAGGAAGGTGGTGAGAGCCCTCCTCAGTTCGCTCTTCGACACCGTCAGGTTCCGATCAGGATCCAGCAGCTGAAAGGCTTTTTTCAACTCATCCCCTCTGTCAGTAATTTTTTGAAACAAAATCCGTTTAACATCTAGGGAGGACAGTGTTGGATTTGCAAAAGCTGTGGCTATAAGAGATACAGGTATTTATTAAACATGTTTCAAGCCAAGATACTGGAAACTGCTGCACTGTTTAAAAAGTGACTCAGTTAAGCTGCTACAACAATCATTTCTTCTATGTATTGAGGTTCACATGTCTAACTGTTCACGCCTTGCAACGGAAACGCCAGTCATTCTTCACTTTCCAGACTCTCATCAATAACACTGTTGTGTTGCTGTGTGCCACTGAGTCGGACCCGACTCATAGTGACCCCTCCTTGGGTTTCTGAGGCAGTATCACTACGGAAGT
>NW_006921670.1:9339557-9350216 GCF_000298275.1 Orycteropus afer afer
AGCTGAGTCTAAACACTAACAGGTAATTAAAGAATGCTTAAATTGCTTCTGATAGGTGACTAACACCACCACCAAGGGCAGGAGGAGAGAAGCCTGGTGGCAAGAAACCTGTCAGTCAATTACAGCACGCTCAGACAACTCATCGTGGAGGAGGGCACAGCCGGTTTGCACTCAAGTGCTCCCATAACGTTTGGGAGTTCAAACAGACTCGGCGGTCAGTGGAAGAAAGGTCTGGCAATCTGTTCTCATCAGGACGACAGACAAGACACCTGTGGAGCGATTCCACACCGTAGCTGGGCGCTGCCGTGAGTCAGAACCGCCTCGGTGGCAGTGGGGCTTCAGATCTGGGTTCCCCCACACACACACTAATCACCTTACAGCAGGCAAAGCTGGACAAGGGAAAACAAAGACCAAACAACTGAATTGTGATGCTGGCAAAGAACACTGCATGGACCATGGGCAGCCGGAAAAACACACAAATTTATGTTGGAAAAAGTACAGCCAGAATGTGCCTTAGAAGCAAGGATGGTAAGACGTTGTCTCACATACTTAGGACGTGTTGTCAGAGGGACCAGTCCCTGGAAGAGAACATCATGCGTGGTAAAGTAGAGGGTCAGCGAAAAGACAGAAGCTCTCAGCGTGGACTGACACAGCAGCCACACCAACAGCCTCAAACGTGGCCAAGGACGTGCGGCTGGTGCAGGACCGGGCGGTGTTTCGTTCTGCCGCACACAGGGTGTGTGAGTCAGGGCCAGCCTGACGGCACCCGACGACAGAAATACCGCGGTCGTGGTGTGAGAAACAGGAGTAAAGGACAAAGACATTCAGCAGGTGGAGTCCGCAGAACCATGTACTCCACGTGCAGAGTGAGGTCGAGGGAAGAGAATGAAGCTTTGTATTTGGTTTGGGCAGAGGGGTGGGTGATCACGCCATCCGCTGAGAAGGGAATACTGGGAGCTATGGCAGACTGCACCTTCCAAGATGGCTACCACAACGCCCCCCACTCCACGTACTTTCATTACATCATGTTAGCACACTTCCCAGCAACAAGTGGGGTCAAGCTGTGTCCCCTGGAATCTAGGTGAGCCTGTGACGGGTGGCCGAATCCACACTCTGTGACTTCCAAGGCCAGGTCATAACAAAGCACTACAGCTTCCACCTGGTCCTCTGGACATGCTCGCTCTCAGAACCCAGACGCCATATTGTGAGGCAGCCGAGAAGCCACACGGAAAGGCAAGATGTAGGCATCCTGGCCAACAGTCCCAGTTGAGGCCCTAGCCAACAGCCAGCGTCAACCAACAGCCACCCCCTCCCCACCCACGCCCCCCACTGGAAAGCACCTCCCACATCTGCATCTCCTCATCTGAGTTCCATGGGACAGAGACAAGCTGTCTCTGTGGTCACACGGAGTGCCCACATTACACACTTGCAAGTGAAGCTGCTGTGTCTGAGGTCATTTCTAGATGGCAACAACTCCTGGAACAGGGGAGGAAGAAGGTCCCCAGGAGGGGACAGCCATCTGATGGACGAAGACAAGAATCTGGGGACCAGAAGAGGGGTGGGCTGGGGACATGGGTGTGCGAACCAACGGAGGGAAGCCATGGGGCAGCAGGCCAACCGAGAAGAGAAGAAAGAAGCCCTGGGAAACACTGACCTGTAAGAAAGTGGGAACCATTCATTTGTTCAAGAAAACATCTACTGATTGTCCATCATACGTCAGCCACAGCTCCAGGCACCAAGAGGACAGAAGCAAATAAGACAGCCGCGAGCCCGGCTTCTGGAACGCTTACCATCCGGACATGAGATGTTACGCAAGAAACAGGTACCTAAATTGTAAGATAACCACAAGTGCAATGAAGGCAGAACCATGCAATAGGAGTGGCCGGAAAGCGATTTAATAGGAGGTGGTCTGGGAAGTCCTCACTGAGTCACTTTATGAGCTGAAACCTAATGATACAAAAGAGCCGGCCAGCCACAAAGCTGAAATGAGGATGTCCTAAACAGGAAAACAGCAGGAGTTAAAAAGCCCCTAAGCAAAGGTTTATATATGGAAGGAAACTTTCTTTGTTGGTTACCAGAGATGGGAGGGGACGCGAGGCAACACGGCAAAAACAGTAGTAATAATAAAGCCCTAAGCAAGGATGAGCTTGTCAAGCCCAGCGGAGAAAGAAGGCCAGTGTGGGCAGAGTGAGCGTCATCAAGAGGCTGCCGGTGTGGGCGGAGCGGGCGTCATCAAGAGGCGGCCAGTGTGGGCGGAGTGAGCGTCATCAAGAGGCCGCCGGTGTGGGCGGAGCGGGCGTCATCAAGAGGCGGCCAGTGTGGGCGGAGTGGGCGTCATCAAGAGGCGGCCAGTGTGGGTGGAGTGAGCGTCATCAAGTGACTTTGAAAGCAGGGAGTGCTAAGGGTCGGTGAGAGCCAACCTAAACGGGGCCTCAAGCACCTGCATCAAGGACAAGGCCGTCTTCAAAGGGCTATGGCATGGCCGAGGGGGTGTAAGCGGGGCAGTGACGTTCTCGTACACGTCGTGGGAAAGACCCTCTGGCTGCTCTGCAGAGGATGGCTCTTACAAGAGCATGGAACGAAGACAGACGACCAGAAAGGAGGTGAGGCCAGAAGAGGTGATGGGGGCCTGAAGCGGGTGGTGCCTTGGCTGCGGAAAACAAGGAGTCCAACTGGAGATAGAATTTGGAAACCAAGCTGGTGAGGTTTAGTGATGGATGGTTCAGGGGGATGAAGAAGAAAGGAGAAATTAAGGAAAATTCCTCAGTGATGGACCTGAAAGACCAGACAAAAGGTGGTGCCATTTACTGAGGGAGAATGCTGGTGAGTCAAGACTGTTTGGCCAGTTAATGTGTGCGATGTCCGTCAGATAGCACCCAAGCACAAAGGTCAAGGAGGCAACTGGTGATAAGATCTGGAGCTTAGTGAGGGAGTTGGAGCTGCAGGGCTGGGACAGAAATAATCATGAGAGACCCGGGGCTGGATGACTCCCCTGGGCCGGGGAGAGTTGGGGAGGAGGGAGGAGCATCGAGCTCTGAGGGAGGGGAGGGGCTTAACCCCAACAAGACCTTCAAGAACTTTCAGAGATACAGGTCCCTGTACCTTCCTTCTCCATTTGTGACTGTCCAATGTCTCCAATACCATCTCTAAACTAAAACCATAGCTCCTGACTTCCTCCCAAGCTCCACATACTGGACATACATACGTCTCCCGTGGTCCCCTTGACCTTGTGCTTGGCTGCTGTCTCGTGAGCGTCTCAAACACTAACTGACCAAACAGAGCTCTAGGCCCCCAGCGTCCCCCTTCATCTAGACACTTGGATCTGAGAAGCACCTGACCCACATACAGGAGGTGCATAAATCAACATGGCCGCACAGTCACCCTTCCTCCCTCTGCTCACCCAGACGCAACACAATCCACCTGCTCCCCGCATCACTGTTGGACCCCATTTGTTCAATGCTGGCCCCAGCATGAAAGGTTCCCCAGACTTTTCAGGTATACTTTCAGTGGCATCCCCAAAAGCCTCATCTTTGAGATCCATAGTTCTAACTTGAAAGTACCCAGTAATACTGATTTGAAATTACCTGAAGGAAGACTGTTTTATCTCACGCACCTTGGGACTGCGGAGATTGAATTATAAGCAGTAAGCAGACCTGCAGGATGGGCTGGTGGGAGTTCCAACTGATGGAATCAGTGTGACACAATTCATTGCATCCGTTTAGGATGTGGAAAGTCACAACAGACTGTCACTGCTGGTGTCACTGGCACGCCAGCAATGAGAACAATCGGAGAAGCTAAAGACTGGCCTTTGTCAGTCCATCCAAGAGCTGTGGACACAAAGGGACTGAGTTCTACGGGATTTCGCAGCAGGCACAAGGCAGACAGGTGATGGCGGGAGATCACTCTGGAGGGAGAGTGAGCCCCAAGGCACACTGGCAGTGATCCGTCAAATGCCAGCAGTACGCAGTCATCTGTACAGACAAATCCCAAAGGCAGAGGGCGAGGGCTTTCTTGGTGCCGAGCACCGGTGGTCAACCTCCTATCCACGGTTGTGGAAAGGAGAACCATGGGATGAAGAAAGGTTTCAAGGCAACAGTTTTCTGCATCTTATAAAAATCCCAGAACAAACGCTTCGCTCAAAGTGAAGTCCCTGTAACTATCCCTCTGGTTGATCTCTTCCCCACGTTTCCAAGCTTCTGCAACGAAGTCAGCATTTAGAAGGGAGCACATTCTGTTCAGACCTTATGTGGAAAGAAGAGGGGACATAGGAACAGAGTGGAGCAAGTACACAGGGGATTGCAACCATGGCCCAGGCTCTCTGGAAGGGAGGTGCTCCAAGGCCAGTCCTGACACAAAAAAGAGCCACCTGGGAGGGCAGGCACTGTAAAATCTGTCCTAGTGTGGCCTCCTTCCCACGCACTTCCAAATCTCCTCATTCTGAAAGCAGGGTTTCAGGAGAGAGAAAATCCAGAGGAAGTTCTGTCAGGACTTGAAAACTCAAGAATATGGAACAAGGACAGAATGCAGCATGAAGCACAAGGGGCAAGGAGTCAGCCACATCCAACCGCACAGTGAGTGACGACCGCTCAGAGCACTTTCTTCTCTCCGCATCACCCTCCTCCTCCTCCTCCTCCTGTCTTTGTGTGTGGGTCTGTGTGTGTGTGTGGTCTGTGCGTGTCTCTGTATGTGTCTCTATGTGTGTGTACATGTGTCTGAGTGTGTATGTCTGTTTGTGTGTGTTCACTGCCGCATCTCCAGCACCTAGAAGAAAGCCCGGCCCACAGAGCAGGTACTCTGCATCCAGTGGCTAAATGAACTGGCTAAATAATTTCAGTGTGAAAATTGAACCTGGTGGGAGAAGGAGACTACAGAGCCAGGAATCACAAAGGGAAACACAAAGGAAATGCTGATTACCCGCCTCGATGGAAACAGGTGACTAAATCATTGCACATCAACCCTACAGAACCAGGCAACTATTAAGAAGAATGAGGAACTGCTACATGTACCAGTGAGGACAATGTCTAAGTACAATATCAAGTGAAAGCATGTGGCAGGACACATACACGGACAGACGTGTGCACACTGGTGCTGGAGCCGTGGAGTCCACTCCATGCCTGAGAAAGCCCACGTGACGGAGGAGAACTGCCCGTAAGGCTTCCTAGGCCGCGATCTTTCCGGAAGCCAATTGCCAGGCCTTCCTCCCAAGGAGCCCCTAGGTCGACTTGAACCACTGACCTTCCGTTGACAGCTGAGCATTTAATCACTGTGCCACCAGGACTCCTTTGCACGTATTAAGGTTCAGAAAATGTTTGTGAATGAATGAATGAACAAATGAGCAGACATGTACTTTGGGGAACTGTCCTATCAACTCGCATTGCCTTTAAAGCTCAGTGAGCAGTACGGTGTACAGCCCAGGAGTTAAGCCCATGAACTCTGGCATCTGTGCCCAGGTTTTGATTCCAGCCTGACCTCCCCAACCTCTGTGGCCTTTAGGCAGCTGCTAAGTGAACCTGCGCTTCTGTTTTCCTATGAAGGACAGACGTCTGAGGACAGAATGTCCTTCACCGAGCCGAGCATGGCTGACGTAACATGGAAAGCTGAGCAGAGCCCGGCACACGGGGACATACACACGTGTTACCTACGTCACCAGCATCAGCCTCGGCCTGTGGCTGCTCACCTGGAAAAGTTTGCAACATACTTTGGAAACAAGTCCTTGAATACACTCTGCACGGTGAAGAGTGGGGTCTCAAATCCATGAGCTTCCGCCTGGGAAAATACGAAGTGTGCCAATCTGGTAAAGCCTGCAGTCTGTCCATTAAATTCCTGTGACAGTGAAAGAAAAACACAGATAACATTACCTGAAAGCACACCCTACACACGTGTGAAAGCAAACCTGCAGCCGCCCGACTCACAGGGAGCTGAGAGGACAGAGCAGAGCTGCCCCTGGATGTTCCGAGGCCAGGACACAGCCGGAGCAGGCTGCCACCTCTCTCTCCTGTGGAGTGGCCGGCGGGCTTGAACCACCAGGATCTTTACACATGTCCTAACCTCCTACCCGTTCCTTTCCTGAAAGGCCAACAGGAAACTCTAAAATGTGCTCATCTCTGCCTGCTTACTGACGCTTCAAAGACAATTTTTTTTTTTTTTTTAATTGTGGTTTGGGTGAAAGTTTACAGAACAAGTCAGTTTTCTGTTCAACAATTTCCACTCATTTTGCTTCATGACACAGGTTGCAGTCTCCTCAGCGTAACGGCACTCTCCCCATTTCTTCCCTGGGTTTCCTTTTCCATTTGTCCTTCTTTGCTGTCCCTTCCTGCCTTCTGGGCTCTCTTACTGGGTGAAGGCTGCTCTTTCGGCCTCATATGGTTGACTGTTCGGAGGAGCGCTTTCCTTGCAGGTGTTACTGTGCATTTTATAGATGTGTCGACTGTCTGAACCACCACTCTGTCACACTGTGCTGGCTGACGTGTTGCTGTGAGGCTGGAAGCTATGCCACTGTACTACAGACACTAGCAGCACCCATCCCAGGCAGACAGGTATCAGCAGAGCTTCCAGACCAAGACAGACTGGGAAGAAGGACAGGACCACCCACTTCTGGGGGGGGGGAGTGGCCAATGAAGTGGGAGGAGCTGCCTGCTCAAGGTAGAGTTGACCTTAATGATATGGATGAAGTAAAGCTTTTGGGACCTTCATCTGCCGATGGGGCACAACTTAAAAGAAACAGCTTCAAATATTCATAATAATCAGAATGTAGAATACACAAAGTATAAATCCAGGAAAATAGAAAGTTATCAAAAATGAGATGGAATGCATAAAGATCGATATCCTAGGCATCAGTGAGCTGAAATGGTCTGGTTTTAGCCATTTTGAATCAGACAATCACACGGTCTACTATGCTGAGAACAACAAATTGAAGAGGAATGGCATAGCATTCATCATCACAAAGAATGTTTTAAGATCTATGCTGCAGTACAATGCTGTTAGTGGTAGAGTAATATCCATAACCTTACAAGGAAGACCAGTAAATACTACTATTATTCAAATTTATGTAGCAACCACTAAAGCCAGAGATGAAGAATTAAAGATTTTTACCAACTTCTGCAGTCCGGAATTGACCAAACATGCAATCAAGATGTGTTGCTAATTACTGGTGACTGGAACGTGAAAGTTGAAAACAAAGAAGCAGCATCAGTAGTTGGAGAATATGGACCTGTTGGAGGCAATGCCACTGGAGATCACATGACCGAATTTTGCAAGACCAATGACTTATTCACTGCAAATACCTTTCCTTCACAACATAAATGGCAACTATACATGCGGACCTCACGAGATGGAGTACATAGGAATCAAATCAGCTGCATCTGTGAAAAGAGGCAATGGAGAAACGCAGTATCATCAGTCTAAACAAGGCCAGGAGCTAACTGTGGAACAGACCATCAACGGCTCATATGCAAGTTCACATTGAAGCTGAAGAAAATTAAAATATGTCCATGAGAGCCAAAATACAACCTTGATTATATCCCATCTGAATTTCGAACCCATCTGAAGAACAGATTTTACACACTGAACGCCAATGATCAAAGAGAGACCAAAGGAGCTGTGGATGGCATCAAGAACATCACCCATGAAGAAAGCAGAAGGTCATTAAAAAGACGAGAAAGGGAGAAAAGACCAAAATGGACATCAGAAGAGACTCTGAAACTTGCTCTTGAGTGAAGAGGAGCCAAACCCAATGGAAGAAATAATGAAATTAAAAAGCTGAACAGAAGATTTCAATTAGACAAAGTAAAGCACTATAATGAAACATGCAAAGACCTAGAGTTAGAAAAGCAAAATAGAAGAACACACTTGGCATTTCTCAAGCTGAAAGAACTAAAAAAAATACTCAAGCCTTGAGATGCAATATTGAAGGACTCTGGCCAAAATATTGAATGATGAAGGAAGCATCAAAAGAAGATGGAAGGAATACACAGAATCACTACACCAAAAAGACTGGTTGACATTCAACCATTTCAGGAAGCAGTGTACAATCAAGAACCGGTGGTACTGAAGGAAGAAATCCAAGCCGCACTGGAGGAATTGTGAAAAACAAAGCTCCAGGAATTGAGGGAACACCCACTAAGATGTTTTAACAAACAGATGCAATATTGGAGGTGCACACTCATTATTTGGAAGACAGCTACCTGGCCAACCAACTGGAAGAGATCTGTGCCCATTCCAAAGAAAGGTGATCCAACAGAATATGGAAATTGTCAAACAATATTACTAATATCATATGCAAGTAAAATTTTGCTGAAGATAATTAAAAAATGGTTGCAGCAGGATATTGACAGGGAACTTCCAGAAATTCAGGCCAGATTCAGAAGAGGTTGTGGAATGAGGGATATCATTGCTAATCCCAGATGAATCTTGGCTGAAACTGAGAATACCAGAAAGATGTTTACTTCTGTTATACTGACTAAGCAAAGGCATTCGACTGTGTGGATCACAGCAAATTATGGGCAACATTGAGAAGAATGGTACGGTAGTTATGTTTGTGTGTCAACTTGGCTGGGCCTGGTTGAGTAGCTGGGCAGCTGGTGGTAGTTACTCCCCATGATGAGATTGGCAATCAACTCCATGGTGGGATCTATCACAAGCAGCTGAGTTCAAAAATGCCTCTAGCTCCAGAGGGCCGGAGCAGGAGGCAGAGCTGGACCCCAAGGTTGAGGGGCTTTCACCCAGCCCCTAGAGCCTGGCACTTTGAACTTGGACTTAAAGCCTCCAAATTGTGAGAATAAAACTCCTGTTTGTTAAGGCCATTCTATTTGTGGTATATTTTTTGTCAGAGCACCACTAGGGAACCAGAACAAATGAGAATTCCACAATACTTAACTCTGCTCATGAGGAACCTGTACACAGACCAGGAGGCCGTCGTTCAAACAGAACAAGGGGACACTACGTGGTTTAAAATCAGAAAAAGTGTCTGTCAGGATTGTACACTTCCACCACACTTATTCAATCTGTCTGCTGAGAAAATAATCCAAGAAGCTAGACTATATGAAGAAGAATGCAACAGCAGAATTGAAGGATGATACAACCGTGCTTGCTGAAAGTGAAGATGACTTGAAGCTCTTACTGATGAAGATTAAACACTACCGTCTGCAGTATGGAATATGTCTCAACATAAAGAAAACAAACATCCTCACAACTGGCCCAATAAGCATTTATCAATCACGATCAATGGACAGAAGATTGGAGTGAGAGATTTCATTTTAGTTGGGTCCACAATCAACACCTGTCATGGCTTGAAGTGTGTCCTCCCCAAATTTGTGTCAACTGGGAGGGGCCATGATTCTCAGTGGTTTAGAAGTTACATAATGATGTAATGAGGCAGATACATGGAGTGGTGTCCCATGATGTGATCTGAGGTGAAAAACTGATCAGGTGCAAGGATGGAGACCAAGGGTAGGCTGCCACACCCACAGTCCCATCACAGCCCGGATCCATCATCAGGGAAGCTTCCTTGGGGTGCGGCCTACAACCCCTTTCATCTTACAAGAGATCAAAGGAGCGAGAAACAAGCGGAGAGGGAGGACCCACTACCATCAAGAGGAGGAGCCAGGAGGGGCCACGTCCTTCGCACCCAGGTCCCTGCACTGGGATCCTCCCGGTAACAAGAGACACAGAGAGAGGAGGGCT
The DNA here is from genome assembly GCF_000298275.1 of Orycteropus afer afer. Classification (NCBI taxonomy): domain Eukaryota; kingdom Metazoa; phylum Chordata; class Mammalia; order Tubulidentata; family Orycteropodidae; genus Orycteropus; species Orycteropus afer. Next base: position 9,349,239 of record NW_006921670.1, read on the forward strand.
CTCCGCAGAGCCAGCACTCTGAACTCGGACTTCCGGCCTCCTGAACCGTAAGCGAAGACACTCCTGTTTGTTAAAGCTGTCCACTTGTGGTACTTCTGTTACAGCAGCCCTAGAGAACTGAGACAGGGACCATGGAAGCAGCCGTCAAGAAATGCGACGACATGCTGCACTGGGCAAATCCGCTGCAAAAGGCCTCTTTAAAGTGTGAGAGAGCAAAGATGTCACTTTGAAGACTAAGGTGCGTCCAACCCAAGCCACTGTCTTTTCAGTAGCTTCATATGCATGTGAAAGCTGGACAGTGAATAAGGAAGAAGAATCGATGCATTTGAATTGTGTTGGTGAGGAACAGGGAAAATGCCACGGCCTTCCAGAGCAACCAACCAATCTGTGGTGGAAGAAGTACAACCAGAACACTCCTCAGAAGCGAGAATGGCTAGACCTTGTCCTGTGTACTTTGGTCATGTTGTCGGAAGGGACCGGTTCCTGGAGAAGGATGTCATGCTTGGCAAAAAAGGGTCAGTGAAAAAGGGAAGGCCCTTGGCGAGATGGCTTGACACAGGGCTGCAACGATGGGCTCAGGGATAGCGAGGATCGTGGGGCTGGTGCAGGAGCGGGCAGGGTTTCGTTCTGTTGTAGGCAGGGTCGCTATGAGTCAGAGCCGACTTGACGGCACCTCACAACAACAGCAACGCAGTTTTGCTGAAAGGTGACCTCGGGTGGGTTCAGTGCCCGGTCTGCAGGGTGTCTCAGAGCCACAGTCATGGGGGCTTTCCCATGATTTTGAATTTTGTTCTCCATTTTCTCCCACTCTCTCCAGGCCTTTCTGTTGTGACACCAATCATAGCAGTCGGTAGTGGTAGCTGGCCGCTAACTGGTCTCAGGGCAGTAGAGGCTGAGGCCCAAGTGGTCCATTGGTCCTTTGGACTGATTGTTTCCTGGAGCCTTTGATTTCCTTCCCTCTTCTTTGTTTTCAATGAA
>NW_006921670.1:9351026-9351940 GCF_000298275.1 Orycteropus afer afer
CCACAGCGCCCCTAGAGGACAGAGTGGAACTGCCCACAGGGTCTCCAAGGCTGTCAGTCTTCACAGAAGCAAAGCCCAAACCACACCCACTGCAATGAGTTAATTCCAACTCACAGCGCCCCTAGAGGACAGAGTGGAACTGCACCACAGGGTCTCCAAGGATGAAACCTTACAGAAGCAAACTGTCATATCTTCAGCCTGCAGGGCAGCCACTGGGTCTGAACTGCCAACCCTTCAGTTAGCAGCTGAGCACTTAAGCACAGTGTCACCAGGGCCACTAGAGGGAGAACAGCAGGGCTCCAGCTCCTCCAAAGCCCCATTCCTGGAGAACTGTCAGTGTCTTCCCTGACTGGGGGTTCCCTGGACGACCCCACCCCCAAGGCTATCTTCACATGAGTGACTAAGAGGTCCCCCACTGAGAACAAGCAACATGTTGAACAGACATAAAAAAAAGAAAATCACATGCAACTGTTTAGCAACATGGCTGCCTGAGACAGTGAGTAACAGTCAGGCTAACCCAGATGTTTAAGAGGAAAGTGCAGGATGTCCAGAGGGCTTTGGAAAGCTCCCACCAAGTCCTGGGTATCCAGGCTGTGCCCACATGCCACGCACGTGCTCAAGGAAGGCCTGGGAGGAGCTGAGCACTGGCCTCCTGCTGACCTGAGGCTCTGCATGAGTGGGAAGGGGCGGTAAGGCAGAGCTGCGAACCGCCTGCCTGCTAGAGGCCTGTCCCACACACAGAGGCCCCAGCAAAGACTGACCATTTCCAGGCATTTAAGGAAACCTCCAAGGAGCTCTGGTGGCACAGAGCCTAAGGCATCTGACTGCTAACTAGAAGGTTGGCGGTTCAAACTCACCGGCCACTCCACAGAAGGAAGATTGGGCAATCTACTTTTGCGAAGATTTACCTCCTC
>NW_006921670.1:9354260-9355486 GCF_000298275.1 Orycteropus afer afer
TGATGCTCCGAGCAGGCCAGTGATTCGCCCGGGCTGCCCACTGCTGACTCCCAGTGCCAGCACCTCACTCTTCCGGCTTTTCCCAGGTATCAGTTTGGCCTGGTTGTTAAAAGCGGGCTCCTTGGGGGCCGTGGAAGGCACCAGCTGTCCACCGCTAGGCAACGGTGAAACGCGGTCCTGTGTTCCCCCTGCTCATTGGGCAGGTGGAGAGTATCTGCTGTAACTGCGGGCCTTGCTGTGGTTATTGCTAATGCAAATAACTGTTTTCCTTATTTTGCCCATCAATTCACCACCTAATGGCAATAAGGCATGTCGGGGCTTTGGCCTCGTGCCTTATTGCACCACCTGAGGGGTGAGATAATCACCCAGAAACTACTGCCTGTCGTGCGTTTTATTACTTGAATACAAAGAGACTCAATTCAAGCAACACTTAGCTGAAAGACAGCATGAAAACAAACCATCACCATCACACAGGAAGTGACCCCCTAATGCTCTGCACTGCAGGGAGGACGCTGGCTGCAGAGGACGTCCCGTGACCTGCTGGATCTTCTCCAGATCCCACTTCTGCCGTCATGAAAGCTCGTGAGACCACAGTTACCACACGCATGTGCCAACGAGTCACGTCTACGTGGTTCCAGATGGAGAGGCGACCTGGGGTCCCACCCAGACACCCTCATGGTGGTGATCAGCTGCCAGGAGGGGATTCCGATCACGGCGGCCTCCTGTGTGCAAGCGCGACAGCTCCACAGGATTTTCAAGGCTGGGGCCTTTCGGAGGCAGGGCCAAGCCCATATTCCCGAGCCCCTCTGGCTGAGTGCAGCGCTCAGCCTTCTGCACCACCTTAAACGTCCCTAATGCAAGGAATTTCCAACAATGGTTCTCTGGGTGATTTGTTTGTCAGCCATCCCTCCAGGCCTCCCATGGGTTGGGTTCTAGGAACTGAAAGAGAAACAAGACCCACCCTGACCCTGCAGACCCACTGCCCTCCAGCCAGTTCTGACTCATTCCGACTCACAGAGATCCTACTTGACCCTAGAGGACAGAGTGGAACTGCCCACAGGGTCTCCAAGGCTGTCAGTCTTCACAGAAGCAAAGCCCAAACCACACCCACTGCCTGGAGTCCATTCTGACCCACAGCGCCCCTAGAGGACAGGGTGGAACTGCCCACAGGGTCTCCAAGGCTGTCGATCTTCACAGAAGCAAAGCCCAAACCACACCCACTGCCA
>NW_006921670.1:9356366-9359091 GCF_000298275.1 Orycteropus afer afer
GCCTGGGACCATCTAAGAACCACAAATGCTCAGGCTGCGGCCAAACCTTCCAGTGACGACCCAGGCACCTGTGCTTTCACAAGCTTAAGACCACTGCTTGAAAAGACCCACAGCCGAGTTAGCCATCCAAGTCCACAGGTTCTTAAAGAAGCTCCTGTGTACAGTGCCCTGCTTCATCTTAAAACAAAGAGAAAAGACCAGCGAAGGATACATTCTAGTGATTCTACTCGACTCCACGAGCAGTAACCGAGCACTGGCCACGGGGTGTCATCATATTTAATCACCACAACGACCTAATGAGTTCGACACAATTACCAGTATTTCTACAGGTAAGGAAGTTAAACCCTAGAGAGTGTACTAGTTTACTATGACAGTGAGGCGAACATCCAAACTCACCTGAATTTAATCCTAGGCTTTTTGCCCAGTTAGAGCTCTGGTGACTTACTGCGTAAGGCATCTGACTGCTAACCAGAAGGCTAGCAGTTCAAATCCACCAGCCACTCCTCGGAAGGAAGACTAGGCAATCTACTTCCGTAGACATACTGCCTCGGAAACCCAAGGAGGGGTCACTATGAGTCAGGACCAGCTCGACGGCAGTGAGTTTTCAGTGCTCACGGGTGTGTGTGTGTGCGTGGATGTGTGTGTGTGCACGTGGATGTGTGTGTGTGATGGATGTGTGTGTGTGCATGGATGTGTGTGTGTCGTGTACACTCTCACATACCAGCTGGCCTCGAGTCAACTCTGATACACGGTAACCCCGCACGGGTCAGAGGAGAACTGCTCCGTAGGGTTTCCAATGGTGACTGTTCAGAGTACATCGTGTGTGTGTGTGTGTGTGTGTGTGTGTTGTGTACTCTTCCATACTAGCTGGCCTCGAGTCAACTCTGACACACGGTAACCCCATGTCGGTCAGAGGAGAACAGCCCGTAGGGTTTCCGACAGGTGACTGTTCAGAGCACATTCCTGACCTTTCTTCCAAGATGCCTCCAGGTGGTCTCGAGCCAGCACCCTCAGTTTGCAGCCCAGCATGTGGGCCGACTGCATCATCAGCGACTCCTTGTGTCCTCTAGCGCTGCTGACAGCATTACAAGCGGGCGGCTCCACAAACAGACCTGCCTTCTCACGGTCAGCAGGCTGGCCGTCTAACGCAGCCACCAGCTCCAGGCAGGGCCCCCTCTCTCCGGAGGCCCTGGCACAGTCCTTGTCTCTTCAGCTTCTGTTCCCGGCTCCAGCGAGATCTTCAAGCGGCCTGGCACCTCCTGCCTTGTCTCTGCTGCTTCTCTGTGCCTCTCAGCCCTCGGAAGAGACTCCAGACACACCCTAACTAATCCTGCCTCATTCACGTAAAGACAGCCTGGTCCCACATGGGATCATAACCTCAGGTACAGAGGGGAGCGGAGTCCCGGTGGCACAGTGGTTAACGCACTCAGCTGTCAGCCAGGTCAATGGTTCCAAGCCCCCAGCCGCTCTGTGGGAGAAAGCCTGCCCCCATAAAGACTGACCGACTTGGCAACCCCATGGGGCGGTTCCACTCTGTCTTAACGGGTCACTATGAGTCACAATCATCTCAATGGTTTGGGATAGTAGTTAGCATTTACAACACCTATTTTGGGGACGTAAATTCAATCCATAACACTCTTCACCCTACACAGCACACAGGTAAGACTAATGAGGCTGTCCTATACTGACAGGCTAATAACAACAGCTATCAGTCTGCAGGAACAGGATGGAAATTGAGTCTGCAAAACAGTCGAACAATTTCGCAACTTTCTCAAGAGAACACGGAGCAAAGCAGGCATCCAGATGAATTCCGAATCAAACGTTAAGACTCCAGAGCTCCCGCCACCACGCTCTGAACCCCAGTCCTGCCTCCCTCATCCCAGCATCACGTGCCCTTAATATCTGAGACTCACTGACAACCCCTAGTCCACTGTTCCAAACACAGGAATTGTGAGAATGCAAGCTGATTTACAAATATATCCCAAATGACAGGGTATCATAAAAAACAATTTAGCCAGTCATCAGAATTCAATTTAGCAGAAAACTACATGGTTATAAACGGACCTGCCTCCACAGCTAGGAAGCTCCACTCCTACTGCCAGCGGCTCCAACGTCTGCAACACCGCCCTCCACCCACCAAGGCGCTCCCCCGTGTTGAGAGCTCCTCAAACCCCTGCCCAACACTCACCTGACTGCAACCTCATTGTCACAAACACCGCTCACGGCATAAAGCTCACGGACTGTGAGACACGCACAAAAACCCAGAAACCAAACGCAGACCAGAACACAACCTCTCAGTGAACAAACTGGACTGGGGAGGCACACGCTGTTGCGGCACGGTGGCTCGGTGCCCGCCTGCCACGCGGGAGACGCAGGTTCGATCCCTGGCCTGGTTTGATTCCCAGCCGATCCATCTCACGTGCAGCCACCACCCGCCGGCCAGTGGAGGCTGGCGCGTCGCTGGGATGCTGAACAGACTTCAACGGAGCCTCCAGACTCAGACCAGGAAGCAAGACCTACGGCCAGACATCAGCCAGTGAGAACCGTACAGATCCCACCAGGCTGACCCACGACGGACCATGGCAGCGGCCCGGTCCACGGGGCCTGGCCAGTGAGGCGGGGACCTTCCCACCTGCCAGCAAGTAAGAGCCCCTCACACTCATCACACGTCGCTATCACAGATCAGCATGGAAAAGACACAGAGCAACCCGCTTAGGCTCCTTGA
>NW_006921670.1:9378760-9380088 GCF_000298275.1 Orycteropus afer afer
AAGGCAGTAACGGTGCAGATGGACCAACTGCTGTGCAGAAAATGAATTCACTCTGCAAACTTTCACCCAAATCACGATAAAAATTAAAAAAAAAAAACCTGCAGACAAGCAGCTGGAAAGGAAAATATCACAGCAGCAGCAGAAACAGAAGGCAACCAAACCAAGCAGCAGTGAAAAGGGAGAGAAAAAGGGTGGGCGGTGAAGGTCTTTAGTCCTGCAAGTGGATCATACCCGTCAGCATGTGTCATTCTCTGTCATCACACGGTCACAGAGCCTTCTCAAACCTCTCTCTTCCCTTTAAGTCTTCCCTTCCAGATGGTGATGGTATTTGGGACGGGGACTATATTAAAAATGAGTTCCTATTTAGATGGGAACTCTGGTGGCATAGTGCCTAAGGCATCTGACTGCTAACCAGAAGGGTGGCGGTTCAAACCCAGCAGCCACTCCTTGGAAGGAAGATCGGGCAATCTACTTCTGTAGAGATGCTGCCTCGGAAACCCAAGGAGGGGTCGCTATGAGTCGGATCCAACTTGACAGCAGTGAGTTTGGTTTTGGGGGGATTTTTTAGGGGGTAGTTTCCTATTTAAATATTCCAAGAATCCAATCTATATAACTGTGCAAGCCTAAACCAAAAACAAACCAAACCCACTGCCATCGAATTGGTTCCCACTCATAGCAACCCTGTAGGACAGAGGAGACGCACCCCAGAGGGTTTGCAAGGCTGTAAAGCGTTACAGGAGCAGACTGTCTCATCCTTCTCCCCTGGAGCGGCTAGTACATTCAAACTGCCAACCATTTGGCGGGCAATCTACTTCCTCAGTGATACTGCCTCGGAAACCCAAGGAGGGGTCGCTATGAGTCGGGTCCGACTCGATGGCACATAACAACAACAACAACGCCACCAGAGCTCCCTACGTGCAGGATGTTTTTAGATGAATATTCTTTACAAAACCAGGTCAGCTCACTCACAGGCCCTACAGGTGGAAAGTGGTATTAGTGTCCTTTGTGTGCTCATGGTTTCTCTTCTTGTGATGAGTTTATTTTCCAAACCTGGAAGGAAAAGGAAGCCAGCTGAGAAAAGCCCCAGAAACTCTAAGCATCTACTCACCTGAACCAGTCACTCTCGGTACAAAGCAGCTTTATTAAAGCGACTGTCGTGTTAGCAGCTGGTGGCTTCCCACCAGACGCTGGCTCTGGGCAGGCCCCAGGCGACTGGTCATCTCTCTGGGGCTGGCTCCATCTTCATGGGCCAGTTGGCTGTAGGGACCACAGCACAGACGCTGTAGAGATCTCTGGGGTCGAGGAAGAGGTGGATGTCTGGAAAAGAG
>NW_006921670.1:9381253-9386511 GCF_000298275.1 Orycteropus afer afer
TTTTTTTTTTTTTTTTGGAGTTAATAATGCTATTCAAAAGACCGCCAGGGGGCGTGGGATTGGGGCCATGAATCGTGTTCTGAGTTGGCGAGATTTCAGGCAGTGTTACACACATTTTCCCATCTAACCCTCATAGAGATCCACGCGGCGAGCTGTCCACCTTCAACCCTATTTAGTCTCTGTCTTCTCTTGTAAGCTCCATGGAAAGAAGGAACCATACTCGTCACCACAGTGCCTACAACGGTGCCTGTACAGGCGGGCGCTCTACAACACCTACTGAATGAATGAACGAACTGCCGCCACTCGGTTACAAGCCAGGAAAGGAAGGCTGCGTGTTTCTACTGTGCTTGCCCGCGGCTCCGGGCGAGTCCGGGCTGTGGGACCCTCACAGCTCGCGCCCTCCCGGTCCCTCGACCGCTCCAGCTCGCGCCTGGTCGCCCAAACGCCCGGCGCCGAGGCCCGCGCGCCTTACCCGGACCCCCTTCACGAGTCTCTGCCTTGCGGGACCCACTGGCTCGGCTAGCCTGCAGAGGCCCAGCCCATTCGGCGTTGCTAGGACGCTGTTGCCAGAGTGACAGTGGCTCTCGCTCATTGGAGAAAGCGTCTCGGAACCTGCAAAGAAGCGGAGCTCCGATTGGTAAGATGGGGCGAGGAAGGGGCGTGACCCGTCTCGGCGGCTCCGCCTACGAAAAAGGACTTCCGCTGGCGTTCGGGCATGGCGTGCAGGAACGCGGGCGAGGCGACGTCATTTAACTGGGGTTCTGTTACGCGACTCTTCGCGTTAGCTCAGGCTCCAGCGAGCCGGGCCGACTGCGTGGGGCCAGGAAGAAGCTGTTCTCTTTTCAGAAGCAGACTCCACCTCAGTAAAAAACTTAACGTTCTCCCCCATCCTGTTGTAAAGATTTTGCGATTTTCGCAAATGTTAGCACTTAGGGTAACTTGAACTTACTTCTTTAACTGACGTGCATACTTGTGTAATATTTGTCTCTTCCAGGAGACTAATAGCCCTACAAAACCCTAGCTTGCTCTGCCTACCCCGGTAACCTCCGTCCAGTGCCTGGTGCGTGGTGGGCATTTGGTAGGTATCAACCAAATGACTGGATCATTATTCCTAACACTCACAGAGCTGAATGGAAACTCAATGTCGTTCTTAGGTTCTGTTGAGTCAGGTCCGATTCATAGCGAGCCTGGGTGCAACAGAACTCTGCCTGATCCTGCACCACCTACAGTCGCAGCCATGGTTGAACGTTGTTGCAACCTCTGTGTATCCGCCTCAGTAAAGGTCTCTTTTTTTTTTTTTGCTGATGTCTACTTTTCCTACCATGATGTCCTTCTCCAGAGACTGATCTTCCTGATGACATGTCCAGAGTTAGTGTGATAAAGTACATGACAACGCGAGACAAAGTCTCGCTGCCATCCTCCCTCCTGAGGGGCATTCAACTGCACTTCTTCCGAGACAGATTTGCTCCTTATTCTGGCAGACCATGGTATATTCTTTATTCTTCACCAACACCGCAGTTGTTGTTGTTAGGTGCCATGGAGTTGGCTCTGACTCATAACGACCCTACATACAACAACGAAACACTGCCCGCTCCCGTGCCAGCCTCACAGTCCCTGCTGTGCCTGAGCCCATCCTTGTAGCCACTGTGTCAATCCATCTCTTTGAGGGCCTTCCCCTTTTTTTGCTCTGACCCCCCACTTTTACCAAGCATGATAGCCTTCTCCAAGGAATGGTCCCTTCTGACAACATGACCAAAGTAGGTGAGGCGAACTCTGGCCATTCTCGCTTCCAAGGAGCATTCTGGCTGCACTTCTTCCAGGACAGATTTGATCATTCTTTTGGAAGTCCACAGTACTTTCAGTATTCGCCAACACCACAACTCAAAAGCTTCAACTCTTCTTCGGTCTTCCTTATTCATTCTCCAGCTCACATGCATATGGGGCGATTGAAAATACCATAGCTTGGGTTAAGCCCACCTTAGTCTTCAAAGAGACATCTTTGCTCTTCAGCACTTTAAAGAGGTGTTTCGCAGCATATCTATCCAGTGCAACACGTCGTCTGATGTCTTGATTGCTGCTTCCATTGGTGTTGACTGTGGAACCAAGTAATAGGAAATCTTTGACAACTTCAGTCTTTTCTCCATTTATCATGATGCCGTTTATTGGTCTAGTTGTGAGTTTTGTTTTCTTTATGTTGAGGTGTAATCCATACTGCAGACTGAAGTCTCTAATCTTCATTAGTAAGTGCTTCAAGTCATCCTCACTTTCAGCAAGCAGAGTTTGCCATCTGAATATTGCAGGTTGTTAATGAGTCTTCGTCCAGTCCTGATGCCACATTCTTCTTCATGTAGTCCAGCTTCTCAGGTTATTTTCTCAGCATACAGATTGAATAAGTATGGTGAAATGATACAATCCTGACACACTCCCTTCTTGATTTTAAACCATGCAGTGTCCCCTTGTTCTGTTGAACAACAGCCTCTTGATCTATGTACGGGTTCCTGATGAGCACAATCAAGTACTCTAGAATTCCTATTCTTCTCAATGTTACCTATAATTTGTTATGATCCACACAATCAAATGCTTTTGCACAGTCAATAAAACACAATCAAACATCTTTCTGGTATTCTTTGCTTTCAGCCAAGAGCTATCTGACATGAGCAGTGATATCCCCCATTCCACATCCTCTTCTGAATCAAGCTCGTATTTCTGGAAATTGTCAATATACTGCCACAACCATTTTTTTAATTATTTCAGCAAGATTTTACTTGCATGTAATATTAATGATATTGTTCAATAATTTCTGCATTCTGTTGGATCCCCTTTCTTTGGAATGGGCATAAATATGGATCTCTTCCAGTCAATTGGCCAGGTCGCTGTCTTCCAAATTTCTTAGTATAGATGAGTAAACACTTCCAGTGTTGCATCCATTTGTTGGAACATCTCAGATGGTAGTCTGTCAATTCCTGGAACCTTATTTTTTGCCAATGCCTTCAGGGCAGCTTAGACTTCTTTCTTAAATACCGTTGATTCTTGATCAAATGCTACCTTTTGAAATGGTTGAATGTCAACCAATTCTTTCTGGTACAGTGACTGTGTATTCCTTCTCTCTTCTTTTGATGCTTCATTAAATCATGCTAATAAATTGTGTTTGAAGCTCAATGAGTCACATTAATAATAACAACAGGTCAGGTTGCTACCACCATGGCCTCTCCCCAGCAGTCTGCCATGATAACTGCCAAGTGCACCAAAACCATAACTAGAGGCTGCCATCAATGGCCAGGTCAACTTGGAGCTCTGTGCTTCCTAGGTCTACCTGTCCATGTCTTACTGCTTTGACCAGGATGATGTGGCTCCAGAGAATCTTGTGAAATATTTTCTTTACCAAACTCATGAGGAGAGGGAGCATGCTGAGAACCTGATGAAGCTGCAGAACCAAGGTCAAATCTTCCTTCAGGTCATGAAACCAGACTGTGATGACTGGGAGAGAGGACGCCATGCAATGGGGTTGCATTACACTTGGAAAAAAAGTGTGACTTAGTCACTACTGGAACCTTACACATTGGCCACTGACCAAATGATCTCCATGTCTGTGACTGAATTGGGACTCATAACTGGAGTGAGGAGGAGTCCATCAAAGAACAAGGTGACTCTAACCAACTTGTGTGAGGTGGGGGCACCCCAGAATCTGGCAGAGGATCTCTTTGACAAGCATACCCTGGGAGACAGTAATGGAGGGAGTTAAGTTTCAGACTGGCGCCCCCACAGCCACAGGGGAATGACCTTGGCCACCAAGGTAGTGACTGTATGTTGCACTTACCTTTCCCTTTTCTGTAAGTTGTACCAGGACATCCACTTAAGGTCTTTCATTTGTACCACTCCTTCACATAAAGCAATGTGGTAACCTCCATCCCCAAATAAGCACCCTGGTGGCACAGTTGTTAAAAGTGCTCAGCTGCAAACTGAAAGGTCAGTGGTTCGAACCCACTAGCCACTCCACAGCAGAAAGATGCTGTAGTCTGCTCCCATAAAGATGACAGCCTTGGAAATTCCATGGGGGCAGTTCTACTCGGTCCTGTAGGGTTTCTATGAGTTGGAAACAACAGCACCAGGTTTGGTTTTGGTTCTTCCCAGATAATAATAATAGTAGAAGTTGTTGCTGGTCTTTATGAAGCACTGGCTACTGCCAGGCCCCGAATGAAGTCCTTTCCATATAATTTAGTCTTCCTTATTCTTCACAAAAACACCATGGGGTAAGTACTATGATTAGCCTCATTTTACAGATAGAAAACTGAGGCACAGAGAGAGTATTTTGTCCAAGGACCCACAGCTCATCACAGCAGAACAGAGTTAGAATCCAGATAGACTGGATGCAGGCTCCATGCCCTTAATTATTCTACCATACCACACACTTGTGGCAGAGAAATGGTCACTCAGAGGGCAGCCTTGCTGAGCTGGTGTAGGTGGCAGTGGTGGGTGGAGGAGTTCCCCAGGGGAAATCCAAAAGTGGTCACCATATGCCAGAGGTGGGGACAGACTGAAGAGAGGCGGACCTCTCCATGTTGAAGACGCGCTTGCGATTCATTACGGGCAAACCCTGCATCCAAGGCGAGCTTCTGAGCGGCAGCAGGACTCAGTGCTACTGCCCCAAACTCCAAGATGATCCAGAAAAACTAATGTGGATTCGCCATGCAACCCCCCACCCAAGTCCAGATGGCCCAAATATCATCATTTGGACCGGGGTTCCTTCAAGGATGTTATGTTGCCTGTGTCAAGGACGTTGTTAGGTTCCTTGGCCTCTCGCTCATTTTGGGGAATAGGATGTGTCCGGACTGTGGTCAGCTTTGGGCCTGAAGGCAGCTCACAAATCCTGGACTGATCACGTCTTCATCTGTCCTTCCAGCAATTGACCTTGAAGAGAGGAATTCACCCCACATATTTCTATTAGCAGATTAGTTACACAGGCTTCCTCACTGTGTGCTACATGATATATGGCCTCTGTAATGTCTGGCTTTTAATGTCTCTTTAAAGTCCGACCTGCTTGGCATGCTGACCATATTTCACTGGTAAGCTAGCTTCACCTCTCACCAAGGGAAGAATTATTTCCTATTTTCTCTCCCCTCAGACCTCCCACTCCCCTTATCCTAGAGTGAATGACTTTGTCTCCTATCTCATTGAGAAAATAGTAACCAGAAGAATGGAGCACACTCATCCCTTTGGCATCCCTCTCTTGTCTTGCTCTTGTCCCAAATGATTGTTGT
>NW_006921670.1:9387385-9388478 GCF_000298275.1 Orycteropus afer afer
ATTCCCTCACCCTCATAATGGCCATCCATTTCATCTTCTCTCCCTTTCCCTCCAGCCCTCCAGCCCAAAAAATATTCCCTAGTATCTCCCATCTTAGACACACATACAAAAAAAAAAAAAACCTCTTCTAGTTTTGACCCCTATTTCTCCAGTCCCCTCTAACCCACTTCTCAGAGAAGTTGTCTACACAGTTGTTCACACATGCTGTCTCTTTTTCAGCTACCCTTCCCTCTTGACCAGTGTTACCAGAGACATGATTATATTATTCCCTGTTATCTGTCAATTTTCATCAGTACTTCGTTTCTTCTTGAGAAGAATATGTACTTTCTAATTGTTAGGACGAGACATCTATATATGTCCATTCTTACTCATTGGGTGGCTCAAATCTTAAATCATACTAATATTTTGTTGATATATTAATTATTAGGAGAGGTATGTTAAATACCTCCTACTGTTATGGTAAAGTAATCATTTCTTCTTATAAGCATATCAAGTTTTACCCGTGGGCTTTTTATTATTATTATTATTATTTGTGTAGCTTTGTTCTTAGTTGCGTATAAGACTACACTTGTATTCCTCTGATAAAAGGAATTCTTCATTAATTCATCTGATGGGTACTTATTGTGCACATACCGTATGCCAGGCAGTTTTCTAGACATTGTTCACACAAGTGAACAAGCTCACAGTCTCTTGGAACTTACATTCTAATGGGGGTGAGCAGGTGGTAAAAACACATAACACAAATATGGTCAACTGATCTCTGACAAAGGAGGAAGACAAGTCAACGTAGGAAGGATAATCTTTTCAACAAATAGTGCTGGAAAATGGGATTCTAAAATGAACCTAGACACAGACCTCACACCACTCACAAACATTAACTCAAAATTGATCAGAGACCTACATGTAAAATGTAAAACTGTAAAACTTCTAGAAGAAAACAGGTGACCTTGGTTTTGATGATAAGTTTTTAGACACAACACCGAAATTATGATTCATGAAAGAAAAATATTGGTAAGTTGGACTTCATTAAAATTAAAAAAAAAAAAAACTTCCGCTCTGTAAAAGACATTGTTAAGAGAATAAAGATAAGTCA
>NW_006921670.1:9389905-9391536 GCF_000298275.1 Orycteropus afer afer
ATTGAGATCAGTTAGGAGACTGGCGGACCCTCGGGTGGAGTGCAGACTGTGACAAGAAAATGTAACTGTACTGCTGATGTAGGAAACAACCTCATGGAAGCGGAGAAGGGAAGAGGTGCTTCCCTAAGTAACTGTGGAAATGAGTGGAGTCGACCAAGCCAACGGCAAAGGAAGCTATGCATAACGGTAGTCCAGTTGATAAAATTAACCCACAGGGGTATGGGTCAATAACACTGATACCTGTACCCGTGTGTACTGGAAGGGATCAATGAAGTAAAGGGGTGGTGAATATAGGAGCCAGATTTCTCACCACTGGAATGGGAGTTTTCAGATGAGCAAGAAGAGTTTAGAATGACCCGTGCCACAATGGATTACAGTTGGAAATATGATTATGAACTCACGGTATTTAGTTTAGATCTTTACATATGAAAATGTTTATAGATATGTATATTTACACAAAACCCAAACCTACCACCATTGAGTTGACTCCAAATCATAGCAATCCTGCAGTTACTATGAGTCGGAATTAACTCAATGGCAGTGGGTTTGCTTTGGTTCATACACACATGGGTTAGTACACTCACACATGGTTTTTTGCTGTCAGCTGAGAGAGCCTAAAAGAAACAACGTTCCAATAGCAGTGACACACCAAATGGCCAGATTTTTGTTTCTGACACCACTCTCCAATACAAAGAACCTGGGCTCTCTGCAAAGAGGGGACTGGAACAGGGAAGGGAAAAGATGAGACTGAAGCACGTGGTAGCACCAGAAAGCAAGGAAGTCCTGGCAAAACAACAGCAAGGCAAACCCTGCATGATTGGGCACGTCACAGGGACACCAGGAAAACCCAACTCCCTGCCGTTGAGTCGGATCCAACGCTGGTTAGCAGTCAAATGCCTTAGGCACTATGCCACCAGAGCTCCCAAATAGAAGGGAAAAATATTTCCTGGGGAGGGAATAACTCTTCCAACCCACATCGGTCCATTATCATGTCACCTGACGTTTATAGTAGTCTCCTGATTGATTGGTGAACTTAGAGAAGGAATTGAGCATAAGTGGACTCTCCCCAGGCCTCCTGTGCTGGGGGTCTGCCTCTACGTGGTGACCAGGTGTTCCGGTGTGCTCTTGGTCACACAGTGTGCACAGCAGTGATGGCCCTGCTCCTGCCTGAGACTAGGTGGCTAGATTCGGTTCAGGAAAGCAATGCTACCAAGCCCGTAGACCAGTCCACCCAAAGCCACATTCCACAGCCTTTCCTGTATCAGCAATCAAGGGGTTACTCTGAGCTCTTACTGGTTTCTGTGCTCAGTTGACTTTGCACTTGGATGGGACAGAAAGTGTTCTCTCCTTCCGTAAGACTAAGGATGAATCTCCTGAAGAAAAATAGTGCAGGGTGACGAAATCAGAGCATGATGGGATAGATGCTCTTGCTAGAGGACAGGTGGGGGAGGCTTCTTGATAAGGTCTATGGCGGGTGGGGGCACTTCGTAAGTAACAGAAGGAAGAGGTTCCAGGCAAAGGCCTGAGGCAGGGTCATGCTTGGCATGTTTGGGAATTATCATGAGGCCAGTGTGGCTGGAATTTAGAGAATACAGCCCACAGTGATTGGTGATGAGGTCAGAGAGGTTGGT
>NW_006921670.1:9396947-9399483 GCF_000298275.1 Orycteropus afer afer
AGTGTGTTCTTCTCTTTTGGTTTTCAAACTCCAGGTCTTTGCACATTTCATTACAGTCATTGGCTTTATCTGCTTGAGCTGCTCTTTGAAATTTTCTGTTCAGCTCTTTTATCTTGTCATTTCTTCCATTTGCTTTAGCCACTCTCCATTCAAGGGTAAGTTTCAGATTCTCTTCTGACATCCATTTTGGTCTTTTCTTTCTTTCTCCTCTAGCTTTCTTCACGGATGATGCTCTTGATGTCATCCCACAATTATTCTGGTTTTTGGTCATTGTTATTCAATGCATCAAATCTCTTCTTTAGATGATCTCTAAATTCAGGACGGATATATTCAAGGTCATATTTTGGCTCTTGTGGACTTTTTTAAATTGTCTTCACCTTCAAGTTGAACTTGCATATGAGCAGTTGATGGTCTGTTCCACAATCAGCTCCTAGCCTGGTTTTGGCTGAAGATACTGAGCTTTTCCATCTCCTCTTGCCACAGATGTAGTCATTCTGATTCCTGTGTACTCCATTTGGCAAAGTCCATGTGTATAGCTACCATTTGTGTTGTTGAAAAAAGGTATTTGCAATGAATAAGTCTTGGCCTTGCAAAATTCTATCATGTGATCTACAGCATTATTTCTGTCACCAAGCCCAAATTGTCCAACTAATAGTGATTCTTCTTTGTGTCCAACTTTTGCATTCCAGTTACCAGTGATAAGCAACATATCTTGATTGAATGTTCAGTCAATTTCAGACTGCAGAAGTTGAGAAAAAATCTTCAATTTCCTCATATTTTGCTTTGGTGGTTGGTGCATAAATTTGAATAATAGTAGTATATTAACTGGCCTTCCTTGTAGGCATATGGATATTATCCTATCACTGACAACATTGTACTCCATCCTTTGTGATGATGAATGCCACGCCATTCCTCTTCAAATTGTCATTCCTGTTGTAGTAGATCATATGGTTGTCTGATTCAAAACACCCAAAACTGGTCCATTTCAGCTCACTAATGCCTAGGATATCAATCTTTATGCCATTTCGTTTTTGACAACTTCTAATTTTCCTAGATTCATACTTCATACATTCCATGTTCCGGTTATTAATGGATGTTTGCAGCTGTTTCTTCTCAATTTTAGCCATGCCCCTTCAGCACATGGAGGTCCTGAAAGACTTACTCTCTCCATATCCTTAAGGTTGGTTCTACTCTGATAAGGCAGCTCTTTCCCAGTCCTATTTTGAGTGCCTTCCAACCCAAGGGGCTGGTCTTCTTGCACTGTGTTGGGAAATGTTTCCAAGCTATTCATAAAGTTGCCCGGTAATGTATCAGACAGTGTTTCTCTGCTATTCATAAGTTTTTCCCTGGCCAGTTTTTGAGAAGGGGATGGCCTCTTCCTTCTTCCTAGTCTGTCTTAATTTGTAAGCTGCACTGAAACCTGTGTACCATGTACAACTCTACCAGCATCTGAAACACCAGTGGCACAGCCTCAAGCCTCACAGCAATGTACAAGCCCCACAGGATGACAAACTGACAGACAAGTTTGTATCCCTTAGCTGTTGGAAACCTCCGTGCCCTCCCCTTACCTAATTCCTACCTGGAACCTGGCACTCTGTGGTCCCTGGCCGCTCCCTCCCTTTTCTGGCTCTAGGAGTCTGGGGTCTGCCTTGCCTCCCGCCCCTTACCTGGATCCTGCTGCTCCTGTGGTCCCTGGCCACTCTGCTCCCTCCCTTTCCTGGCTCTGTTTGTTAAAACTACCAATCTGTGGCATTTCTGTTAGAGTAGCACTAGAGGACCAAAACATCTGGGTATAAAATTCTAGTGGAATTTCTTCATTTCTCCCTAAGTTATTCCACTCTGAATTCTGCCCCTCTTACTCCATGAAGACTACTTGTGGTGTCATCAGTTCCTCTGTGCTATAGAAGGGGATTTGCCATCAAATCTAATGAAAATTGAGCCTGCTTTTCTTGAGCTCTGAGTAGTATTCACCCCAGTTGATCACTCCTTCCTGCCTCAAACATGCTCTTATCAGCTTCTCTGATACCACACAGTCTTGCTTTTCTTTCCAAACCACCAACTACTCAGTTCTCCAACCCTTCTGGTGCTTTCTCTTCATGAGGTTCTTGAACACTAGAAACCCTTGGACTCTGTCCGAGGTCATGTTTTTCTTCTTATTCCCTGCCTTGACCCCAGTAGGGGGGTGCAGGCAATGTGGACCACACCAGGTGACAGTGTCAGAGGGGGTGACACTAAAGTGACTGTCTATCTGTCTATAAAATTTCAGTGCAGTGTTTCAGCAGATTATTATATATATATAAACTGTGATTTGTGTGAAAGTTTACAGAGGAAATTCATTTTCCATACAGCAGTTCATATACATTTTGTCTCATGACATTGACTGCAATTTCCTACAATGTAACAGCTTTCTTCTCACTTCCTCCCCATAGTTACCTCTTCCCTGTGTCCTTCCCTCCCATGCACTCCCGCCCCCCAGGTGGTCTCCCTGTGCACACACTGTCATGATTGATCTCTCCCAGGAGTGTATCTATCTGAT
>NW_006921670.1:9399858-9401115 GCF_000298275.1 Orycteropus afer afer
CATCTTTGGTTTTCTTCCTTCTTCTTTGCTCTGGATGAGGAGAGACTCATTGTTGCATCTAGATGGTCACTTGCAAGCTGTTAAGATCCCAGTTGCTACTCACCAAAGTAGGATTGGGAACAAAGTTTTTGTGTAGTATGTTATGCCAATTGAGTTTGATGTCCCCTGTGACCATGGTCCCAGGCCCCCAGGTCTACCTAGTCGCTACCACCATGTAGCTGGCTGTGGCCAGGAAGTCATCACAACCTTGTCCCTTGTCAGCTCTACTATATACCTGGACATTCTTACAGAACATACAAATACTCTTATAGAAACATCTTCTACCAACCCTATACATGGTCATGGGCACACTCCCCCTTGCCTAGGCATACCTGATCATTCAGCCTGTCCATCTATCTATCCACCCATAGATCAATGTTTGCCATCACTGACAACACAGTACTGTATGTGCAAAAGAGTTCATCTTTATTACCTGTATCTCCCATGTACCTCTCTCTGTCTTCCTCTTCCTCAATGACACTGTGGTGATCACTCATATTTATTTGGTGCATTATCCTTCCCTTCACCTAAATCAGTACTTTTTTTTTTTTTTGTACTAAATCTACCTATCTAGCAGTATTCCCTCCCCTCCCCTCATACCCCTGGTAACCAACAAAGAACGTTTCCTTCCTTATATACACTTTTCCTTGACTTTTCACAATAGCTTACTAATACAGTATTTGTCCTTCTGTGATTGACTTATTTCACTCAGCATAATGTCCTCCATGTTCATCCATGTTATGTAGTGTTTTGCAGATTCTACATTATTTTTTAGGGTTGCATAGTATTCCATTGTGTGTATGTTCCATAGTTTGGTTATCCATTCTTCTGTTAACAGGGACCTACGTTGTTTCCATCTTTTTGCTATTGTAAATAGTGCTGCAACGAACATGGGTGTGCATATATCTGTTCTTGTCCTGGCTCTCCCCTTCTTTAGGATTTCTGGGTCAAATGGTATTTCTAATTCCAACTCTTTAAGGAATCACAATATTGTTTTCCAGAGTGGTTGTATCATTTTACAGTCCCACCAGCAGTGTATGAGAGTCCCAATCTCTCCCCATCCTCCCCATCATTTCTTATTTTCTGTCTTGTTGAACTTTGCTACCAGTGTTGGGGCAAGATGGTATCTCATTGTTGTTTTGATTTGCATCTCTCTAATGGCTAATGGTGTAGTGCCTAAGGCACTTGACTGCTAACCAGAAGGCTGGTGGTTCAAAC
>NW_006921670.1:9401957-9402967 GCF_000298275.1 Orycteropus afer afer
AAAAAAAAAAAAAAAAAAAACTCACTGCCATCAAGGTGATTCGACTCACAGCGACCCCTCCTTGGGTTTCTGAGGCGGTATTACTATGGAAGTAGATTGCCCAACCTTCCTTCCAAGGAGTGGCTGGTGCGTTTGAACCACCAGCCTTCTGGTTAGCAGTCAAATGCCTTAGGCACTATGCCACCAGAGCTCCTAACCCAATTACAAGAATGCTTCAGATCACGTGGTTTTTCTCTGCACATGCTAGAAGTATGTGCTATTGTTTTCATTGCTGCTAATGTTTTTATAGTTGCTGGTTTTGTCAGATTATATGGTGTTTTAGCCACAATATTGTGGTAATTAGTATTTGTGAACCTATACTAATAATGTTTTTGAGAATGAAGTACTAATTAAGGGGAAAGAAAAATGAAAAAAGTCTTCCATCAATTACTAATAATGTAAGTAATAATGCTGTGATTCAATGTAGAGATTGTACAAACCAATCTTGTTGTCGGTGTTCATATAACCTAAGAAATATTACATTTAAGCAATTTACAACTATATTTATCCCATATTATTCTATGATTAAAATTGATAATAAATATTACTAAGGATTCTGTATGGTCTGGTAAGGAAGGATGTCCTTTGGGGAGTGGGTGGCACCGTGAGTTACTGCCCTGGGTGACGCCAACCCTAGTGATGCCACTGCTCGACCCTCCACTCATATGTGTTGGAGGGTGTCCACTCTTACCCATTTTGATAAATAACCACTCAAACCAGTTACCCATAATTATCACTTGCTCAACCTTCACACCTAGTATGTGTAGTATATTTTCAATCTGTAGCTTAATGTCTTTCATCAGTTTTGGAAAATTCCCAGCCAGTATCTCTTCAAATACAGTTGCAGCAGTATATCAACAGAGAACTGCCAGAAATTCAAGCCAGATTCAGAAGAGGACATGGAATGAGAGATATCATTGCTGATGTCAGATGGATCTTGGCTGAAAGCGTAGACTACCAGGAAAAAAAAA
>NW_006921670.1:9405147-9417974 GCF_000298275.1 Orycteropus afer afer
AATCACAAGATAGGCAAGCAACATGGTAGCTCGCTGGATCAAGTCCAGGAAGAAGCCCAAGACCGGCAGGCAACGTGGCAGGCCATTGAGACGAAGACTCGGCAAAAGACAAGATCCAAAATGTGCCAACAAGCTGGAGACCTTCCTCAAAGCTTCTCCATATATACTGGCAGCAGGCCACACCTGAAGACGACTACTTACCTGCTCAGGGCAGATTCCGCCATGACGGTGACCACAGTCTCCTCATGGGGAATAACTCCATCCAGCTGCCCAGCTGCTCGGAACCACGGCCCAGCAAGTCGACACACAACCTCAACTATCACAGATGCCCTGTGGTGGATCTACTTTCAACAGGGCTGAACCTCCATTTTTTTGGTGACTTTTGTGGCATAGTGCCTAAGGCATCTGACTGCTAAGCAGAAGGCTGGTGGTTCAAACCCACCAGCCACTCCTCGGAAGCAAGACTGGGCAATCTACTTCCATAGAGACACTGCCTCAGAAACCCAAGGAGGGGGTTGCTATGAGTCAGAATCAACTCAACGACAGTGAGTTTTTTCAGTTTTTCCTTGTCTTGTCCAAGGTCCCATTTAGCATCATTTAAACCAGTAACACTCACTTCCCAGGACACTATCTCTACTCCTTTATACTCATGGCGTAAATGGACCCCTCAAGACCTTAGATGGTGACCTTGAGAGGCAACCTTGATACCCCTCTGACATCCCCCTCCCTCAGTCATCAAGAGTAGATTTGGGGGTCATGGAGCACTCTGTGGTAGGCATCTTCTTCCCATCCTTTTGATCATTCTGTACCTAAGCAGGACCATGTCATTAATTACCTCACAGTAATCAATAATGAAGGAGTCCTGGTGCCAAAGTCATTCAGCAGTCAGCTACTAAGGGAAAGGCTGGCAGTCACTCCATGGAAAAAGATGTGGTGGTCAGCTTCTGTGAAGACTGACAGCCTTGGAGACTTTGTGGGCAGTTCCACCCTGTCCTCTAGGGGCGCTGTGGGTCAGAATGGACTCCAGGCAGTGGGTGTGGTTTGGGCTTTGCTTCCATGAAGACTGACAGCCTGGGAGACCCTGTGGGCAGTTCCACTCTGTCCTCTAGGGGCGCTGTGGGTCGGAATGGCCTCCACGGCAGTGGGTGTAGTTTGGGCTTTGCGTCTGTGAAGACTGACAGCCTGGGAGACCCTGTGGGCAGCTCCACTCTGTCCTCTAGGGGCGCTGTGGGTCACAATAGCCTCAAGTTGGTTTGGGCTTTGCTTCCTAAAAGACTGATAGCCGTGGAAGCCCCATGGGGCAGGTCTACTCTGTCCTCTAGGGGAGCAATGAGTCAGAATCCACTCCCTGGTAGTGGGTTTGGTTTTTAATCAATAATGATGCTACAAACGGAGATTACACGTTTGTGTGGAGAAATAAACAGCAGGAACGGATTAACCCGAGAAGCTAAGCACTGTTTGTCACCACGCCTGTTAATAAAGAGGGGAGGGAGAGGAAACAGGTGAGACACGGGGGTGTGGGGCACAGACCCAGAAGCTGAGAGTCTCTGTGCTGTCTGCTAGGAAAGACTCTCGCCACTGCTGTCTTTGCGGAGCCTCATAAAATGGAGACCAGTCTCTCCTGAGCTGTCCTTCGAAGGAAAAGAATAGAATAAAATAAAAACAAAGGCAGTGGTAGCAGGAGCTCCTTTGGAAAAGCCACTGTGGTGGTTTTGTGTTTCTCTTTATGAAAATAGCTGCTCTCTCTCTCAGTTCTACCTTAACAGATGCTCAAGCTGCTCACTTGAGTTCAATCAGCCAGAAACTGAACCGCACATTTTAAACGTTGCCACCCCAAATAATTGACTATCATTTGTAAACAGAGGGGCATTTTAGCGTCCATTTCTGGATCAACATGGAGAGAGACGACAGACAGCGCCACTCAATGCCTGCCTTCCCCTTCAATGTCCCAGTTCACTATTAAGCTCTTAATTTCCTTTACCAGGCACTGGTTGTTTCCGTTCATGCAAACGGGAACCCAATCGCACCTCCCCTGCTCCTGAACACGGCTGCACAGCGCAGAATCGTGGCTTTCGGAATTTTAATGATTCCTGCCCTCGGAACATCCTCGAGTGGCAGTCTCAGAAGGATCCGCCCTCTGGAATAAAGACGCCATTGGAGAAGCCCAAGTTTATGTTGCAGACATCTGGGCAAACAAGCAAAGCCCTGACAATCGCAAGTAATTCTCTTTCCTAGGAGCCAAGATCTTGCAACAGCTTGTAATTAGTGCTGTTTAGCATTTAATTGGCTTTAGTTAGGTAACAAGCATTTATTGATTACCTGATAGGAACCGAGCGCTCTACTAAGCACAGCATGGGGGCAGAGAGATGACTGAGAGCCAGACTCTTCTTCTCGGTTTATAGTCTAATTGGGGCTGAAAATATATACTTTGGATAGGTAACTTGAAAACAGTGAAAAATGTTTTCTTAACCAAAGTAAACCAAAAGGCTGTAATAAAGAAGTGTTACTTGTTCAAATTGAAGGTTCTAACTCCTGGTATGGGAGCTCTGGTGGCATAGTGCCTAAGCCATTTGACTGCTCACCAGAAGGCTGGCGGTTCAAACCCACCAGCCACTCCTCGGAAGGAAGGTTGGGCAATCTACTTCCATAGCGATACTGCCTCAGAAACCCAAGGAGGAGTCGCTATGAGACGGGTCTGACTCAATGGCACATAACAACAACAACTCCTGGTAAGCTCCATTCTAAGCAGATGCCACCACATCTTGTTCCTTGATGGGAGTGGACACTTGCCCATCACTCATTCTCGGGGCTAAGGCATGTTCTCACCTCCCCTTCCTCTGGAGGGCCCCACCAGCCACTGAAAATCAACTCATCCAATCTGAGGACTCACCTAATGCCTTCAGTGAAAAACTGGAGGCAAGACGGCCCCATCAGTGTGCAAGGACCAATTCGAGAGGGTTCCCTGGAGACTGAGTTTTAAAGTGCAGGGTGAGGCAGGTGGTGGGCATGAAGTGGCAGCATTTAGAAACGGTGCGGAAGGCTTGCTGAGAGGACCAGCCAGTCCACTATAGCTAGGGAAGGGAACGAAGTCGGGGCTGACGTCAGGGAACGGGCTGTGTGGCTGGGCTGGAGAGGCTGCAAACGGCCTTCGTGGCTGTGACACACATGGGCTTGGGGGGCTGGCGGTGTGGCCGCTGACCAGCGCTAATTCAGAAACGCAAGGGCTCCAGGCAGCGTTCAGCACGTGGGATCCTTCGGGTCATCTACACGCTACGGTGCGTCTCTTTACGCTCACGTCTTGACACCAAGGAACGTGAAAGGGATGCGGTCCCTGAGCTGTAAGCAGATGGCTGCTGTGGCCAGGGATGGGAGGACAGGTGCAGGGGCACCCAAGAGCGGAGCCCTTCGCCCTCCCCAGTGCTGGGGGTGGGAAGGATTCATCAGGGAGGGTTCTTGGAGTAGGTCAGGCCTGGACCGAGTCTTAAAGGCCAAGCAGGCCCGACCCAGGTGGGGAAAGGCAATCCAGGCAGAGAACAGGCCAAGCAGGGGCCTGAGGACTCAGACCTTCCAGGAGTCCTCAGGCCAAGGGAGGTGGGCTCCAAGGCACTGACTGTATCTGAGAGAGCTTTTCTTTTTTTCCCCTGGATATCACATGTAGTACGGATGGTAACCGTCACCCACCTGTCAGTCTGTCCTATCACGGTGGCCTGTGTGTGGCTGTGAGGCTGGAGGCCGTGCCAGCAGCATTTCAAATACCAGCAGGGTCCCCCAGGGTGGAGCGGTTTCGGTGAAGCCTCCAGACGAAGACAGATAGGGAAGGGGGGCCTGGCAACCAACTGCCGGAGATTGTTGTTGACGTTAGGTGCCGTCGAGTGGGTTCTGACTCATAGCAACCCAGTGGACAACAGAATGAAACACTGCCCGGTCCTGGGCCAGCCTCACAGCTATGTTTGGGCCCATCGCTGCAGCCACTGTGTCACTCCATGTCACTGAGGGCCTTCCCCTTTTTCGCTGACCCTCCACTTCACCAAGCACGACATCCTTCTCCAGGGACTGGCTCCTTCTGATAACGTGACCCAAGTAGGTGAGATGAAGTCTGGCCATTCTCGCTTCCAAGAAGCATTCTAGCTGCACTTCTTCTGGGACAGCTTTGTCCGTCCCAGAGATTAGCCAGTGGAAACCCTATGGATCACAGCAGAACAGTGTCTGACATCGTGCTAGAAGGTGAGCCCGAGGCTGGAAGGCACTCAAATTACACAGTGGCCCAGCAACGGACCCAAGTGAGCCGTGACCGTGAGGATGGCATGGGACCAGGCAGCATTGTGTCTGGCTGATCATGGGATCACCTGAGTAGGAGCCAACACGACAGGAACCAGTCGCAGCAACACGGGTCATAAAGAGAACTGGGAGACAAGAACACTGGAAAAGAAAACGTTTTCTAACCAATTCACTGAAGTTTTGGAGGATGCACGAGATTGGACAGAAGCGCCTCTTGTTGGCTCTGTGAGGTCGCTCCTTTTGCAGAAACGCCTTTGCTCCCAGTATTTTAAGACTTCCACTCCCAGCTGGTGCCCAACGCCATGGATACATGTAAAGATGACAACTTCAAAGAGGAGCAAACTCATTTTCTGCTCGTTTTCTTATTTTTCAAACACATTTCGCATCCTCTGGCTTTCTGAGAGTGCTTTTAATAAAGCAGAGACTCGTTTCCCTCAGTGGTGAGGAGACAGATTTAAGGACTGCGACTCAGATGCTCACTGCCAACTAGCTCGTAAGGATCCAAGTGTGAGAATCAAATTGTCATTTGATGTTTGGATTTGGCACCAGCTCGGCATGCCTTGGAGACGGGGACTGTGGGCCCAAACTGTGTGGCAGGTGCTTCTGTGACGAATTCGCTTTGCCCCGGCTGGCGAGGTCTGTCACTAGCCTGAGTCGTGGTCCCCTCCCCCTCATCCATCAGCTCCTCTCCGGCACTGAACTGACAACAGTGAGACCACACCTAAGAGAGAGTGTTCGAGCTGGGATGGAATGTCAAGACACTGACCCGAGGCCTCTCCATTAGGAGACAGACACCGGCTTCCCCAGGGTCCCACAAAGATGGCAGGGATTTGAACTCACATGGCCCAACTTCCAGGCAAGGAGGAGCTGGTTCCTTAGTGTCCGTTAGTCCTTCCCACCTGGTGTGGTCCCTTCTGTTCCTCACCCTACTGACATCCTGCTCATGTTTCCAAACCTCATTCACACTCTTACTTCTTTTTTCAAAAAATTTTCATTGTGATTTGAGTGAAAGTTTACAGAGCAAATTCATTTTCCATACAGCAGTTCATACACATTTTGTTTCACGACATTCACTGCAATTCTCCACAACGTTAACTGTCCTCTTCCCACTTGCTCCTTGTAGTTACCTCTTCCCTGTGTCCTTCCCTCCCACGCATTCCCGCCTCCCGAACTGTCCCCCTGTGCAAACACCTCCCTTCTGTCCCACAATTGATTGCTCCAAGGAGTGTACCTCCCTGATGTAAATGTTCACCCCATATGCCTGTCTGTGGTTTGGCTGGAGGCCACAGGTGTGCGTTCAGTTCCTGACCTGAAGGGTTAACTAGGGGCTATAGTCTCAGGGGTCTCACCAGGCTCCATCAGACCAGCAAACCTGGTCTTTTTTTTTTTTTTTTTAAATGATTCTGAGTTTTGTTCCACATTGTTCTCCCATTCCATCCAGGATCTCCTGCACTGATCCCTTTCTGAGTAGTTGAGAGTGATAGTGGGCACCATCTAGTTCTTCTAGTCTCGTGGTCGTGTAGACTGAGGATTGCATGGTCCACTAGTCCCATGGACTACTTGCTTCCATGAATGTTTCACACTCTATTTCTTACATTAATCAATCACTCTGCCTTCCCTCAGGTAAGCTCTCTTTGCTTTGAGTCTCTGAGCACCTGCTCTCTGAGCCGTTACTTTGTTGGCCCCACCTCCACCTGCATTTAAACCGGGTCAAGGCATCGTTCCACGGGAGATACCAAAACTGCTCCCTTAGCCATCAGTGCGATGTTCTCCTCAATCCGCTCAAATGCACACAAACACTGGGCAGTGGAAAGGGAAGACCCTGGGAAGAAGTGAAGCGTTTGAATCGTGGTGCCGGGGAAGAATACCGAGTACAACGTGGGCGGCCAGAAGAACCCCCCCCCCCCGTCCCGCAGGAAGCACAGGGGGGATGCTCCTTAGAAGAGGGGCGGCTAGACCTCAGCTCACTGACTTTGGGCACGTCATCAGGAAAGACCAACCTTGACAAGCATGCCATATTTGGGGAAGTGGAGGGGTAGTGAAGACTCAGTGAGATGGGCTGACATAAGGGGGCCACCATGGGCTCAAACACACCGACGATGATGAGGACGGCGAAGGGCCGGCCACCCTTCCCTCCATCACACACAAGGTCACTGTCCGGGGAGCCCACTCGACAACAGCTAACAACAGCCAGAAGCCATGGACGTTAACGACCAGAAGAAACCTCAGGGGCCATCCATCCCAACACATTCATTCACAGGTAAAGGGGCGAGGCTAAGAGAAGGCAGGTGACTGGCCCAGGTGACTTCAGAACCAGGTGCTCTGATCCCCCACAGGGATTTGGGCCACAGGTCAGAGCAGAGCCCCGGGAAGGAGGAAGGTGGAGGCTAGATCTGAAGGGGCGTTACTGAGGCAGCTGTGTCCCCAGGCCCCGCATGGGGTCTTGCTCAGCACATACCCAATCCTTCCAATTCAAGGGTTAAAGGAAGAGGACGGGAGGGCCCCACAGGGACCCTGGGCCCTTTCACAGGGCGCCATGCTTCTCATGAGCTGTGCGGATTTTATTTATGCTTTCAGAACACTTCCTTTTCTAATTGTTGTTCTAAGCCCCTGAGGAAGTGAGGGCGGTTAGCTCCCCCACACAAATTATGAAAACGGCATCAGAGAAGTGAGCTGACATCTCCTCTCCCTGCTCAGGGCGCCATGGGACTTGGGTGCTGGGAGGGTCCTTAAGAAACAAGCCTGAGCCCTTTACGGCAGCACGTCTCCAGGCCTTTCTGCAGCCTGGGGAGAGGGGCTTCAAGCCGCCCGCCTCGAGGTGGATCAGAAAGCGCCTGCGCCACCCAGGGA
Source organism: Orycteropus afer afer (assembly GCF_000298275.1). NCBI lineage: Eukaryota > Metazoa > Chordata > Mammalia > Tubulidentata > Orycteropodidae > Orycteropus > Orycteropus afer. Next base: position 9,412,276 of record NW_006921670.1, read on the forward strand.
CCTCGGGAGGGTCCTCCGCGGTCCGTTGACAGACGAAGAAACTGGGCGCCACGGAGGGGAAGGAAAGGCCGTGCGCCACCGACCTGGGCCGGCGGGCGGCCGTGAAGTGCTCCCTGGGAGGCTGAGCCGCTCACCGGCCACGTCAACAGCTGCCTCCACACTCTGGAATCTTCCGGGCCTGGGAAGTCGAACGCGGAGGAAGCGCAGAGGGAGGCCTTGAACTCGGCCCGCGGCGCCTTCTTCCACAACAGAAACCCTTCGCCAGCTCCGTCTGAACAAACAGCCCTCCAGTCACCACAACAAACGAACGAACTAAGAAACCAAACCCACTGCCATGGAGTCCCTTCCGACTCAGCAAGCTCGTCGGTTTTCCCAGGCAGTACATCTTCATGGAGGTAATTGCCCAGTGTGCCTTCTGCAGAGTGGCTGCTGGGTTTGAACCGCCAACCTTCTGGTGAGCAGTCAAGTGCCTTAGGCACCGAGCCACCAGGGCTCCCCTCAGAGCCCCTCTCAAACCCCAGCTGCCCTCCGTGCACCCCTGCAGCTCCTCCAGCCCCTCCCCGCCGTCTTCCCAGCATTCCCTTCCCTGCGGCCTGGGCTGACTTCCTGGGGGGGTCTGGGCTCCCTTGGAGTGAGGAGGCAGCTGTGCACCTCAGCGCCTGGCCCGTGTCACCTCACGGGCGAGACCACTGCTCCTCAAGGAGCCCTGAGGGTCCTAGCAGAGCTCCCGGCCCCCACTGCGGCCTGAGTGGGTGGCAGTGGGGAGAGGCCCCTGCAGTCCAGTCTCACAGCCACCAGCCGCGGAACTAGGTCTCGCGCCTGCGGTGAAAAGCCACCCTGTGGCTTCCTGTTTTTTAGTACAAAACCCACACTCACGACCTGTGGTGCCCTCTGTAAGGTGCCTCCTGCTGTCCACCCACAATTGGACCTGCCACCGAGGCCCCGCAAGCCGAGGGCACCACCCCACCACGCCCCGTCTCTGCTCAAGCACCCCTCAGGGGCTGCCCCCGCCTCCACTGACATACCCCTCTCCTCACGGCCTCCCCAAGCACTCGTCAGCCCCCAGCCTCCATTGGTACCCTCTCCTCCTGGTTCCCCTCATGGTCTCCTTCAGCCTGAACTTATCTCAGTCCTGTTTTTGTATGATCACGTGTCTCCCCACAGGAAGGCAAACTCCACGAAGGCACGGGCCTTCTTGGGCCCCCGACCTTGCTCAGTGCCTAGTACCCTGCAGGTGCTCAAATACTGGCTGAGCGAGTGGACGAGTCTGTAGAACAAGGTGAACCAGCACCCATTCAGGAAGCCCATGGTCCACCAAGCTTGGGCCCCGTCCCACAGAGTGAAGGAATGAGCTGGTAAAGCAAGGTGAACCAGCCCAGCAGGTACCCTGTGGTCCACCGAGCTTGGGCCCCGTCCCACAGAGTGAATGGACGGATCAGTAGAGCGTGGTGAACTAGCGCCCTTGCAGGGACATAGCAGTCCACCATGCGTGCCGTCGTGCAGAGCACACCTGGGCCCGGGTCTGCAGCTGACTCACGATTCCAGGCAGGGCCTCGAGGACAGAGCAGACCCAGGCCCCACTGGCTAACCTGAGTGCTGTGTAATCCCAGACACCAAATGCAGTTTGTTTCGCCGGAGCCCAAGGCAAAACAGCGGCCTGGACTCTCCACCTGGAACTGGATCCCCACCGATGAGCATAAGCGCAGGCCAGTGCTTCCCCCAACGTCCTCGGTCCCGACAGTGGGGTCTCCCAGGGCTGGATCTCCCGGCCCCTAAGCCTCCCCGCTCCTTCTTCCTTCTACTCGCAGTGACGAGGGCAACGGGGACATGAACTCCACCCGCGCAGGCTAGACTGGAGGGCAAGGGCCCAGTTCTGCCCACGGCCACCCGATCGGGCTCAGCCCAGGAGCAGGGTGTCTGTCAGTGAGGTTCACACTGCGTTTCCCAAAGAGCTGAAGGGCCCATGCCAGGACCCCTAGCTCCAACCAGCACACACTGAACACAGAGCACGGGACGGAACGTGTGTTTACTCAGGAAGCAAGCACAGACGTGGAGCGGCGTGCTTCATAACGTCCACACGGGGCTGGAGATAGAAAAATAGAAACTCTGCAGAAAGCAGCGCTGCTCAGGGACGGAGAGGGTGCCGCCACACCCCCGTGAATGCCACCCCCGCCATCATCCGGCTTCTCCCGGCACAAACAGGGACGTGCCTCTCTGCACGTGCATCACAGAAAGGGACCCAGAGCCTGGACCTCGACGAGGCACTGCCCGCAGGCCACCGCGCTGGGTGCTTTCTAGTCATACCCCCAGCAGCAGCCAGGCTGCCACATGGGCGGGGAGCGCCAGCCCCGCTCCGCCGTCTGGCCGCCTGGCCAGGACTCCTCCAGCCAGACCCGGGGCCAGCGGCCAGCAGCCCTGCCCCATGCACTCCCTCAGATGCGCCGAGGGATGAGCAGAGAGAGACGAGAGACAGAACTGCCAGCCCAGGCTGGGTGAAACCGCCTGTCCAACCTGCAAAAACCGATTCTCCGGGAGCCGAGACCCTCAGCTAGAGGCTGAGCCACCGGGCGGGAAGACCCAGGACTCTCAGAAACTGACCGTGAAGCACCTGCTCGCTGGTCAGGCTTCAGGGAACGAGAACAAGGACACGCGTGCCACCCACTCTCTGTGGCCGGCTCCTCAGTCACCACGTTTCAGTGCCGCCCACTGTGTTACACCCCCATCTGCTGGACTCTTGAAGCAGGTGTCCCCAGTGGAACGTTCCGTGAGCTTCTGATGCAGAGGCCCGTCTCCCGGCAGCACGCTGCCAACAGTCGCTGCTTCGCTTTGGGAAGGTTAGAGAACTGACCCGGAGGGAACAAGCGTGTCTCCCCACACTCAGCTCAGGACGTCTCCTGGGTCCTCATCCTCGTCTCAGAGACCCTGCCACCTGAACGGCTGAGCCCCACTGAGTAAAACTACAAAAATAAAAGCGTCAGCACCGAGACCCTCCTACCCTCCAGGTGGGGCTCACTCTGGATCCCCTTGGAAACGCACGTGCATCTGGTTTACCGACATTTATTTAGATTCCCAGTGAAAAGCTCTATAAAATACAATAAACCATTGGGGCTGTAAAAGGCATACATCCTGGTTGCATATGTTACATACTTTATTCTCAGCATACAGTCCGTCCGTTGTACTGCGGCTGCTGTGAGGTTCGTGCTCACACAGGCAGACTGCAGATGCCACAGGCGAAGCGGCTGCCCCAGGTGGGAAACCGCAGCGCTCCACCTGCCTCCTCGCGACCCCTCCGCCTGCCCACCGGGCCGTGCGTGCTGCTTCCCGAGTCTGTCCAGCGAGTGATAAAGGAACGTGTACGGGACGTTAGCTAGCAGTGTCTGGGTATCGTCAGCATGCAAAGTGGCCGTTTCTGGTCTCACAAATAAAAGTCAAACGTGAGGTCACACTTCCCCATCTTCTGCTTGTACACCAAGTCAAACTTCTCGTTCATGGACACGGTGAAGATGTCCTTCCAGAGCCCGACTCGGCCTGAAATGCGAGAGAGAGCACAGGTGGTGGGTCCACTGCCCCCGGGCCTGGGGAACGCATCTGCGTGGACAGGTGGATTCCTGGGCCCCCCGCACATGGCCTATGACGCAAGACAGGCCGTCTGGACCACAAACCCGCCGGGTCCCCCAACGGTGAAAGGGCTGGGTGTGGCGGAGTACGGGCTGAGCCGGCTTGTCGCTGGGCCTGTTAGCTGGGCAGCCACCCCGCTGGTGAACTGAGTGCTCACAGCCCCTCTGTCCTGGGCTTCACTGAGGGCTCACTGCAGAAGGCCCGGCACCTGGCCCAGCTGCCCAGGGGATGGGCGCTATCTGCCCAGTGACTGTACCGCTGTGGGCAGCGTGGGAACACTGTCTTCCCTGACACGGCTGCCCACTCAGATGCCACAGCCCACTAGGACTTCATTTGCTTCTGGAGAACTTGGAAAAGGACAAAAATCACCCAAAGGCAGGAAATTCTGTGGCCAGCAGGACACCCTCAGGGCTGGGTCGAGGGCGAGATTTGGAGCTTGCCTGTCCCAGCAAACCCTGGGCGGGGATTGAAGCGGACACAACCGTTGCTAAAGATCGTGTCGGGGGGACTCCCGGGCCACGAGCCAGCATCGGCCCTGTGGCTCTGCCCCAGCCCGGCCCAGCGTGGCAGGCGTGGAGGAGGCTGGCCTCACACGCCACCATGCAGGCCGCAGCCCAATCTGGGAGCAGGACTTCGAGGGGAAGAGACAGCCCGAGTGACAAACACCTCAGAACTCCCTTCCTTGTTGACTGCCCCATCCTGAGTTTGCCTGCTCAAACACCGCTCGTGACCACAAAGCTGTCAGGCACGGCTTCCACACGCCTGTTACTAAGCTGTGAGTGTACCACACACAGCTCTGCCTCCCAGGGTCCTAAATGACCGGGGGCGGGACATGGGGGGAGATAGGCTCATCTGGAATGGTCCCACGGTCAGCATCTCCTCAGACCGTCCCCAAACACCCTTCGTCAGCGCCCCAATGCCCTCCGTGCCCCGGCAGAACCTCAGGATGAAACACACACCCCGAATGCTGAGCCAGCACTTCCACAGGACTTTCTCTTGGTGACGGAAAACTACCTCCCAGGGCTGGAGAGCGGAAAACCAAGAAATGTTTTTTCTCCTGCTACCCTCTCATGAGACCACAGGGACAGGGTTAGAAGCTTCTAGAGCAAACACACATTTCTCCATGAGTACTTTTCTCAGCTGAGGCAGCTGAGAGCCCATCCAAGGCATCACCTACCTGGTTAAGGGATGGGAATCAAGACAGTGCAATGCATGATGGGACATGAACCAAACTTAAGCAACGTGGCTGCTGCTCAGGCCCCTGCATCCACCAACGCAGGAGGTCTTCTGAGCAAAGAGGCCATGTGCTAAAAGAAAACAAAACCAAAGACCGGAAATAAAGCAAAACCAAGGTAAACAATGATAAAGCCGCCGCGTCAGAGGAGCATATGGGCAGGCCGTATGTCCTTGACGCCTCTTTTCCACACAAACGAACCAAAAGCGGTATTTTGGGGAAAGTCACATTCAAGGGTAACAAAACACAGTGAAAGCAAAACTGAAAAAGAGCAAATAAATTTTAAATAATAAATATTTGTGAAGATGCAGCCAGGAAATAAATTAGAGAGCACGTTGGTTGGTGTCAGCTCACTTCTCCTGAAGAGCGACTGCTTGTTCATTACTGCACTTTCTACCGGGCCCTTAGAGCTTCTGTCAGTCTGACGGGGCGGGCGTGTACCTCCCCTTCACAAAGAGGAAGAGGAGCGGGAGGAGCCAGCACCCCCACCAGGCACCGTCAGGGCACAGCCACGCTGACAGGACCAGCGCTGGGTCCCCTCCCTAAGTTGCACTGTGCGAAATGGCCCCCCAACACACTCACCACCTGAGCAAGTTCAAAGTCAGACAGCTGGGGCTGCCCAGGAGCACTGCTCCCAGAGGCCACAGGATCTGACCTACCAAGGGCACGGCCAGGTGGCCCAGGCCACCCTCCAGGGTCACCATTCAGGGGTCTGCAGCAGCACGGTGTCTCCAAGCTCTCCACGGAGCAGCTTGAGATACTGCAGGCTGAAGGGCAGGGGGTGCACCCTGGGTGCACTGGGAACCCATTCCTGCCCGAGCAGTAGCCCCAACTAAACTGCTTCACA
>NW_006921670.1:9418404-9436370 GCF_000298275.1 Orycteropus afer afer
CTCCCACCCGTGCCCCACGTCACCCCTGTACCTCAGCCACATGCCAGCTGCAGGCAGCAGGCTCAGGAGTGGCTCCCTCGCCCTGTCTCTGAAACGCAGGCGCCATGCCACCCCTGGGCCTGCCTCTGCAGACAGCCCGCATCCACCCAACTCCGACTCTGGACAACCAGGAGGCTGTGCCCAGAAACACCCAGCTCCTGCGCCTGCTTCAGAGCCCAGGGCACCCGCGGTGGTGGTCACACACTGCGTGCGTGGCCGGCACGCAGAGACCACAGGGTGACACTCCACGGGTCCATGGTACTACCAGGGACCGGCCCTGAAGAACGAAGGGCAGGGCAACTGAGCGCCAGGCACAGGCTCAGGACACGGGACCAGGAGAGCGGGGTCGGGGGCAGGTGCATACCCCGGCCCACGGGCAGGGCCTCAGCGTTGCAGCACTGGTCCACAAGCTGGTGGCAGTGCTCGGTCATGGACTCCAGCTGGGCCTTGTCACACGACACCCCCAGGAACCGTGCCAGCTGCTCCACCACAGTCGCCAGGTCCTGGAAGGCAGGGAGAGAGAGAGCACAGGAGCCGTGGTGAGAAGGGCCCCTCCCCCTGCACGACGGCACAGCTGCTGCCACAGGCGTGAGCCTGCCCTACACACGGACACACGCACGTGAATTCCAACCCAGGTCCTGTGGGGCGCTCGGAAACAGACGAGATGGCTTCATTTTAAAATGGCAACAGCAGATACAACTTTACGTCAGGATTTTGCCAGAGGCCCCTGTGCCCGCCCCTCCAGCCTGGTCCTGGGCAAGAAGGCTCTCGGGCCCGTGCCCCAGCCCATCTCACCTGGCTCCTCGGGAGCAAGAGTTCGTGTTTCCCGGATCCCTGGACACACAGCCACATGGGGGCCCACTACCCCTGGACATAGAGCCACGTGGGGGCCCCACTATCCCTGGACGTAGAGCCACGTGGGGGCCCCACTATCCCTGGACGTAGAGCCACGTGGGGGCCCCACTATCCCTGGACGTAGAGCCACGTGGGGGCCCCACTACCCCTGGACGTAGAGCCACACGGGGGCCCCACTATCCCTGGATGTAGAGCCACGTGGAGGCCCCACTATCCCTGCACTTAGAGCCACGTGGGGGCCCCACTATCCCTGGACGTAGAGCCATGTGGGGGCCCCACTATCCCTGGACGTAGAGCCACACAGGGGACCCCGCTATCCCTGGACATACAGCCATGTGGGGACCCCGCTATCCCTGGATATACAGCCACATGGGAGCCCCCTATCCCTGGACATACAGCCACGTGGGAGCCCCCGATCCCTGGACATACAGCCACGTGGGGGCCCCACTATCCCTGGATGTAGAACCACACAGAGGCCCCACTATCCCTCAGAGGGCAGGCAGAGCATCCACCAGTGGGACAGCCAGACAGCGGGGCTCACACGCCTGCTCCCTGTACCGTCCACATGGTGGGGCTCACAGGCCTGCTCTCTGTACCGTCCCCACAGCGGGCCTCACACACCTGCTCCCCATACCGTCCACATGGCGGGGCTCACAGGCCTGCTCCCCGTACCGTCCACATGGCGGGGCTCACAGGCCTGCTCCCCGTACCATCCCCCCTAGGAAACCCCAGAGCACCCCAATCTCTCAGTCAGTGTTGCACAGAGTGCTCTAGCCTGGACCTCGCTGATGGCCGGGGTCCCCCTCACAGAGCAGGTAGTGTCACCTGCAGGCGAGACCCACTGAAGGCCCTTCCTCAGCTGCTTAACAAAGCAAATTAGCAGAAAAGGCTCAGAGGAGGCCTGCAGCAGAGAACCCAGGAGCGCCTCCTTCATGCGGCATTTCTTGCCCCTGAGAACCACCAGAGGCCGCACAATAGAGCACTGCACGGACAATGACTTACTGCACTACACGTGCCTTATCCAGCAACACAGACGGTGTTCACACGTGGGCCTCACCAGATGTGTACACAGGAACCAAAGCAACTCCATCCGTGTGAAGAGGCCATGGAGGCGCCCAGCATCAGTGAGAACACGGCCAGGGGCTGACAGCAACAGGCCACCACGTGTTCCCACACAAGTTTAACCTGAAGCTGAAGACAATTAGAAAAGGCCATGAAAGCCAAAATACAGCCCCGATTATACTCCACCTGAATTTAGAGACCATCTAAAGGACAGAGTTGATGCACTGAACACCAATGTCTGAAAACCAGAGGAATTATGGGATGACATCAAGAACATCATCCATGAAAAACACCAAAAAGTCACTAAAAAGAGAGGAAAGGAAGAAAAGACCAAAATGTACATTAGAAGAGATTCTGAAACTTCCTCTTGAAAGGAGAGTGGCTGAAGTGAATAGAAGGAGTGATGACACAGAAGAGTCGAACAGAAGGTTTCAAAGGGCAGCTCGAAAAGACAAAGAATAAGACAAAATGTGCAAAGACCTGGACTTCGAAAACCAAACAGGAAGAACACATGCAGCATGTCTCAAGCTGAAAGAGCTGAAGAAAACCATCAAGCCTCAAGTTGCAATATTGAAGGATCATAAAGATTGGTAACCCAGGCATTAGTGAGCTGAAATGGACTGGTTTTGACCATTTTGAATCAGACAACCATACTATGCCTGGAATGACAAATTGAAGAGGAAATGATGTGGCATTAATCATCACAAAGGATGTTTCAAGATCTATCCTGAAGTACAATGCTGTCACTGATAGGATAGTATCAACACGTCTACAAAGAAGACTAGTCGACACTACTATTATTCAAATTTATGCACCAACCACCAAAGCCAAAGATGAGGAAATTGAAGATTTTTACCAACTTCTGTAGTCTGAAATTAACCAAACTTGCAATCAGGATGTGCTGATTATCACTGGTGACTGGAATGCAAAAGTTGCACACAAAAGAAGAATCAACGGTAGCTGGAAAATATGGCCTTGGTGATAAAATAATGCTGGAGATTGCATGATACAATTCTGGAAGACCAGCAACTTATTAATTGCAAATACCTTTTTTCAACAACACAAACAGCAGCTACACACGTGGACTTCGCCAGGTGGAGTACATGGGAATCAGATCGACTATATCTGTGGAAAGAGGCAATGGAGAAGCTCAATATTTTCAGCCAAAACAAGGCCAGGAGCTGACTGTGGAACAAGCCATCAACTGCTCATGTGCAAGTTCAAGGTGAAGCTGAAGACGATTAAAACAAGTCCATGAGAGCCAAAACATGACCTTGAACATATCCCCCAAGAATTGAGAGACCATCTGAAGAACAGATTTCATGTATCGAACACCAAGGATTGAAAACCAGAAGAACTGTGGAATGACATCAAGAACATCATCCATAAAGAAAGCAAAAGGTCATTTAAAAAACAGGAAAGGAAGAAAACACCAAAATGGATGTCAGAAGAGACTCTGAAACTTGCCCTTGAGCAGAGGGTAGCTAAAGTGAACGGGAGATACGGCAAGATAAAAAAACTGAACAGAAGATTTCCAAAGGCAGCTTGAGAAAACAAAGTCAATTATAATGAAATGTTGCAAAGACATGGAGTTAGAAAACCAAAGGGAAGAACATGCTTGGCATTTCTCAAGCTGAAAGAACTGAAGAGGAAATTCAAGCCTCGAGTTGCAATACTGAGAGATTCTATGGACAAAATACTGCATGTGCAGGTAACATCAAAAGAAGATGGAAGGAATACACAGAGTCACTGCACCAAAAAGAACTGGTCAATGTTCATCCATTTCAGGCGGTGGCATATGATCAAGAACCAATGATATTGAAGGAAGAAGTCACAGCTGCACTGAAGGAAGTGGCAAAGAACAAAGCTCTAGGAATTGACAGAATAGCCACTGAGATCTTTCAACAAATGGATGCCCCATTGGAGGCACTCACTCGGTTATGCCAAGAGATTTGGAAGATAGCTACCTGGCCAGCTGACTGGAAGAGATCCATTTGTACCTCTTCCACAGAAAGGTGATCCCGTATGTGGAAATTATCGAACAATAGCATTAGTAACACATGTAAGTAAAATCTTGCTGAAGATAATTCAAACACAACTGCAGCAGTGTACTGACAGGGAACTTCCAGAAATGCAAGCTGGACTCAGAAGAGGATGTGGAACAAAGGATATCACTGCTGATGTCAGATGGATCTCGGCTGAAGATAAAGAATACCAGAAAGACGATTACCTGTATTTTATGGACTATGCAAAAGTATTTGACTGTGTGGATCCTAACGAATTACAGATAACACTGAGAAGAATGGGAATCCGAACAACTTAAATGTGCGCACGAGGAACCTATACACAGAGCAGGAGGCTGTTACTCAGACAGAACAAGGGGACACTGCAGGGTTTGAAATGGGGTCTATGTCAGGGCTGTATCCTCTCCCCACATTTATTCAATCTGTATGCTGAGCAAATAATCCGAGAAGCTGGACTACATGACGAACATGGCATTAGGACTGGAGGAAGACTCATTAACAACCTTTGACATGCAGACGACACAACCTTGCTTGCTGAAAGTGAGGATGACTTGAAGCACTTACTGATGAAAATTAAAGACTACAGTCTGCAGTGTGGATTCCACCTCAACATAAAGAAAACAAAAATCCTCACAACTGGACCAATAAGCAGCATCACGATAAATGGAGAAAAGATTGAAGTTGTCAAAGAGTTCATATTCCTTGGTTCCATAGTCAACACCCATGGAAGCAGCAGTCAAGACATCAAACAATGTACAGCACTGGGCAAATCTGCGGCAAAAGCCCTCTTTAACGGGCTGAAGAGCAGAGATGTCTCTTTGAAGACCCGGGTGCACCTGACAGAAGCCATGGTGTTTTCAGTCATCTCACATGCACGTGAGAGCTGGACAATGAGTAAGGAAGACTGAAGAAGAACTGATGCTTCTGAGTTGTGCTGGCGAACAATGCTGAAAGCATCATGGGCTGTCCGAAGAACGAACAAAGCTGTCCCAGAAGAAGCACAGCTGGAATACTCCTTGGAAGAGAGCACGGCCAGGCTGCCTCTCGTCCTCTGGTCACGGCGTCAGGAAGCAGCGGGCCCTGGAAAACAGTGTGCCACGCTGGGTAAAGCAGAGGTCAGTGAGCTGTGGGAGACCCTCCACGAGCTGACGGACGCCATGGCCGCAATGATGGCTCAAGCACAGCGGAGGTTGGGAGGATGGTGCAGAACGGGGCAGTGTTTCCTCCTGCCACACACAGTTGCCACGAGTCGGCGCCCAGTCCACAGCTCCTAACACAACAATGCCCTGGAGGCTGCGGTGAGGCCACTGCTCTCTGGGTCCCACGTGACAATCGAGGCCCCACGGGCTCTACTCACAGGGCTCTGGGTGGGCCTCCCCGGCCCCCACCTGAGCACGAGGCAGGAGGACAGCATGGAGGCGCCACGTTCCTGTGGAAGAGCCTGGCTCGGAACGGGCACCACGAGAGGAGGGCGGGCAAAAACCAGGGTTCACCTTCACCTGCCCTGCCACTGAGCACTTCTATTCAAAACCACACAGCGGCGACAGCAGCAGGTCCCGGAAGGGAAGCCCCAGTGCGGAGCAGGCCCGAGTGACCAGAGACCCGGTCTGTGTCTGGGTCACCGGCATGACATCCTCTCAGAGGGGAGGGTGACATCACTATCTGCCAGCCTGTGTCCAGCAGGTGCTACCGGGTGGTGGTGGTTCTGAGGCACACTTAGAATCAGGCAGACCTAGGTCCAATGCCAGCACCAGGGCATCCGAGCTCTGGGCAGCAAGGTCGGCCTTGGGGCTTTGTCTCCCCACATGTGCATGGGGGGTGGGGACATCAACTGGGCTGTATGGGCTGTGGAAGAGGCAGTGCACCGCGGCCACTGAGCCCAAGTGTCCAGGTCCCAAGCCCAGTCCTGCCACGTACCTGCTGGGCACACAGTCACGCAGCCCCAGGCCCCTCTCCTGTAACGGGAGCACATCCCCAGAGCTGTACTCAAGGCACGGGGGTGACACACGGGGGTGACACACTGGAAGCCTGTGCTGGTCCTCGAGTGCTGCCGTAACAGACGTACCAAGTGGATGACTTTAACAAATAGGGGTTTACTGTCTTACAGTTTAGGAGGCTAGAAGTCTGAGTGCAAAGTGCCAGCTCTAGGGGCTGGGTGAAAGCCCCTCGATCTAGACTTCAGCTCTGTCTCCTGTTCCCGGCCCACTAAGAGCTGGAGGCTTTTTCTGACTCACGCAGCTGCTGGCTGCTGAGGCTGAGCAGCCCAAGGTCGTCAAGTAAAGCGTCACTGTCCCAAGATCAACAAGCACCCAGCAGGCCCCAGGTTCAAGTCCGGGAACCACCCAGTATCAGCAGGGAACGTGGTAGGCCGCCAGGATGGAAGACGAGGCCAAACACAGAAGCCGGGTGTGCCAAGAAGCTGGAGGCCTTCCCAAAGCTTCTCCCCGTGCCCTGGGAGCAGACCACATCCCTAGGGCAGCTACTCGGCTGCTCAGGACATTCCACCAGGAGGCGACTACAGGGTCATCCCGGGGAGCACTGCATCCAGCTGCCCACCCAAGTTGACACACCCCCGTAACTACCACAGAGCCCACGTGGTGGAGCAGCACGCCCGGCCCAGCCTTGCAGCACGGGGTAGCCTACGGTCTTTTCAGTGGATTATGGAACACAAGACTGTGGGGAGAGGCCCCACCAACAGCCCTGGTGAGCGGAGCGGAGAGAGGAGAAACTGGGAGGTACGTTTTGAAGGAGGAGCTGACAGGATGTGGACAGTGGACACAGGTAAGGTGTGAGGAGGAGAGGAGGCAAGGACGAGTCAAGCTGCTGCCTGAAGATCTCGGAAACACGGACGGGAGGGGCTGCCGAGGACAGAGCGGAGTGGAGGCCGCGTGGACGCACCCACCTGCAGCATCAGGAGGTGAACGGCCACTGGCACGCACGTCTACAGCGAGCACACGCCTGGCCACACGCTCGGGCAGCGGTGCTGTTCAAGGATGAGGAACGGCAGATCGCCAGGGAGTAGGCATGAGCAGGAAGAGGCGAGGCCACGAACTGAGCCGGGACGGCCACCAGTCAGAGGACAAGATGAGGAGGACCACCGTGGGGTAGAGGCCCTGGTGGGGTGCACTCAGGACACCGGTGACCCCAATAAGGACATTTGCAGGTGTGGGGGTTCTGATGGGGTTGGCTCAGGACTCTGATGACCCCAATAAGGCTGCTCAGGGGCATGGGGGCTCCTGGCAGGGTGGGCTCAGGAGGAAATGACACTGGGATTACAAGAATGTCCTGAAAGCAGGCAGGATGACGGGTAGCTGCACTGTGCGTTTTAAGGTGAATTTATGGTCTGTGAATTACACGTCAGTAGAGAACAGGAGGAGAGGAAGGAGTGGGGATGCAGGTGACAACTCCCTGAGGAGCTTAAGGAACACGGAGCAGAGAAGCGGGCAGGAGCTGGGAGGGGGTCTGAGGCATCAGCCTGTTTCCCTAGTGAGGGTGCACACCCCGCAGGGACAGAAGCGTCCTGAGAATTCACGGTGCTCACGTGTCTACAAGGCACTTGGGACAGTCCCCGGGACACAGGAAGGCCCTTCAGGTGTTGGTGAAAGACACCCTGGTGGCTCAACGGCTAAGCACTCAGCTGAGAACCAAAATGCCAGCAGACGGACTCACTCAGCGGCTCCACGGGAAAAGCGTGGTGATGAGCCCCCATGAAGGTTACACCCAGACACCCTACGGGCAGCTGCACTCTGTCACGGGGCCACTGTGGGGTGAGTGGGATGTGATGGCAGCGACAAGGTGCTGCTGGCGACACGTGAACTGTGGGCAGCGGGTCCCCAGGGCAGACCCAACCTCCTTGGCGCCCGCCCTGCCCACCCCGTCAGCCCGCAAGGAGCGGGGTGTTCCCGCAGCCTCCCTGGTGCTCCTCCACCAGTGCCAGACGCCACATGGGACACTCAGCCACGCCTCGCACGCGCCGCCTCACACACAGCCCCTGGGGGTTGGCCGGGAGCCTGAATGGCCCCCCAAAGGCACACGGCCCTCCACACTGGTCGTCTGTGGCTGCAGCTCTACTTCCGGGGAAGGAACGTGCCTCGGGTGGCACAGGGTGCACGTCCTGACGGCTGCACGGGTCACAGGGACCTGGGAGGGAGATGGCTGCGGCACGAGCACAGGCCCAGCAGGGTTCAGGGCACAGCCCGGGAACTGCCGAGTCCCAAGACCACCACAGCTCCAGGGGCTTCAGGTGGCTGTGCCGAGCACCTCCAGCTACATCCACGTGCTATCTCCGGAGGGCCAGCAGGCTCTGCACACCCCGCACCCCTGCCCGCACACAGCGGGTGGCTCTGCACACCCCGCACCCCTGCCCGCACACAGCGGGTGGCTCTGCACACCCCACACCCCTGCCCGCACACAGCGGGTGGCTCTGCACACCCGCACCCCTGCCCGCACACAGCGGGTGGCTCTGTGCACCCTGCCCCCTTGCCCATACACAGGGGGCGGCTCTGTGCACCCCACACCCCTGCCCACAGACAGTGGGTGGCTCTCTGCACCCTGCCCCCTTGCCCATACACAGTAGGTGGCTCTGTGCACCCCTGCCCGCACACAGCAGGCAGCTCCGTGCACCCCACATCCTCCCCACACACAGCAGACGGTTCTGGCATGAGGAACTGCTAGGACAAGGGCCACAGAGTCCCCAGCAAACGCAGCTGCCAACACAACTCACCCGGTGCATGTCTTCGTATTTGAGGAAAAGCACGTTTGAGTCCATGCGGTGTTCCCAGAATTCCTGCACGTGCTCAAACCAGGAGCCGTATCCCACTGTGGAGACAAGGGGACAGGTGAGTCACACAGCTGAGGGAGGGAGCCAGCCACAGAGCTGGCCTGGCTCTCTCCTGCTGCCCGGTGATCCTGACAAGTTCAGCCAGGGATCAGGAAGGGAAGGGTGCGCTCTGGGCGTGGCTGCAGCTCCCCAGATAAGCCCATCAGGGGTCCTGCCCCACCCCTGCTGCCTCTGAGCAGGCTTCTGCCAATGGTCCCCCTTCCCCACCCCTGGAACCTTGAAGATCTGCCCGTGGTGGCAGACAGGCAGGACGGCCCCTGGCAGGGGTCTCAATCGTACTTGGGAGTCTGTCTGACAAGCAGTCACCTGGCAGATCACACACCCACAGGGGCCAGACCAGAGGAACAGTGGACTTTGTTGGGGACGGAGGGCGAGGTATGGAGGTGCTCGGATAGGTCCAGAGCATGGGGCCCTACCAATCAGGGGGCCACGGGCAGAGCCCTAAGTCAATGTGGAAGTCACACAGTTGCAGGGAAGGTGACCATCACAAAGGGAGAGTCTGGGTGAACGTGAAGGTCGCACAGGCAGAGCCCTAGGTGAACGTCAACAGGCCACGGGGAGCGTCCTGGTGACTCCTGGTGACACGGGCTCAGGACAGTGTCCCTGACAAGGCAGCCTCGGGAGGGTGTGGCCAGCTGACCGCCCTGTTCTTTACCACGCAGCCAACCTCCCTGTCTCTCCTTGCCACAATGGTGCTGAGCTGCCTGCCCGGCCTGACAGGGGTCTGGACATGACACTTCCAAATGAGGGTTACAGCTTAACAAAGACGGGACCTCGGGCACACCCTGACTGTCCGGGAGCAGGGGCTGGGCTGCCCATATACTCTCTCATCCGTTCGTCCATCCATCTTCCATTTAGCAAACTCCAGGGTCTTCACAATCTGGGGCCCAGGAATTCATCCTCCAACAGGGACCACCAAGGAATCCAGAGCTCATGATACGGTGTGACTGACCCTGGGGGCAGGGGTGCCACACAAGGGACAGAGCCCCGGGGCCAAGTGTCACAGGGCTGGGAAGGGGGAGGCTGGCACAAGGGGAAGAGAGGCGTCTGTGTGTGTCTGCTGGGCCCTTCTTCCCAAGCAGCAGGGAAGAGCAGGAACAAGGAGGCGGCCCACGGGGACGTGGCTGGGCCCTGAGCACCAGGGGCAGGAGATGGCACCCCGAGGGCTTCCAACGGCAGCCAAGACGTCTGGACCTTAAAGGGCACCAGTGGGAAGGCCACAGGAGGAGACGAACAGGACACGGTCAGGTCGGAGCCAGGGCACCAGGGCAGGTGGGGAGAGGCAAGCTCTGACCTCCCAGAGCCTCGCCGGGCCGTGGGGCCCAGGGCAAGCTGCCTTGCCTGTAATATCACAGAGCAGCCGGGCACACAGGTCACGCATGTCCAGCTCTCAGTTCAGGCCCTGGCCTGAGTGTCTCGTCACGCTGGCAGCCCTGTGGAGAAGGCACTGGCCTAGAGGGCTGTCCGACCTGAACAGAGGAGAGACTGAGGCCCAGCCACGGCTGCGGGACCAGGTTCCACCCACAGAAGTCAGGCCTCAAGTGGAGAATGAGCCTGGGCCCCAGCTGCGGAGACCACTTTGACTTAACGCAGCAGAGCTCAGAAGAACTGGGGCTCACATCCTCCCAGGGAGCCTGCAGCGCCAACGCCGGTGCCCTATCGCACCAGCAGGTGGCAGCAGAGCACAGCCTGTGCCCGGAGCCCAGGGAGCTGAGCCTCCTGGGCCGCCTTGGGCCTGCAATTCACCAAGTCGGGGCTCTGGAGGGGGCTGGCTGGGCAGAAACGGGAGAACCGAGAACACGTGGGAGCCAGAAGGAGGCCCTGCTGTGGCTAAGTCCCTGGACCGCTTGCTTGGCGCCTCCATCTCTTTGCCTGTAAACCAAGGGGGGGGGGGCAGGGGCAAAGCATTCCATCTGGAGAAGGGACAGGCCGTGTGACTGGCTGCAGATGTCTCCAGGAGCCGGACCCGTCAGGCCCCAGCCCCCGGGCACTGCTCCCTCCTGGACGCCAGGAAGGAGAAGACACGCAGACACATGGACTTCCGTTTAAAAGGCAGCTAGCCTGACCTTCTCCTTCCAGAGAGAAACGCCGCACCCCAGAGCAGGGAGTGACTAACCCAAGTCAGCCGGCGGGCTAGAGCCAGAGGACCAAGGGAACCAGGCGTCCTCGGTCAGACCGCCCGGCTGGCCTGCTTACACCCAGCTGGCCGGGGCCCTGGAGCAGGCTACTCAAACAGCCCCAGGAGGACAGAAGAAAATCCTTCTTCCTACTGACAGGCCGGCCTCCAGGACTCGCAGCGCACAGCCTACGGGGCTCTCACATGTCCCAGGAGGGTGCCCACCTGTGAGGCCCGGAGACCACAGAATGGGAGTGAGAGCTAACGAGGAGTTCTGACATGTATCATGCAACATGGGTCTGTGCTGATGGGGCAGAGTGTGACAAGGACGTGGAGGGCCCTGGGGAACGTGCCTTCCCAGTCAGATGCTGCCTCCTGGGCAAGGGCTCAGCCAGGGCCACTCCCAGCCCCCCAGCCCTCACCGCTCACTTGCTTGGTGCCTGTGAGAGACAACAAGGATCCCTTCACCCACCTCCCCGGCCCCAAGCTGCCTGCAGCGCTCACGATCCAAGATGCGCATCTCTCCTGGGGCATGCGGGAGGGGCCGCCACACCCAACCCCAGCATCTGCCAGCAGGTCCCCCCGGCCCTCTGTACCCCACCTCCCACCCTGTGCTCTTAGCGGTCACGTTAGGGCCCCACCTGTGGCTTGGTTCACCTTCTCAGGATCTCAGGGGGGAGAAAAGCGAGTCTCTTGGAGGCTCCAGGACATGGGCCACTGGCCGGGAGCTCCGAGGACGTGAACGGAACAGAAGGTTGGGAGGCTGATGGACTTGGCCACCGGGTTTGGTGGGACCCAAGCTAGTGTCTGTGGACTTGAGCACCAGTGGTGGGCAGGGTATGGACCTGGAAAATGTGGAGGCTAACCCCAAGATGACCTGGGCTGCCCCAGGGTTGTGTGAACTTGGTGGCCAACTGCTGTTCATGGTGGCACTGTCTTCACGGAGGAGAGCAGCCTGGCACTTCAGGAAATGGCTTTGGAAACACAAGTGCCCTGCTCAAAACACCAGGCACAGCATGAGAGGGCCTGAGCCCTCGGGCAGGCAGGCTGGGGCCGTGGGGACCGGACAGAGGCCTTCAGCCAGCCTAGGGCCCTGGGGTGCGGGCAGGCCAGTCTGTAACAGCACAGCAGACACAACTCACTGGACGGGAACCGAAGCCTCAGGCCCACAGAGCCCCCACGCTCCTCCCCAGCCACAAGGGCCCCACACTGTAGACTCGAGAGCCCACTGGGCCCAGGTGGCTCCGGCCCGGCTGCCCTGCCTCCAGCTCAGTCTGTGGGCCCCTCACTCCTGGGACCCTGTGCACCTGATCCCAATCCTGCCTCATACTCTCACGGCAGAGCCCCCAGAAGGCACACAGGACACCGTGTGAACACAACGTGTGTGGGGCTGCCGTGGAGATGAGATGAACCCCCAAACTACCACCTCTGGACCTTAAACCACCACCAGCCCCTCAAGTCTTCTTCAAGCCCAGCAACAACTGAACCTCCCTCGTGAAGAAGGTCGGCTCTGAGCAGTGCGCTCGTTTCAAAAGCTATTTACGGGCTCCAAGCGGCAGCAGGCGCTCCAACGGTCAGACAGGAGCCTGAGGGACACTGGGTTATGTGACTGGAGGAGGGACCATCTGGAAAAGGAGGGCGAGGATGGTCGCACGACATCCCTGTCACTGAAATGTCTGTTAGAAACGGCTCAACCGACAAATGTTCTGCTGCCATCTACTGTCAACAACAATGAAAACATAATACAGTGCGTTTCCAAAGGCAGGGCCAGGATAGTCTCAGTGTAGCTGTCAAGCAGGGTGGTGGGCCATTTCAAAACTCTTCTGGGGCAAACTCTAACCCACCCGCTTGCAGTCCTAGAAGGAACCCCTAGCAGCTCGCTGGCAGTGGGGGAGCCAGCCCAGGAAGGCAGGAGCCTAGCGGGACTGACAGGTGGCTGACAGCAGCCTGCGGGCACAGAGAGCCCAGCCCCGGGGACCAGCAGCAGCACTTCCTTCTCCTGTGAGGGGCTGGTGTCACCAAGCTTGTCTAGCGACTCACTCTTCCTAGGAAGGGACACAGGGGATGGGCACTGGCACCCGCGGCCCCGCCCAGCCTCTGCCCCTGGGAACGAGCTTCCAGGCAGCCTGGGCAGAGCTCGGGGGCGTCTGCTCTGGCCCCACTCCATCGACAGGTACCAGGCGTGGGGGGCCCAGGCAGCCTGATCCCAGGTTCCCATCAAGTCCCACTGGTGCCCCACCTGCCCTTCAGCTCCCACCACCAACAACGGTGGCATGGGGCCCCCGTGCTCACTTGGCTCCCCTTCTCCCCAGCCGAGGAGGGAGGGAGGGAGGGGTGGGCCACCTGCGGGAACTTCTCGGGACCGGTAGGTCAGTGGGGAAAGGAGGCCTGACCCACAGGGTCACTGGAGGAATATGAGACAGTAGAGGTGAGCTCCCACCACTGGGCCCTGGCACAGCGGACAGGTCGCCGTGGACACTTACGCTTGTCGTTCATGAACCTCCGGCAGAACTCCTGGAAGGTGCCGCGGTAGCTCATGGTCCTGAGCGAGCGGTGGAACTGGTAGTAGGACACCACCAGGTCCTTGGGGTTCCGAGCCATGTAGATGACCTGGGGGGCAGGGGCTCGTGAGTGTGGCCGGGCTGACGCAGCCCCGCCCTCGAGTGTCAGACATCGACTTCCTGCGCCACCACCCGGCCCAGGCACGCCGGCTGTGCTCCAGCACAGGGCCCTGCTCCCATGACCCCATCTGCCGGCCTAGCTGTTACGCTTCCGTCCTTGGTGACGGCTGTAAAGCCGGGGGGACAGACCGTGCTGCAGATGCTGCCGGTGCGCTACGGGCCTGACGAGCATGCAGCGTGCAGAGAGCAAGCGGCCGTAAGGGCAGCAGGGGTGGCCTCAGGCCGAGCCAGGCCCACGCAGGGCTCAGGGCGCGTGACCCACGGTCACGTGGGAAAAACACCAAGTCGAAAGCCTGCAGAAGACGCTGGCAGGACACAGCCCCAGAAGACATGTGACAGCCCCAAGTTCTCGGCTGACAGGCCTGCTGCCCGGACTGGCACCGCCTCGGGGTCCCTCGACAGGGTGGCTCAGGGGAGAAGGGGGCGGGCTCACCTTGGAGTCGCCGTTGTGGAGGTCGGCGGGCAGGAAGCGGTAGGGGAGGTGACTCTTCATGAGGCGTGGTGACGTCAGCTCCTGCACGGGCAGAGGGAGGGGCCCTCAGAGGGGACCACAGCTACTCAGAGTCTCCTGTCAGGGCCCACAGGGACAGTGGGGGGCAAAGCCAGGACCCTGCTCTCCACCCGACACCCTTCTCCAGAACAGACGCCTGAAGCAGGACCCCGAGGACTGACAGTGACGCATGGTCCCTGTCCTCAGGCCCTCACAGCTGAGGAGACAGCCTGTCAGAGGACCCAGGAGCGAGGCGGCCGCCCAGGGAAGGTGGGCAGTGGAGGCGCTAGCATGTTGCCACCCGGCCTCGCCACCCCCACTGCTGCCCCTCAGCCTCTCCTTGACTCAGCAGCGGGGAGACCTGGAAGGGCCTGGACCCCGCACAAGGGCTCACACAGCACCACCCATGATGCCGCTATCTTTACTGTCTTGTCTGAGTTCCGTGAGTGCCATGACTATGTCACATTAGTTCAGGGCCACACCCCAATGTCTAGGGGGGGGTTGGTACCAGTGGCCGGGACCACAATCTAACAGCATGACTCAACGTGGGGTCCATCCAAGATGGGGGAGGGGCAGGGGAGCAGAGGCCCAGAGGTCGGGGTGGGGCAGCTCACACAGAACCCAGGGCTTTGCTTTGAAAGCCACTGTGGACACACCAGGCTGCCAGCTCCCAGTTATGTTATCAATGGACCCCCTAGTAGCCAAGGGGAGAAAGGACAGGAGGCCCTTCAGGTAGGAAACGAGGCCTGAACTTTTTTGGGGGGCGGGGCGCAGAGAAAAGCCAGAGGTGGAGGTACAGCAGGGTCATCATAGTGCCTGAGGCATCTGACTGCTGACCAGAAGGCTGGCGGTTCAAACCCACCAGCCTCTCCTCGGAAGGCAGACTGGGCAATCTACTCCCGTGAAGATCTACCGCCTCAGAAACCCCAAGGGGGTCACTATGAGTCGGGACCGACTCGAGGGCAGCGAGTTTGGTTTTTGGTTTTGGTTTGTACCCCACATTCACCGCAGCGCCTCCTCCCGAGCGTCTGACAGACAGCGAGCCACAGGGGAAGTGGGAGCGGAGGGAGGCCCCGAGCCCAGCACCCACACCCCCACCGGGCATCTCCCCGTCTATCCCCCAGACACCTTGGGCACTGGCGTGCCACCACGCTCCCGCTGGCCCTCCCAGGGTCACTGTCACCGCTCAGGCCTGGTGGCTTCTCTCTCCTGGGGTCTGGGCTACTGGGGAGCTCCCACCCGCCCAGGGCGCCGTGAACTCTCCGGGGCCCTCAGCAGCGGCTGTGAGGGTGCACGCGTGGCAGCGGCCCGGGGTGGAGAGGGTGCCCAGCACCTTGATGATGTCCAGGCCGGGTTGAGGGTACTCCAGCACGGGCAGCTGTTCGTCGATGTTCATCAAGCCGATCTCGTCGGGGTCAGCCCCCTGGCTCACCAGGTAGACCACTTCCTGCAGCAGGCTCGTGCCTGCAGAGAGAGAAGCCAGTGAGGGGCGCCCCAGGGCCCAGCCCGAAAGAGGCCTGAGGCCCAGGTGGCTGGAGGCCCAGACCACAGTCACAGCGCAGGTCACGGTGGGGGAGAGCCCGGGCAGGGGCAACCGGACGCTGGTTTGAGTCCCACCTCTGGGGGATTCTGCTCTGAGGCTTCCGGAAGCTGGATTTTTTTTTCCAGTTTACCCAGGAGTGGTCAAGGCCCATGAAAACGACCCATTAGCCGGTTACTTACTTACAGTACACTGTGTGCCCGGTCACTAGTAAAGCGTAGCATCTGTCTGCCCCTGCTAGGAGCTCCACACCTGGGGAGATGCCCAGGACAAGTGCTGGTTTACAGAGGCTGCTTTACCAAGAGTGACCGTGGCAGTGTCCACAGACGAGCCGAAACGCCAACGCCCACCAACAGCAGAGCGAATAAACTGGGGTGTCCTGCATGGGAACCCCACACAGCAGCAGGCAAGAGACCAGCACTACCCGTGCCTGAATGGCTGAATCTCAGACACCAAGGGCCGTCTGTCGCAGGACTCTACTCCCACAGGTTGGAGAACGGGCAAGCCTGAGCCACGGTGACAGGTGAGGACAGTGGGGGAGCGGGTTGGGGAGCTGACGAGGACTCGGGGACGGCGTGGAGTGTAGGGGCGTCGCGTACGGAAGTCTGGTGGGGACTACGTGCACACACGAAGCGTAATTCAATTAAACAGCCACCATCTGCCCAGCCGTCAGCAGGGCGGCATGACTTCCCCCGCAGGAGGACAGCTGGCACTTGCGACAGCAGGATGAGCCAGCTTGTGGTGGGCATGCAGAGACAGGAGACCTCGGCCAGTGCTTGCTCTCAGCCAGCCCAGCCTCCCTCACAAACCACCCCGTTTGTCCCAGCACAGCCCTGGGCATGGGGACCAGCCCTCCCGGTTGGTCGAGGTCACTGGCCCCGCCTGAAGCTCACTGCAGGGTCTCACTATGCCCAAGGCCGGGGCCAGGCTCCTACCCTGCCTCTGACCCCCGAGTCCTCTGCCTGCACAACCTGCAGTCACCTCGATTCCCAGCACTCACTTCTCCCCACCCCAGCAGGGCCCTGAGCGAGGCCCAAACACAGCAGTTTGGGGAAGCCCCCTTTCAGATGAGACTGGGCCTTTCCCCTGGGACCATCTGCATCCCCATGTTTAGCTCTGCCACCCCTGTGGGCCAAGGACCCCAATGAACACTCCTGCACATTAAAATCCTCTCCCAACACCACCTGTCACTTCAATTCCACCAGGCCCAGCCTCCCCTCCACTAGACGAGCCCCAAAGACCAATCTCACTCCATCAGACGTGCACCTGAAAGCCCACCTGGTTCACAGGAGGTTCTTCACCGACGACACCCACCCAGCTCTGTCCCGTGGCCCTCTCTCCAACCCCCTCCACCAAGTCCCCTTCCTAGCTGACAACTCATGGCTTCAGCAACGCTGAGTCTGCCAGACCCAGGCTGGGAGAGTGGGGAAGGGCAGACCAGTGCTGGGAGCAGGCCTGACCTGAGGGCTGAGAGCCAGCTGGCAAAACAAGGCAGAAGGCGGAGAGAAAGATACAAGAGGAGTGACCCCACTGCAGACCAAGCCCAGGCCTGGGAGTCGGACACACCCCAGTCCCTAGCGAGCGCCAGGCTGTGTCCAGACGGCTCCCTTCCCCGACCGCCGAGTCCCATCAAGAAGCCCCTGGCAGCCACTGTCAGCCACTAGGAGGGGGGTCTATGGAGGAGGTCCAGGACAGAGATGGAGACCAATGGGAACAAAACCCAGAATCATCTGGGGAAAAAAAAAGGGGGGGGGGTGACCAGGTTTGCTGGTCCGACAGAGCCTGGTGGAACCACTGAGACTATGGCCCCCAGCTGCCCTTGAGGTCTGGAATTGAGCCCACGCCTGTGGCTTCCAGCCAAACAAAAGACAGGCATATGAGTTGAATACTTATCTGAGGTAGATACACTCCTTGGAGAGAACAATCATGGGAGAAGGAAGGGCTGTTTATGCACAGGGAGACAGCTCAGGGGGCAGGAGCGCATGGAGCGAAGGACACAGGGAAGAGGTGACTCTCGGGAGAAAGTGGGAGGGGAGCTGTTGCACTGTGGTAAATTGTAGTCAATGTCATGAGACAACGAGTGTGAACTGCTGTTTGGAAAGTGAATTTGCTCTGTAAACTTTCACCTGAATCACAATTTAAAAACAAAAAGAAGCCCCTCCACCTGCTCCCTGGCTGCCCCCACCCTCTTGCACTGGGCTCCCTTCCATGTGTCCTTCCCCCACATAGCCCTCTCCCGAACTCCCTTGTAGCGCACCCCCTTCCACCACCACCCCCTGTGCATGGTCCCCTGTGCCCTCCTCCCCCCCGCAGTGCCCC
>NW_006921670.1:9436470-9456492 GCF_000298275.1 Orycteropus afer afer
CAGTGCCCTCCTCCTCCCTGCAGTACCCTCCTCCCCCTCCCGTGCCCCCCTCCCCCTGCAGTGACGTGGCTCTCAAGGTTCTGGTGCCACAGGCCCTGCTGTAACCTCTGCCGACTAACGACTAACATGGGGTGGAACCCAGCAGGATTCCCACTGGACGCTGGGGACAGAAGAAACCAGGCCTCAGGGCTTCTTGGCTGGGACCCCCTGGAAGGCTCTCATGCTCACTTCTGTGGTTCAGCAAAGTCACCGGGTACCTGTTGTAGAGTCAAAGAGCAGAAAACCCCTCCTGGCCCGTCCCGCCCCCCAGAAGCGCACCCCCGGCTGACTCTTCTCACATCTGCCCTGTGTTTCTAGTCAACGTGCTCTGGTAGTTATTTCCCGATGGTACGCACACATCTCAGTGCCACCGAGGAAGCGGAGCCAGGTTCCCTTGACCATGAGCTCCCCCTGCTGGTCGGTCCTCCACCACCGCCGTGGGTCACTGCACTCCCATGCAGTTAGCTCCACTAAGGTTCACTAAGCTCCCCCTGCAGGGGTCACACTTCCTTTCTTACAGGAAGATGCGGTCCTTCCCGGAGTCCACCTGCCTCTGCTTGGATTTCCATGTCTCACTAATGATTCTTCCCATTATTGTTCCTGTCACGTTGACTGACTCACGGAGACCCCAGGTGTGCGAAGAACTGCTGCTCCCAGGGTTTTGAAGGCTGTGGCCTTTGACGGCAGGTTGCCAGGCCTGTCTTCTGAGGCAACCAGGGGGCAGGGGTGATGTGGCTCGAACTACCGTTTTGGCTAGTCGAGTGCTTAGCTGTTTGTACCCCCCAGGAGGCGTTACTCTAACTCTGTACAGCCTCTGCATGGCCAGAATCATGGGACTCTCTCTGCGTGTCCTTCATTCCTGGAGGACCCCAGCCCCACCCCTGTTGTCTCACTCCCGTCTGGGAACGGCCCCGGCATGTCTACACAGCTGCTGCTGGGCTGTCCCTCTGTCTCCTTCAGGCTAATGCACTGTGTCCTTTATCTGTGTCCCTCACTGCTGAAGTCCTCTGTGTTCCTACAGGGTCCTTCCTCTCTCCTTCCTTCTGATGTGAGGAATCACTGCTTGAGAACTTGAACAGTGAACCTGTGAGAGCTAGAACCTTGTAAGGTGGAACTCTGTCACAGAAGGAAAATTCAAGATACTTTCCACAGGTGTCACGGCACGTGTTGATTTCTACCTCAGCCGTGACTGGTTAATTTGGCTGGGTATAGAATCCCAGGCTGGAAATCATTTCCCTCAAAATCCTGGAAGCACTGCTCCCATCTTCTAGCTTCCAGTGTCGCCACTGAGAATTCAGGGGCCTGGCTCCAGCCATCTGACAGGGATCCACCTGCTTTTATCTCTCAGCAGCATGGAGATCTTCTCTTTATCCTGAGTTTTGAAATGCCACAACAGCATGCTTCAGTGTGGCTCTTACTCATGCAGAATGCCAGGCACTTGGGAAGGAGCCCTGGTGGTGCAGGAGACGGTCAGCGGTGACTGGAACCTACCCACAGCTCCACAGCGCAGCAGTCTGCTTCCAGATTGATCACCGCCTAGAACCCGATGGGGCATGTCTGCTCTGCACGTGGGGTCACTACAAGCTAGACTCGACCCGACAGTACCCAACCACCACCACAGACACACGGTGGATTCTTCTGGCCTTTCACTCGTGTCCCTGAGTCCGGACATTTTTCAATTCCAAGAATTTTCTCTCTTCCATTTTCCATTTTCTCTCTATGGAACTCAAGATCAATTTTGTCATTTTCGGTCCTTTTTGTTCCTCTTTGCTGTCGCATTTTAGTTCCTGGGATATTGTTTCAGCTTGACCAACCATTCAGACATTACATGTAAGTATCTCTAAATTTCAACTATCCTATCTTCACTTCCTGAGGGTCCTTGCATGATCTTCCATTGATGACTCTGCAGCGTTGTCACTGAGACAATGCGTGGGGGTGAGGGTTTTGTTGATGTGATCTTGTTTTCCTAGGTTTTCTTCTGTTCTTCACACCATCACTGATTCCTCCAAGTTCCTTTATCTGCTTAGTTTTGTTTTGCTTTTGCTGGTCTCTGTCCTGCAGGTCAGAGATTTGATACCTGATGACCCTCACACATCCATTCACATGAAAGAGAGAGGCACTGCACACAAGAGGCCAAAAGGTGTACACGGCCTCAACGTCTATCAACAGGTGAGCAGATGAAGAAGATATGATCTGTCTGTATAACGGGCTATTACGTTATTCAGCCACCTAGAGAAATGAAGTCCCGGTATGTGTCCCAATATAAACCCTGTAAGCATCACACTGAGTGAAATAAGTCACAAATGAACCAATACTGTGAGAGTCCCTTTATATGAGACATCTAGGACAGGCAAATGTATCGAGATCCAGGTTTATGCATGCTTATCAGGAATGGAGGAGCTCTGGTAACATAGTGCCTAAGGCTAACCAGAAGGCTGGTGGTTCAAACCTACCAGTCACTCCTCGGAAGGAAGGTTGAGCAATCTACTTCCGTAGTGATACTGCCTCGGAAACCCAAGGAGGGGTCACTATGAGTTGGGTCCGACTCGACAGCACATAACAACAACAACATCAGGAATGGGTGGCAGAGGGGAAAACAGGGCTCACTGCTTAGGAGAGACAGGAAAATCTGGAAATAAGTCATGATACTGGTTGAACAACAAGATAAGCATAACTACCGTCCCTGACCTATACAGGTGGAGAACAGGAAAAGGCAGGCGATGTTTCATGTGTGTTTACCACACAATAAAAAGGTCAAGAAAAAAGGTCAGGCCATGGAATCCACTCTTGTGGGCGTTAGGGTCTGTGAAGCACCTGTCTAGGTGCTCCACAGGCTGATGGCTGCAACAGGAGTTTCCCGCTGCACATAGTGTCTTTGGGGTCCATTTCCCCAGAGGACACCTCTCATTTCAGTCTGAGAGCTGTAAGGAGCCACGAGCATCCTAGAAGCCAAGCAGGGGAGGCACCTGGGGCACTCCCCTTCAAGCCCACAGTTTTCACAAAATGCACGTGGACCCAGGGAAGGGTGGTACGAGAGGTTTCCAACAGGGAGACAAACTTGTCTGTCGGTTGTCCTACCGGAGTGACGTGTTGATGAGTTTTGAGGCTGAGCCACTGGTGTTTCAAACCCAGCGGG
This sequence comes from Orycteropus afer afer, assembly GCF_000298275.1. Classification (NCBI taxonomy): domain Eukaryota; kingdom Metazoa; phylum Chordata; class Mammalia; order Tubulidentata; family Orycteropodidae; genus Orycteropus; species Orycteropus afer. The sequence goes on from NW_006921670.1 coordinate 9,439,646, forward strand.
ATGCACCTGGTGCACAGGTTATCACCCCAGCTTACAGACTGAGACAGACTAGGAAGAAGGAGGAGGCCGTCCACTTCTCAAAGAATTGGCCAGGGAAAACCTTATGAATAGCAAAGAAACACTGTCTGATGCATTACCGTGCAACTTTATGAATAGTCCGGTTAGTTTAGAAGGCTCTCAAAATAGGACTGGGAAAGAGCTGCATCATCTGAGTAAACCCAGCAGCACTCCTATGGACAAGGTAAAGCTTTCGAGACTGCCATTTGCTGATGTGGAAGGTGTAGGGTCAATGAAAGAAGGGGAGGCCTTCAACGAGATGGATTGCAAGTATAGCAGGGATCATGGAGCTGGCACGGGATCAGGCAGTGTTTCGTTCTGCTGTGCATGGGGTCGCTATGAGTCAGCAACGACTCAACGGCGCCTAAAACAACAACAACAATCACCTCCATGGTGGAATCTTCTGTGAGAAGCTAATTAGTTGCCTTTGGGGTGTGGCCTGCTGCCAGTATAAATGAAGAAGCTCTGAGAAAGGTCTCTAGCTTTTTGGCACATTTGGACCTGCGTTTGGCCAAGTCTTCCTCTCCAGTTCCTGGACTTGAACCAGTGGCCTGCCATGTTGTCTGCCAATCTCGGGACTGTGCCATTTTGTTTGCTGGCCTTGGGTTTGTCAGCCTCAGCAGCTAGCAGCTTCCTAAGTCAGAAGAAGCCTCCAGCTCCAGTGGACCTGGAAAAGGAGGCAGAGCTGAAGCCCAAGGTTGGGGGGCCATCACCCAACCTCTAGAGCCAGAACTCTGAATTCTGACGTGCAGCCTCCTGAACTGCAAGAACATAAAGTCCTGTTGGTAAATGCACCCACTTGTGGTATTTTCTGTTACAGTGCACTAGAGAACCCTGACACCCCACTTGCAATGTTAGCTGTCCTTGACACCCCAAACACACAGCCTCTCAGGATCAGTTTCCCAAAGAAGAAACGGGTCTCTGCAAAAGCTCCCCATTTCCAGTCTCACCCATCACGACGCACGCTCTGGGGAACTGGGCGTATCCAGTGCCTGCCTTCCTGGACGGAGGAGCTACAGCGGGCTTCACGGGGCCACCAGCTGCCCTCTGGGCAAGCAGGTCGGTACCAGCCTGCTCGTGAGGCAGATACTGCCTGCACTCGACCTCCCACCATCCCGCTGGCTCTCCTCCTGCCTGTTGCTTCAGGGACGGTTTCGTGAGAAAGCAGTGAGAAGCATCCACGTTCTACCTGCCTCCAATCGGACACCCCGCTGGGGTTCTGGAGTCACTGGTCAGAGGCCTACAGCCACATGCCCCCACAACAGCGGCAGCTGAACTCTGCAGACGCACCAAACAGCTGGGCATCAGGCTAGGGTAGCTCGGACCCCCGTTGGGGCTGGCTCAGACAGCTGGGGGCTGGGAGCACCCTGCAGACCCCCCGCAGCTTAGATCCCCATCACGGCTGACTCAGAGAGGCCAGGGGCCGGGGGCTCCCTGCAGACCCCTGTAGCTTGGACCCCCATCTGGCAAGTGCTCCCCCAAGACATCAACAGAGCCTCTGGGGTCCTTCCTTGCCCCTCAGAAAGAAAAAGGAAACTACTTCTTTTGAAAAAACACGTTTACTGTTGAGAATCTACACAGGAAAACACGCCCCAATTCGTGTCCACGTGTACAAGCCGGTGACACCTATCACGTCCTCTGAGGCGTGTGACCTGCTCGCCCTTTCTGAGCCCCTCCTCCCCTATTAACACAAACTCACCACCCTCTAATCATCCTGTCCAACCTCTCCAGTTACTGTTGTCACTTTGATCCACAGAAATCTGAAAAGAGCCAAATGCTCAGGGAAGACACTCCTTACTCAAGTTGATTCTGACTCATAGCGACCCCCATTGGGTTTCCAAGGCAATAAACCTTTACTGAAGTAGATTGCCCCGTCTTCCTTCCATGGAGTAGCTGGAGAGTCCAAAGCGCCAACCTTTTGGTTAGCAGTCAGATACCTTAGGCAGTGTGCCACCAGAGCTCCTTAATTCTTTACTAAAATAAAGATCCAAATTCACTGCTGTTGTAGCAACTAGTTAAGCTAAATTATTGTTTGGTTTTAAGAAGACTTCAGGGGATATTTTTGATTTAAGGTTGAAGATCACGTCAGGGCAGTACTTTCAGGGGTTCATGCACGCTTCATTGGTCCAGAAAGTCTGGAGTCTATGAGAATCTGAAATTCTGTTCTGCATTTCCCCCCTTTTGATAGGATTCTTCTATGGAAACTTTGATCAGAATGTTCAATATTGGCCGGGTACCACCCAGTTCTTCTGGTCTCATGGCAGAGGCGGCAGCTGTTCATGGGGCAATTAGCCACACATCCATTTCCTCCTCCTGTTCCTGACTGCCCTTCTCCCTCTGTTGTTCCAGGTGAAGAGAGACAATTGTTGAGCCTTGGATAGCTGCCTGCAAGCTTTTAAGACCCCAGGTACTACACAATGAACTAGAAGGTAGAACAGAAGCACTAAACACATCCTTAGGCCAGTTAACCGGGATGCCCCATGAAACCATGACCCTGAACCTCCATACCAAGGACCGAATCCCATGAGGTGTCTGGCTGTAACTACTTCTTCTTAAGCATCTACTGTGGCCAGTCCCCCGGCTAGGGGCACTCACAGAGACTGTCTTTCAACTTTCAAAACAATCCCCCCAGTGCAGATACGGACTCACACAGAGAAGGGGCAGCTTGTGGTCACATGGTGGGAAACAAGTAGGGAACCAAGACTAGAAACAGCCCAGGCCCACTGGGCTCTCCTAACGGTACTGGAGAGTAGGCACCAACACTGCTCACGTGGTCCAGGCGCTACAGCCCCAACTCAGGTCACGGTCCCTTCACCTGCTTCCTGCGAGCCCCCAAGGCCACCAGCATCTCATTTTACACGCAGGGAGGCAGGCCAACTGCCTGAGGCCACAAAAGCTAGTGGGCGGCGAACCCAGGACCTCAAGCTTTATCTGACTCCAGAACTGCGGCGCTCTGAGCCACTGTGCTGTACCCACACGCATGCACACCCACACACGTGCACACACACACGCGCGCACACCCAAGTTCACGGAGCGAGAGAACCAAAGGCACAACCCACTTGTCCTCACTGCTGGGCTATGGCTCCCACCACCACACCTCCACTCCCCAGTCGGGAATCGAACAAGGTTCAGACAGAAGGAGCAAGTGGCAGGGGCTGTGGGAGCTCAGCTTGCAGGCCTGGCGCCTGGGCACTGAGGCTGGCCTGCACCACCCTCTGGGCCCACCTTCCAGCAGCTGGCCCTGCTGGGTGCAAAGGGGAAACTCACTTGGTCCCTGAACTTCATTACATGAACTTCATTACAATCCCTTTCTGGGTGCTGCGATGACCCTAAATGGCTTCAGGGCACGCAGCCCACGACCAGGTGGGGCAGTCAGACACTGAGCAGCCCTGGCTTGCTGCAACCCGTCTGCTGAGGCCCCAAGACCCCAAGGCCCCAAGCCCTAGCCTCGGGCTGCCAGTGATCGGGGGAAGGATGGGGGGGCAGTGCTGAAAATGTCACCGCAGCTGGACCTCCGTTTCTTCAGAGTAGACTCCTAGGCCCCATATGGGCACACGGCTGCCCACCAAGAGGCCTCTGGGACCACAGACAAGCTGGCCGTGGCGTGCAGGGCACAGAGTCCACCAGGAAGCTGGGCCACAGGGAGGAGGAAGGGGCCAAGCCGGGGAAGGTGCCTCCGGGTGAGAGCATCTGCCGTGGGAAGCGGAGTGCGAGGAGGCTGGGGGTGCGTGTGTGCAGCATGAAGGGCCCCAGTTCTTCCCCCCACAGCGCACTCTCGGCCGGGTGGCCTCACAGCGCCTCCCGGGAGAGGCAGGCTAGATCATCCCGTGCTGCACGCTGGGCTCTCCTATGACCTGCTATGACCAATATGACAGGCAAAGCCAGGGTCTGTATGTTTCCCTCGCTCTCACCACCACCAAAAGGGACATTCCTGCTGGTGCCAGGAAGAGAAAAGGAGCCCCCAGGGCAGACCTGCCCCAGCTCAGCCAGACACAGAGCCAGTGGCCCACAGCCCCGTGAGCTGTAGCAACGGCCATCAACACACAGCCATGGCTGACCTCCAAAGCACAGACCACATCTCTGAACTGGCCTCAAAGACAGGACGATGGTAAGAATAAGGGCCAGGAATCACCGACCCCTCTGTGCAAGGATGGTGGCCCCATCACCACCTTCACCCCACAGGCTGCAGGGCAGACTGCACCCATCTGAGTGAGCAGGACGTGAGGCCTAGGAAGACTTGGGCCTTCCTCGGGTCCGAGGGGCAGTCCTGGGGCCTCATGACCTGCCTCTGTCCCTGAAGACCTGGTCAGTGCTCACCTGGAGGTCACCTGCAGCGCTGGGGGGGGGGTGTGCCCAGACACAGAGAGGCGACCTACCTCAAGTGCCGGCACCTGTCTCTCTCCTGAGGGCTGCCTGGTTGGTGGCAGCAGGGAGCCAGTGTAGAGGCCCACCCCGTGGGACAACCCTAGTCCCGTCCACACCATCACATGGGCATCCCATCAGGCAGTCCTTCCTCTTCTTGCCTCAAGGTACCTCCCACCTAACGCCTCACACCAGATTTTCATCTCAGATCTGCTGGGGGGCCCCTCTCTCCAAGGCCCAAGCTCCTCACTCCCAAGCCTCTGAGAAAGGCAAGACCATCACCGGCTGAAGTGCCGTGGGTGGGGATTCGGGGAGGCCTGATGGGAAATCCCAGCTCTGCCTGACTAGCGGATACCAAGCAGGACACACGACCCCTCAGCCCGGCCTCCTCACCTGAGTACGGGGCCACTGTGTGGTAAAGTGGCCATGCATGTGTGCACTCAGCCCAGCCTCCTCGCCTGAGTACGGGCCACCGCTCAGTGAAGGTGGCCGTGCACGCTCAGTCCTTCTTCATCTGAGTACAGGCCACCGCTCAGTGAAGGTGGCCGTGCACGCTCAGTCCTTCTTCATCTGAGTACAGGCCACCGCTCAGTGAAGGTGGCCGTGCACGCTCAGTCCTTCTTCATCTGAGTACAGGCCACCGCTCAGTGAAGGTGGCCGTGCACGCTCAGTCCTTCTCATCTGAGTATGGGCTGCCGCTCGGTGAAGGTGGCTGTGTGTGTGCACTCAGTCCCGCCTCTTTGCTGAGTGTAGGCCACTGTACCTACGATCTCAGCCCAGTGTCTTTGTCTGAGAGTAGGGCCACCGGTGAAGGTGGCCGTGCGCAAGTGCTCTGAGCCCAGCCTCCTCGTCCATGAGTGCCAGCTGCACGTGGTGAAGGTGGCCGTGGGTGTTTTCAGCAGAGCCCAGCCCAGCAATGGCACTCAGCCAGCAGGGGTGGTGAAGGAGTCCATGCCCAGGTGCCAGGACTATGTGCCCAAGTTTCCTGGGCCAGTCCACCTACAGGCGGTGCCAGGGGAGACCACTTGGTGGGCCACACGCCATCCTCCCAGGGCCCACGGGGTCTCTTCTCCAGTCTCTGAAACATGACCTAATGCTTGTGAAGCTGTGAGGACAAACGGGTGATGCACGGGACACCGGGCATAGGGAAGGGCAGCGGCTAACCACCCTGGGGTGCTGATGTTTCAGGACACATGCAAAGCCTTGAGCAGACACTACCCTCACCCAGCCACCCTGCCTCCTTGAGAGACTCCAGCTTGTTTCTGCTGAGCCAAGCCACATGAGAGGGAGTAATGGGCCGGCAGTACCCACAAAGCACAGCCTGGGGGTCTCTAGCCCACCAGCCCTTCTGTGAGGCCTGTGAGGCCACCTACAACTCTGCATCTGAGTTGTTTAGCTTCCAGAAAACTCCAGCGAGTCTGCAAAGCATGCCTTACAGAGGTTCCACCTTCCACTCTCCCCCCTCCCCTGACCCGCCCAGAAGCCCAAGCCAGGTGGGCCCCACCTCTCTAACAATGAGGGATCACCTCATGGTACGAGGCCCAAAAGCCGCAGAGCGCACCCACTGCCTTCTGTGACCATCAAGACCCCAGGAGGGGCCAACAGCCCCCCCAGCACGTGCTGGAAAGAACTCTGTCCACATCAACAAGAAAGGGCAGGAGAACACAAAATCCCGCTCCCACCGTCAGAGCTACGGTTGCAGGAAGGTCAGGGCCTTCCGAACCGACAGGCTCCTGTGACAGGGCTCAGGCAGCAAAGAAACCACAATCCAGTTAAAACCCTCACCCACTGCTCAAGGCCGAGTGAGGGCTCGCGTGAGAGATCGGACCCATGGGAGCAGAGGCACGGGCACAAAAACCCATAGACTCTGCTCCCAGAACCACACGGTGCTCAGAAGAGACGGGGGTGACAGGCTGCAAAGAGCTCTCCTCCACAGGCCTCGGGGCTGGGAAAGAAGGAACTCTGTCCTGGACCCTTCTCCCCTGTGGGAAAAAGCTTCAAGTTACTGGCCGGGGCAGCACACACACACACACACACACGTGAGCATACACATGCCCACACACACATGTGAGCACATACCTGGCCCCCCACACGTGAGCACACACATGCCCCCCACACGTGAGCACACACATGCCCCCACACACGTGAGCACCCACATGCCCACACACACACGTGAGCACAGACATGCCACACACACGCATGTGAGCATACACATGCCCACACACACACGTGCCCACACACACACGTGTGAGCACACACATGCATGAACCCACCAAGGGCACTGGGGAAGACTCACTCTTCCGTTAGGGGTGGGGCAGGAACCCACCCCTGGGCTGGGCCCTGGCCTCTGGAGACCTCCAAACGCTGCAGCAAGATTGTGGAACTCTTTCCTGCACAAGACCCACTGCAGACACAAGGCAGGGCTTGGCAGCCACACAGAAGAGGACAGCAAGGTCACCAAGAAAGCTCCCGCCAGACCCAAGCCCACAGAGCCTGCCTAAGACTGCAGCTGGACCAGACGACAGTGAACAGCGAACCCTTCCCACTCCCACCCCCTCCCCTCCAAGCAGTAAAGACTGAGCGTGGTAGCTAAGTTGTGTGCCAACCTGGCTGGGCCTGGTCGAGTGGCTGGGCAGCTGGTGGTAGTTATTCCCCATGAGGAGACTGGCAGTCACCTCCATGGTGGGATCTACCAGAGAGCTGAGTAGCTGCCTCAGGGATGTGGTCCGCTTCCCATATACAAGGAGAAGCCTTGAGAAAGCCCTCTGCAGCTTTTGGCGTACTTGGACGCTGCATTTGGCCAAGTCTTCATCTCGTGGCCTGGCATGTTGTCTGCCAACCTTGGGACTGGTGATGGAAGTGAATTAGGGGTCTGCTGTGTTGTTTGATCATCCTGGGACTGTGCCGTTGTACCTGTCAGCCTTGGGTTTGTCAGCCTCAGCAGCCAACAGCTGCTTGAGTGAAAAAAGCCTCCAGCCTCCATGGGCTGGGAGCCAGGAGCAGAGGTGAAGCCCAAGGTCAAGGGGCTTTCGGCCAGCTCCTAGAGCAGGCACTTTGAACTTGGACTTCTAGCCTCTAGAACTGTAAAAGAATAAATCCTTGTTTGTCAAAGCCACCCACTTGTGGTCTCTTCTGTTGTTTGTTGTTACTGTCATGTGCCATCACCTCCAACTCATAGTGACCTTATGTACAACAGAACAAAACACTGCCTGGTCCTGTGCCAGCCTCACAATCCCTACTATACCTGAGCCTGCTGGCGCAGCCTCTGTGTCAAACCATCTTGTTGAGGGCCTTCCCCTTTTTCACTGACCTTCCACTTTACCAAGTATGATATCCTTCTCCAAGGAATGGTCCCGTCTAACAACATGACCAGAGTAGGTCTGATGATGTCTAGCCATTCTCGCTTCCAAAGAGCATTCCAGCTGCACTTCTTCCAGGGCAGATGTGTTCATTCTTTTGGCAGTCCATGGTACTTTCAGTATTCTTGCCAATACCACAACTCAAAATCATCAACTCTTCTTCAAAAAAACAAAAAACTCACTGCCGTCAAGTCAGATTCGACTCACAGTGACCCCTCCTTGGGTTTCCAAGGCGGTACTACTACGAAGTAGATTGCCCAACCTTCCCGCTGAGGAGTGGCTGGTGCACTTGAACCGCCAGCCTTCTGGTTAGCAGTCAAATGCCTTGGGCACTATGCCACCAGAGCTCCCAAGAGTGGCACAAGATAACCAAAACACAGAGCAACAAGGCACAGAGTCTTCTGGTGGCGAGGGGCAGGAGTGTGGAGGGAAAAACAAAAGTCGGAAGTGGAGCAGGAACACTGAAAAGAACCCACTGGGAAGTCAGCCCCCACACTAAGCACAAGTCAATTTGAACCAGTGGTGCATTCCCAGTACCCAGAGCAATAAGAACCCAAACCCAGCTCAACGCTTGACGATACCGACTCACCTTCCCACACGACTGCTCCAGCAGAAAAACAGCAGACCCATTTCCAAGCACGCGTACCATCTACCTCCATCTCTACTACGCCCCACACAATGTCCAACAGCCAATCAAAAATCACTACTCACACAACAAGCAAGAAATAGCTGAGAGCTTTTCCAGAATAATGAACTACAACAAACCACAGACCCAAGAACCTGAGAGACCACCAAGCAGGACAATTACCAAAGAAAGAAAGATAGTGAGAGAGAAGGAAGGGGAACGGGAGAGGGCAAGGAGGGAGGAGAGGGAGAAGAAAGATACAACTACACAAACCATATTCAAAGTGTAGAAAATAAACGACAAAAAGAAAATTTGAAGATATCCAGAGAAAAAGCATGAGTTACACAAAGGAACAGATAAGAATTACAGCCGACTTTTCATCAGAAACTATGAAAGACAGAGGCATGGAGTGGCATCTCTAAAGTCAAAGATAACAGCAGGCAGGCTAGTCCCACTCTTAATTAGAAAGCAGGGCTTTGGGATGGGAAGTACTCCGCAGGCAATCAGAAGGAGGGGAAGGCAGAGGAAGAGGGCGGGAGAACTGGGGAATGGACTGCCATGCTCTGAGAGTCGCCTGCCTGGTGACCAGGAAGGCGGCAGAGGCGGCAGGCAGATCACAGGACAAAATGAGGAGTCGGAACCTCCCAGGAAGGGCGTGACCCAGGTCAGACCTGTGTTCCAAAAAGGTCACTTCAGATGCACTGTGACAGAGGAACCCAAGGAGGGGGTTAAGGTGAGAGAAGAATGGGGGAGGGGGCTTCCTCAAAGTCCAGCAGGGACCACGGGAAGGGCGCACAGAAGTCACAAAGTGTGTGTGTGGCGGGGGAGTGTCACCGGGAGGGAGGGGAGATGGGGAATCCAGGAGGAAGCCCCGGAGCTCAGCGAGGGGACGGGACACTCCTCTCGGGGTCCCTGCCCCTTGCTCTGCCCAGAACACTAGGCATTCTTCTTCAGGCCTTTTGGTGATGGGCTAAGCTCCCCATCAGACCCAAGACACTTCTCCAATTTCAAGTGCTCTTGACTGTGTGTCAACAGCCAAAACCAAAAGGAACCCTGAGGAGGGCGGGAGGAGGAGCGGAAGGGGAAGACAAAGAGGAACTTCCTCGTCTCCTGGGAAAGCGCCTGTCCCCTCCTGGAAAGCAGGTAACCAGCACCAACAGGACAACACCCTCACTACCCCACCTGGCCTGCGTGGGATGCTGAGCGGCCATGCTCACGCTGCTCGCGGGACAGACCTCAGCCGCACAGCCTCCCAGGTGGGTGGTGAGCCCCTCACTGCCCACTCTTCCTCCCATCCGTACAAGCAGGCGCCCCATCAGGCTCCCTCAGCAGGCTGTGGGGAGCCGAAATGAGGTGACCGTATGTGACACCTGGGAAGTGTGTGGCACAGGGTAGGGCTCCCCTCTCCACACCCCTCTACTCTTCTTGTGGTCTGTTTTCCTCCGCTGTCTACAAGGAAAACTGTCCACCCACTGTTCACACCTGACACCACCGGCCCCTTCCCCTCACTGGCCCTTCATCTTCTCACAGAACAGGGGGTTGTTCTGAGGATCGAACGAGGTGGTGACCAGGAAAGGAAGCTGTCATCGGGAATCAATTCAGCCCTCCAGGCCCAGGCTCTAAGCTGCTGCCTCCATGCAGTCGTCCAAGGATCTTCCTGATTCAAACTCCAATTCATTCAAATTCCAATTCATTCCTGGGCCACTGAGCTGACCCTGAGAACGGCCACTACAGGATCAGTTAACCTTTCAGCATGGGGACACTGGCTTGCCTGGGATCACTGCAAAGCTCCTCAAAGACTATCACCTTGTCACAGCATTCCCCAGAGTCCACCTCTCCTGGGCATGGGGACTGGCGGACAAAGAGAATGAGCCCAGTGGTGAAGCCTGGCCTGCCCGGCACGAGTCTCCCCACAACCTCCCCACCCCTAGACTGTTTTAAAATGTAAGGCCTAAAGGAATCAATAGGAGCTCTGGTAGCATAGTGCCTAAGGCACTTGACTGCTCACCAGAAGGCTGGCGGTTCAAACCCACCAGCCACTCCTCGGAAGGAAGGCTGGGCAATCCTACTTCTGTAGTGATACTGCCTCGGAAACCCAAGGAGGGGTCGCTATGAGTCGGGGCCAACTCGACGGCAAACAACAACAACAAAGGAATCAATCAGGCCCAATCCGCTCCTGGTCCCTGAGAAAACTGAAGTCTGGGGAGTTCAAGTGACTCAGCCAAGGTCACAGTGGCTGGGCCAGAAGCCACACACTCACCCTCAGGCAGGCTTCTCAGCCCTCTGCAGCGATTCACTTTCTCCCCCACCCCCCAAAAAACTCACTGCCATTGAGTCAATTCCAACTCACAGCAACCCCCACTGGGTTCCCAAGGCTGTGGATCTTCACGGAAGCAGACTGTTTCATCTTTTTTTTTTTTTTTTTTTTTTAATTTTTATTGTGATTTGGGTGAAAGTTTACAGAGAAAATTCATTTTCCATATAGCAGTTCACGTTCACAAACACTGTCTCATGACATTGACTGCAATGTCCCACAATGCAACAGCTCCCCTCCCACTTCCAACCTCTTCCCTGTGTCCTTCCCTCCATGCACTCCTGCCCCCTGAGCTGTCTCCCTGTGCACACATAGCCTTTCTGTTCTCCATGATTGATCTCTCCAAGGAGAGTATCTATCTGATGTAAATGTTCAAGACGATGTCATCTTTCTTCTGTCACACAGCTGTTAGGTTTGAACCCCTGACTTTTTGGTTGGCAGCTGTGGTAGTTAAGGCTGTGTGTCAACTTGGCTGGGCCATGTCTCTGGGTTACATGGCAGCTGGATGTAGTTATTCCCCACAATGAGACTGGATGTGGTGTAATCACCTCCACGGTAGAATCTGTTGTGAGCAGCTAAGGAGTTGCCTTTGGGGTGTGGCTGCTTCCAGTAAACGTGGAGAAGCTTTGAGGAAGACCTCTAGCTCTTTGGCACATCTGGGTTCACATCTGGATCTGCACTTGGCAGAGTTTTCATCTCTAGTTCCTGGGCGTGAACCAGCAGCCCGCTGTGTTGCCTGCTGATCTTGGGTTTGCTTCTGGACCTAAACCGTGGCCTGCCATGTTGCCTGCTAACCTTGGATTTATCAGCCTCAGCAGCCAGTAGCTGCAGGAATTAGAAGCCTCACGCTCCAGTGGGCCTGGAACAAGAGGCAGAGCTGAAGCCCAAGGTCAAGGGGCTTTCCCCCAGCCCCTAGAGCCAGCACTCTGATTTTGGACTCCAGCCTCCTAAACTGTAAAAGAATAATTTCCTGTTTGTTAAAGGCACCCACCTGTGGTATGTCTGTCACAGCAGGAGAACTAAGACAGCAGGCAAACACCTGAACCACTGTGCTACCACAGCTCCTCTCCTCCTGCCCAGGCAGGAACAGGGGAACGTCACTTCACTCCAGGGTTGGTCGGAAACAAAAGGAAAATAAAATCAGGGAGGTGGCTCTCTGGTACGAGCGCTTCAGCATGTTCAGGCCTGTGCTCTGGGCCTTTGGGGCTCTGTCCCCCTCGAAGACTGGCCAGTACAGCAACCTACTACAGAAGCAATCAGCATGGAACAACGGTGATGTCACACAATGTTGCCGCAGACACGCTGACTTAACAGTCTTGGGAAGTCTCTCTGTACTCTATAGACAATGAGCATGAATTACTATGAACAAGGACAGCGCTACACACAGCAGCCCTCTTCAGAGGGCACAATGGGCTCCCAGAGCCTGGACCACAGCCTCAACTGGCGCTGTCCAGCAGAGCTCCCCACGAAGATGGGCAGAGGCTACTTCCCCACCATCCGAGGTGGCGGACCCTGGCCAAGGTGGCTGCTGAGCTCCTGGAGCGTGGTGAGCGCACGCGAGGAACTGCATTTCCCGTCTTACTCTGTGTTAATTCGCTCCAGTTTAAACAGCCACAGTTGGCTAGTGGCTACTGCGTTGGATAGTAGTGCAGTCCGAACCTATCACTGAGCTCAAACGACAACCTATCACTGAGCTCAAACGACAGAAGTATGCAAAAGCATTCTGGAGCATGGTGCGTCGCCGTGGGGAAAGGCACCGGAAGAGACACAAGGCCTGTACCACCGGCCTGTCTTGTCAACCTGAGAAACCCCCCGGCCCTGAACACCCATGAGTTCATCAGGACCTCCTTGAGGAGCCAAGACACCCCGAGTTCCCCTGCCGTGACAGAGGAGGTAACATCTGTTAGTCCTGGCTCTGTACCCCAATTCCAGCACTGATCATGCTTCTTCCCCCGCAGCCTGGGAGCTCCCGGAGGGCAGGGACCAGACAGGACGTCTCTCTGAATCCCAGCACCTAGAAAAGTGGTTAGGCATAACAGGCGCTCAGGAAGTCACAGCCAACATGACAACACAACCCCTTTCTTGTGCTCATCATGGGTCTGGTCCTGGGCCAGGAGTTCTCCCAGCATTTTACTCACCCCTACCCACATGGCCAGGTGGGAACCCCAACTGAAGAGGAGATGTCCCCTGCCCAGGGTCACCCAGCTGGTACCCAGCAAAGCTGGACTGAAGCCCAAGACCTCCAACTGCAAAGCCAGGTTCTTCACCCCCAAGCAAGAAGGGTCCTACCAACTGGCCACGTGGGGGTGGGGACAGAGGGATGGGGGGACAAGAGGAACAGAGGAGAGGAAGGAGGGAAGGGAAGAAAAACATGAACTGGGCCACCTGACAGAGGCTCTGGTGGCGTAGTGCCTAAGGCACTTGACTGCTAACCAGAAGGCTGGCAGTTCAAACCCACCAGCCACTCCTCAGAAGGAAGACTGGGCAATCTACTTCTGTAGAGATAGCACCTCGGAAACCCAAGGAGGGGTCACTATGAGTCGGAAGCAACTTGACAGCAGTGAGTTTGGCATTTTTTTTAGGGAGCTGCCTTTGGTTTGGGTTTGGAGGTCCACTTGCGGAGAACTCACAAAAGTGACAAAGTCCCTCGGTGGCCTGAGAATCCTGAAGAGGCAGGGTCGGCCCTTATCCTGGTGCCAGAGGATGGCCTGCCCTCATGACCTTCCAGAGGCAACAGAGCATCGTGGGCCTGGGGACTGCAAGTCCTGACCAGACCTGGTGCTGTGTGACTCTGAACAAGTCCCCACTTTCTCTGGGCCTCTGAACAAGAGGCGATGAGCTCCTCCCAGGTGAACACTGGTGAAAGGCCAGCACACAGGACTCAAGAAAAGGCCTCGGAAGTACAGGTGGAAACCTTTCTAGAGTATTCTAGAGCCCACCCCAAACGGGGACTGGCTGGCGCTCCAGGCAACACCCCCCCCCCAAGGACCCCAGAGCCGGCAGCAGTCTCAGCTCCTGTGCAGTTTAAGGTCTGGGTTTCGTGGGCGAGGAAACAGGACCAAGACCCTGAGCCAGACCCGCTCCTCCTCCTCCTGCCCACCGGCTGCCCCCAACGTGCCTCCAGAGGCTCTTTCTCCAGTGGAGAGAAGATCTTTAGGGCAGGTTTGTGGGCCCTATTCCTCAGCCCTCGGTCGGCTCCACCCAGCCTGGCCCCAGCACTTGAGCCTCGGTAAGTCACTCCTTCCTCCAGAACCTCCGTTCCCCCATCTTCGAAGGGGGAGACAAGCTGTGTCCCACTACACAGAGCTCTGGGGAGAAATCCTGGGGACCCTGGACACCAAGGGCCTTTATAACCTCTAAGTGTCCAGCTAGCCGGCCCCTTGCTAGCGCGACCTGCTCTCGGTTTACACACCACGCCAACAAGGCTGGCCTCAGGCAGGTCAAGCCCCCAGTGTCCAAGGGGAAAGGAGAGGGCAGGGGGCAGACTGAGAAACGGGCCAGGATGGAGGGGCCTGCGCACGAGGGTCCCGAGGCCACCGCCGCGGTCTCAGTCACCAAGCAAAGAAGCTCTGTGCGTACTCCTCTGAGGAAGGGGGGGCGTGTGCACGTCTGTCCAAAAAACACAACTTACAAAGAAGATGTGGTATCTGGTCATTGGAAAACTTCCTCGGAACCAACACATCATCCCTATCAAGATACCCAAGAGGTCTCGGTGAGAGCCCCGCCAGACCCCCAGAGCAAGGCTCCCTCTGAAACAGCCCCCACCTCCCAGGGCCTCTCCAAGCAAGCCTCTGGCCAGGCTCCACCAGGGTGCATCACAAGCTCCAAGTCCCCCAGACCCGGCCACACTCCGTCCGTCTAACCTCCCAGCCTCCCTCTCCTCGTCTGTACAACGGAGGCAACAGTGATGCTGCTGTCGGGGCTGCTGTGGCGCTTGGTGACTCACAGCGACCCGAAGGCACAGAGGCGAACTGCCCTGCAGGGGTCTCCAGGCTGCAACCTCTGTGGAAGGTGATCACCAGGCCTTGTCTCTGACAGAGCCGCTGGGTGAGTTCCAATCGCCAACCTTCCGACAGTAGTCAGTGCTTCACTGTTGCGCCCCTCAGGGCTTCTGGGAGGAAATACAGAAACTACACATCCCAATACACCAAAGAGCTCTGAAATCCAGCTTTCAAAACCACCATTCATTTGGAGGCAAAGCTGTCCTAAACTGACAGAGCTGTTTTTAGTTTTTATTTATTCCCCTTAGCGGAATATTCATCTATTTTGTAGCAACAAATTGCAAATGTGTCATTCCACAGCACAGCCCCAAGGCCAGCTGGCAATCTTACAGCTTGCCTGTTAGACACACAACTATCTCCGAAATCTCAAAACCTCACTTCCTACACTCATCCGTCCCCACGGGCCTCGGTGCCTCCCTCCCGGGGCTGCCATGAGAAAAAACAAGTCCCCAGCCACAGGGAAGGAGCTCTGGTGGCACAGTGCCTAAGGCATTTGACTGCTAACCAGAAGGCCGGCAGTTCACACCCACCAGCCTCTCTGCGGAAAGAAGACTAGGCAATCTACCGCCTTGGAAACCCAAAGGGGGTCGCTATGAGTCGGAATCGACTCCATGGCAGTGAGTTTGTTTTTTTTTTCCCCCAGTCCAGCCACGGTGAGCGTCCAGAGCCCATCCCCCCACCCCCAAGGACAGCCCAGCAGGCTCCCCAGGCTGCAGTAGGCCCAGCCAAGCCTCTCTGCAGTGAGCTTCACAAACCTGGGGGCCTGTGGCACCCCCAAACACGGTGGCGCAATCCTGGGAGAATGACCATCGGGCCTGTCCCTCAGTGCCTGGGACCCTACCCAGCTGTGACGACCATGTGCAGCTTGTCTGGCAACCTGCCCCACTGCTGGACCACTGTGACCTTAAGACCAGCCCCCTTACAAAACACGGCAGACATACTGAACACTCTGGGTCTGGCATCTCTCTGGAAGGAGTGGCAGGCAACAAAGGAAACCCCGTACTGGAAATGCCCCCATATTGGAACTGCCCCATAGGGTTTCCAAGGTTGTAAGCTTTACAGAAGCGGACTGCAGAGTGCCTAATGGGTTCAAACAGCCCCATCTTTCCGTTCACAGCCAAGAGCTTTAACTACTGCGCCACTAGGGCTTCTGGAGAACAGGAAAGCTAGCCCTTTTTCCAAAAAACTTCAGAAGAGGGGCGGGCAGCCTCACAGCCCTGGCACACAATCATCTCTCACATTAGGTCCTGGAAACAGGAAGATGTGCGTTAAATCTCAGCTCTAGTCCCCACCAGCTGTGTGACCTTGGGCAAGCCCCGTTCCTCTCTGAACGACAGAAGGGATGGCCATCTCTCCCTTACAGGGGACTCCAGGACACGACGTTATTTAATGCTGGGAACTGTGCGTGCAGGCGTCCTGCGCGGTGTCTGGGTGACATCACACATTGGACACGGGCCCTGGCACACACGGTGATCCGGACATGACTGTCCCGACCCCCCGCCCTGTCCACGGTGGAAATAAAGTAACTAAACAGCCTGAACGCCGTCTTATGCCCCTTCCCAGAGGACCACCGGGATTCTGCGCTCAGCAATGGCTCGAAAGCATCCAGAATCAGAGAGGTTAGGTGACCTATCCAAGGTCACACAGCCAACGAGGTAACGGGAGAAGCAGCAGGGATGGGTGGCGGCCCTGGGCCCGCCTTCCTGCGGACGCTGTCCAGCCCCAGGGTCCAGCAGGAAGGTCTGCGGCCTTGGTTTCCCCAACTGCAAACTGCTGCCCAACCCCTCCCCCGCGCCGGCTCGTCCTGTGGGTTCCGGGACCGGATGGGCACAACGACGGCGACCACCCTGACCCAGCCCTCCCGCGCCCCGACGGGCAGCCCCGGGTCCTGCCGGCGTCCACGCGGCCGCGCGCAAAGCAGGGCGCGACGGGCAGGGGGCCGGACGGCGGGGCTCACCAGACTTGGGGTAGGTGACGATCCACACGTCGCTCGGCCGCACTGGGAAGTTGGCGATCTCCTCCATCTTCCCGCGGCAGAAGGGCGGCAGCCGCACGCCGTGGAACTCGAAGTACTTGCTCTCGAACTCCCCCGGGGTGCTGGGGGTCTCGGCCTCGCTCTCCGCCATGCC
>NW_006921670.1:9456598-9461686 GCF_000298275.1 Orycteropus afer afer
CGGCGCCGCCCGCCTGCGCCCCGCCCCGGGCGACGCAAGGCCTGGGCGATCCGCCGCCGTGACGTCATGGGGTCGCCCGCTCCCGAACCGACGCGTGAGACTGCGCGCCGTGGGTGTGACGTCACGGAACCGCCCGCCCCAGGCCCCGCCCCAAGCGACCAAGGGTCAATGCGCTCCGCCGTCTTGACGTCATTGGGTCGCACGCGCCCTGAGTCCACGCACGGAGGCTACGCGCCGCGGGTATGACGTCATGGCGCCGCCAGGCCCGCACCCTATCCCGAGCTTTAGGTGGGTGATTGTGCTCCGCAGACGTGACATCATGGAACGCGCCCGACCCTGCACCCAGCCACCGTTACTTGTCCCCACACAGGGGACAGCCCAAGACCCCTGCAGCTCTCCTATCCCCAGCGGCAGTCTCATCCTCTCTATTCAAAAGTTCATTCATTCATCTCATTGAGTCCATCATTCAGCAAGCGCTGAAGAGAGACTTATGAAATAGTATGACTCCCTCTCCTTCCTTTAGACTGAGACATTTACAGTCTGGCAAAGGGGACACACACGTCGGCCACGTGTCCACAGCGGACGGACAGAGGACTTAGGAACCTTGGGGATGTCTTTACAAAAAGAATGTGGGCAGAGGGCAGTCCGAGCACGCAGACATTGTTTAGAGCAGTAGAATATTGCACCCAGAGGCCAGAGGGACCGAGTAAACGGATGAATGGACGGACACACGTGTCAGGGGAGGCTTTTCATTATGGCAGAAGGCGAGGAAGAGCCCTGTGGAATTGGAATTACAGGGTAGTGAGTGCCTCGTCCCTGGAGGTGTGTAAGAAAAAGCTGTGTGGCCCTTTGTCCTGAAGAAGCTTTTCCTAAATACCGCGAGTCTGTAAGACCTCCAAGTTCTCTGCGTTCAGAAATCTCACATCAGGCGTTTGTGGCATCAGAGAAGCAAGCGGTTGCTGTCCGCGGTGCTGAACGCTGTCTCCCAATCTGAGACTACAATTCCTGATACCAAGCTGGTTTTCCTTTATGTTCCACGTGAGTATTTTTAAATTCCTCTATGCTATCAACCTTTTAAGGTAAGTACTTGTTATTATGAAAAACTCCCAATGTATACAAAATATAGACAATAGTATAATGAATTTCTTTCTATGCACCCAGTATCCAATGTCAGCTGTTACCAACACATGTTTCATCACCTCTCACCCACTCTTCCCCACTAAGGTTACTTGGAAGCAGGTAATCCCATATTTGCAGATGTCGCCGCAATAGCATCACATAAGCCCAGGCTCAGATTAGCACCTACCAGCTGATGGGTACATACCTCTTGTTACAGATGACATTGAGCATGTCTGAAGCACAGGATGATGGCTCAGGTAGGTGGTCATGCCCATGGGTGGCACTCAAGGACACCACTGTCCAAGAATCACAGACTCCAATTACACCTGTGTCCAGACAGGGCACAACTAATTTAAATCGAATCTCTGCAGGAGAGGCCTGACCCTTAGTGTTTCTACTGAGGCCTCTAGTGTGCACACAGGGTTAGACAAGTCTGACCTGGGCTTAGATGCTAACTTTCCCACTGACTGGCTGTGTGGCCTAGAACAAGGTACTTCATCTCTTTGAGCCTGATTCCTTGGTTTAATTTTTCATGGGCCACCCCCATCCTATCTTTGCACCTATAGTCCCCTGGAATGATTTT
Organism: Orycteropus afer afer; assembly: GCF_000298275.1. Classification (NCBI taxonomy): domain Eukaryota; kingdom Metazoa; phylum Chordata; class Mammalia; order Tubulidentata; family Orycteropodidae; genus Orycteropus; species Orycteropus afer. The sequence goes on from NW_006921670.1 coordinate 9,458,301, forward strand.
CCTCCCAACCCAAATTCTAGGGATCCATAAAGACCAAATACAGAAACCAGTCCCTCTGTGACTAACTCCTTCCTGAAATCATTTCTTCCCTCTGAACTCCGTGGCATTCATTGTCTGTGTTAGTGTCTCAGAGCAGAGCTGGAAAATACTCGGAAACAAGTTAATCCAAGCCCCTGATTTTAAAGACAAGGTGATGGAGGAACTGGTTGAGGAAACGACTTGCTTGGCATCACAGGGCAGGTTCAGGGGGAAATAGTCCAGGGCCCTTTCTGCTGCTCAGAGCACAGGCTTGGATGTTTTTAGCTCTACCACCTGCCAATTCATGTAACCTCTCTGAGCTTCAGTTTCTTCATCAGTAAAATGGGTAGAATCCTGTCTACCTCCCATGATTGCTGTAAGAATGAGATGAGATGATGGGTTTTGTAAACTATAAGGTGATGTGAAGCTGTGAGAGTTAGTGTCATCATTGTTTCTAGGTGTTGTTGCGTCGGTTCCAACTTATAGGGAAGGCACGTACGAAAGAACAAAACATTGCCAGTCCTGTGCCGCCCTCTTGCTATGTTTGAGGATACTGTTACACCCAGGGATGTAGATAGAGGAACTGCTTGGGGGCAGGGCTCTGCCTCAGGCATCAGACAGTTGGCACTCGGAAGCCAGGGAGACAAGCAATAGTTTAGCCTCATTAGTAAAGGATGGATCTTGAGTCGCGTGCTCTTGTAAAGAACTATCCATATGGGCTCCAAATGACCGCAGCAACTGGAAAGATTAGACAGCAGTCTTGGGGGACAGTGACTGTAGGTCAATGGCGGGTGAATTAATTCTGAAAAAGAGGGTGAGAATGGTTCCCCTTTCTTGGAATGGAGGTTGTGGCCACCCAGGACTGTGGCCTCCGATGGCAGCTGCTGTAGCTCCTCCATGGTCCCAGGACCCAGACTCAGCCCTGGCGGGGATGCTGGGCTGACAGAGGAAGGAGGTGGAACCAGGACTTAATGCACCTGGTGGAAGGCCATGGCTCAGGGGCCAGAAAGGTCTCTGCCATCCCCCAGGCCTGGGGTCTAGTCTCAGCTCCCCTGTGTTCTCTCTGGACCACCCCTGTGTGTGGGGGGGTGTGTGGGTGTGGGTGATGCGAGGCTCAGAGGAGGCCCAGTTAGGAAGCACCTTGGCTGGTCCCCAGCACACGACAGAAGTGTTATCAATGTCCCTTCACTCCCCACTCTTTCCTCCCTGAGCAGTTGTTGTCATGTGTGTCATCAAGCCAATCCTGACTCACAGCGCCCCTAGAGGACAGAGCGGAACTGCCGCAGTGTTCCCTAAGCTGTAATCTTTATGGGAGCGGATTGCCTGGTCTTCTCTTCCACAGTGGCAGGTGTGTTTGAATCACTACCCTTCCAGTTAGCAGCCACGGCCTTAACCATCGTGCAGCCATCCTGCTCCCTGCACAGGAGTCCCTGTCACTGGATGTAGTCTATAGGAATTGGATCCTCTCAAACAAGTGCTGTCGTCCTCATTTTATGCAGGGGAACACTGAGGCTCTGAGAGGTGGGACACTTGCCCTGGGTCACACCAATGCTGAGTGGCACATATGGGACTCGAACCTGTGTCAGGCTGATCTCTCTTCCATTCTATAGACTCCCAGAGGGCTATGCCAGGAGGTAACAAGCCAGGAGACCCTGACCCAGGTCGACTTGGGAGGGGGCGTCTGCACTGTTAGCTGCCCCATCTCCAGGCTCAAGGAAGGACACAGCACTGTTGGTGGACAGTGGCTCAGTGAAATCCACAGGTGGGCTTGCTCAGGCCAAGTTCTTTCATTCTGGGGATACATCAATAGGGACAGTGGCCAGGAAGTAGGAAGTGAGAGGCAACTTAGGTCCGGTGCTGGTCACATCACATCTGGAGTAGTACCTGACACCATGCTCCCACAGGGGGAGGGGCTGGGGCTTACTTGAGCTGTATGGTTGGGTGGGGGGTGTCCATGAAGAGTATTCATAAAGCCTGGGGCTGTTCACCTTCCTCACTTTCCTGCCCCTGGGTGGAGGGAGCAGGCAAGGTCTGTGGGCCCAGAGAGCAGAGCTAGAACCAATGGGGGAAGGCCCAAGGTAGTCCAATTTTAATGCTGTGAGAGCCATGTCTAAGCATTAAATAAGATAGCAACTGGGAAAGTGCTTGTAAACGGTGAAGTGCAGTAGGAGAGGCTTGTGAATGGCCTCTGCAGCTGTCAAGTTGTTCGCAGATGACGTTGATGCATGAGCCACAAGTAGTAAAGATTGGAGGGAAGCTTTGAGAGGTGACTGTTAGAAGCAGTTGAAATCTTCAACCAAGTAAGATGCCATGAACAACCTGCTATTTAGCAAGGGAGGAGGATGGAGAGAGGCAGGAGTGGCCAACTACCATCCCCTGGTCTGAGACACCAAATGGCAGCAGCAGGGACAGGTATGTCCTCACATCAAAGCCCCCATGAGGGAAAGATCAGGGAAGCTTGGGTACCTGTGGGAATAGAGGCCTAGGGTCCCTGTGTTTGATCACAGAGATGAGGGCCGAAGACAAGGGACTGGGAATATTCCCAGAGGCCTCCAAGGCTCTGGATCCTTCACCTGGAGACTCAGGTGGCCAGGCGGCCCCTCCCCACTGGCAGTGGAAATCCAACACCTGGCAGTGGGGACAGAGCATGCCAACTCCATGGGTCACCGGGCCTTGGGGATTGTCTGATCTGAGATGGGACAGCTCCCCTCCTGTTGCAGGGGACAGTATCTGTCCCTGCACCCCACCCAGGTGAGAACAAGAGCTGGCAGAGGCCAGCTAAGCCCTGGTGGATTCTGGAGAAGGCTGGGAGTGGGGGGCTCCGTTACCCTTTTACTCTGCCCCTCCTCTTTCCCAATCTATCCCTCTGCCCTCTTGAGTCTCCTGCTCTCAGTCCTCCAGTGGCTGCCAAAACCCAAACTCCTACCAGGCTGACAGTGCCCCTGCCCCAGCCTCTGCTGGCCTCCTCACCTCATCTCACAGTGCCCTGCCCATTTGCAATTTCCTAAACACAGCAACCTCATGCTCATCAGGGTCCATCTACCCAGCCAGGGCTGAGTTTGGGCCCTGCCCCCACTGAGGACCAGGGCTTGGATTAACTTGTTTCCAAGTACTTTCCAGCTCTGCTCTGAGCTCCTAACACAGGCCACACCCAGGGAAAGTCCTACTCTATCAGGTCCAGGCTGTGACCTGAGTAAGGGCATTGCAGCCTCTGCTAGTTCCTTTAAAACTGATTGGCTGATCACATCAGATCACATCATGGGGGGTAACTGCACCATTACATAATTACCAAATTGCATCATTCCATAACCACCGTAAAAGCCAGGGATGACACAGAGCCGTGGGATCCAGGTAAGGGAAGAGAGACA
>NW_006921670.1:9462816-9463824 GCF_000298275.1 Orycteropus afer afer
TTCACCAGATGGAGTACACAGGAATCAGATTGACTACATCTGTGGCAATAAGTGATGGAAAAGCTCAATATCTTCAGCCAAAACAAGGCCAGGAGCTGACTGTGGAACAGACCATCAACTATTCATACACAAGTTCAACATGAAGTTGAAGACATGACAGCCAAAATATGTCCTTGAATATGTTGTTGTTACGTGCCCTCGAGTCGGATCCAAGTCATAGTGACCCCTCCTTGGGTTTCTGAGGCAGTATCACTACGGAAGTAGATTGACCCATCTTCCTTCCGAGGAGTTGCTGGTGGGTTTGAACCACCAGCCTTCTGGTTAGCAGTCCAGTGCCTTAGGCACTATGCTACCAGAGAGACCATCTAAATAATAGATTTGATGCACTGAACACCAATGACCGAAATCCAGAAGAATTATGGAATGACGTCAAGAACATCATCCATGAAGAAAGCAAGAGGTCATTAAAAATACAACAAAGGAAGATAAGACCAAAATGGATGTCAGAAGAGACTCTGAAACTTGCCCTTGAGTGGAGAGTAGCTAAAGCAAATGGAAGAAATGACAAGATAAAAGAATTGAACCGAAGATTTCAAAGAGTAGCTTGAGAAGACAAAGCCAATTACTAAAATGAAATGTGCAAAAAGACCTGGAGTTAGAACACCAAAAGAGAACACACTCAGCATTTCTCAAGCTGAAAGAACAGAGGAAAAAATTTAAGCCTTGGGTTGCAATATTGGAAGATCCTATGGGCAAAATATTGAATGATGCAGGAAGCATCAAAAGAAGATGGAAGGAATACACAGAGTCATTGTACCAAAAAGAACTGGTCAATGTTCATCCATTTCAGAAGGTGGCATATGATCAAGAACCCATGGTATTGAAGGAAGAAGTAGAAGCTACACTGAAGGAATTGATGAAGAACAAGGGAATACCCACTGAGATGTTTCAACAAACAGATGCCCCGCTGGAGGCACTCACTCAGCTATGCCAAGAGATTTGGAAGAC
>NW_006921670.1:9466019-9474353 GCF_000298275.1 Orycteropus afer afer
TTCTGTTGGGGGTCTTTTTCTTGGTCTCCAATATGTGCTGGAGAAGTGCAGCTAGAATGCTCCTTGGAAGCAAAAATGGCCAGACTTTGTCTCACCTACTTTGGTCATGTTGTCAGAAGGGACCATTCCCTGGAGAAGGATGTCATGCTTGGTAAGGCGGAGGGTCGATGAAAGAGGGGAAGGCCCTCAGTGAGATGGATTGACCTAGTGGCTGCGGCAATGGGCTCAAGTGTAGCAAGGATTTTGGAGCTGGCGCGGGACTGGGCGGTGTTCGTTCTGCTGTGCATAGGGTCGCTGTGAGTCAGAGACAACTCGACGGCACCTAACAACAAACATTACTGCCAGACCCCTGAGAATCATGGCCCAGCCAAGTTGACATATTTTGGGGACAGAATTTTATCCATGACATAGTCTATCCTTCTATTCCTGTGTGTTTATATACCACAGGTTGTCAAATATCATAGTCAATACCAGTCACTTTGTCTTGGCGAGTTGTCCTTCTCAGTGCCTCATAAGGGTCTGCCTCCCACTTCCACAACCCCAGAATGTCCTATGGGCATTTGTACCAGAGTCAGGCCGGTTTGTAGTGGACTAGTTGGTCTTGTGCAATGGTTTTGGTCTTTCTTCTTGTCCCTTTCTGCTTGTGGTACTTTTTCCTTATTGTCTTTCCCTGCGTGGCCTGAGTTTTTCTTTGCTTTGTGGTCACTTGGAAAGCCTCATGTCCACTGCCAGTTCTGTATGGAGCTCGTGTTGGTACTAGTTGCTATGGAGTTGATTCCAACTCACGGCAGCGCCACGTGTCAGAGCAGAGCTGTGCTCCACAGCGCTTTCAGTGGGTGATTTTCCAGAAGTAGACTGCCAGGTCTCTCTCCTGAGTGCCCCTCGGTGGACTTGAATCTTTACACTTTTAGGCACCACCCATGACGCTAGTACTTGGTTGGCATTATCAGCCCCAACCTCTGGTGAGGACACAGACTCAGACAGCAGACCCCCTTGTCCGAGGTGACCTGCCCAGGCACCTCCTCTCCAAGGCAGAGAGGAAGAGTAGGCGTGCAATCAGCTTCTGGGGAGGTAGGATGAGCGTTGGGTTTACCTACAGGAGTGGAGGCTTTGTGGGGAGGTGTGTGGGCGGGAGAGGAGAGCTTCCTGCAGTGTGTGGGGAGGGACAGGCTGGGAGGCAGGTTGGAGGTGGCTGCATCTGATGGCTGAGAAGTGATGGGGCCAGGCCTGCTGGGCATCAGAGAGGAGGGACCAAAGAGATGTTCAAGGAGGCAGTCGGAGGAGACTTGGGGAAGGCAGAGGTGGAGGCCTATTGACGCAAGGGCTCAGAGGGTGGTTTGCTGTGTTGTGTTAGGTGCTGTCAGTTGTTTTCACTCATGGCGACTCCACACACGACAGAATGAAACACTGCCTGGTCCTGTCACCTTCACAATCATTGTGATGTTTGAGCCCATCGTCGCAATCCATCTCATTGAGGGTCTTCCTCTTGTTTGCTGACCCTCTACTTTACAAAGCATGATGTCCTTCTCCAGGGACTGACATCCTTTGATAGCATGTCCAAAGAATGTGAGCCAGTCTCGTCACCCTACTTCTAAGGAGCCTTCTGACTGCACTTCCTTCAAGACAGATTTGCTCATTCTTCAGGCCGTCCATAGTATAGTCAGAACCCTTCACCAACACCATAATTCAAATGCATCAATTCTTCTTCAGTCTTCCTTATTCGTGGTCCAGATTTCACATACATATGAGGCAATTAAAAATACCATGGCTTGGGTCAGGTATACCTTAGTCTTCAAAATGACATCTTTGCTTCTTAACACTTTAAGTTCTTTTGTAGCAAATTTGCTCAATGTGATATGTTGTTTGATCTCTGCTGTGGTATAATCCATACCGAAGGTCATGGTCTTTGGTCTTCATCAGTAGCGTGAGCATTCCAGGCTGGGGGCTTGAGGTGAGACTAGAGGTGCGTCACTGATGGAGGTGGGACAGATGTGTCAGGAGCTGGGGGTGGGCTGCCACCTCCAGGGCGAGTGGTGGGATGAGGACATGAGCCTGAGGACCTCCCCGTGCCAGGCCACACAGTGTATCCCCCCAACACCCATCCCAGCCACCATCCCTCAGGGACACACAGCATGATGTGCACAGCACTCACCAGTGGGTGAGTTCAACTAGGCAGTAGGAGGAGACTTGGGGGAGGCAGAGGTGGGGGGAGTCAGTACTGTGACTGAGGAGGCCTGCGGAGCCAGCCTCCTGAGAGCTGGGGAGAAGCCCAGGACTCTGAGTCCCACCCTTGGAGGCCAGACCTGCACGACAGGCCTCAGGCTCTCTGCCTTCCTTCTGGGAGAGACCCTTGGGCCCCAGGTCCCAGAGAGGCAGACCTATGGGTGCGGGGGCCTGGCTGGGACCCTCATGCCCCCTGCTCAGATCCCTGTCTGGCTTTGTCTTCCCCACACAAGGCTGGGCCTTGTCCAGCCCCATCTTGGAATCCTGCCTCCACACTCTCTGTTCTAAGAACACAGTCCCCTCATTGCCTCCTGGCCACATCTTGTGCTTTCCACCCTCCACATCTTTGTTGTAGAATGTGCTCCCCAGTTCTCTGCCTCCCAAATCCTCCCTGCCCAAACACCTCCTCCAGGCAGCCTTCCCTGATCTGCTCACAACTCCTGCAGCCTGTGGACCCTCACAGGGGTGAGCATGGTGAAGGAAGGGCTCGGGTTCCCCCGGGGGCAGGACACAGGGAAAGAGCACTGGCTCTAGGGCCAGCCCCAGCCCCCCAGGACACTGGCCAGTCCCTAAGGCAGTAGCTGAGTGCCCACCCCTCCCTGTTTTTGCCCAACAGCTGCAACCTGAAATGGACCCACCCTTCTCTGGGCCACCCTGAACTCAGGCTCCTCCTCAGGGCCAGCCTCAGACATGCCCTGTGCAGTGCCCCTTCCAGTAGCTCAAGGGCAAACCTTGGACCCTTCCCCCACTCTCATTGCTCCACAAGTGTTTCCTCCTGGTCCCCATTTCTTTTCTTATTTAAAAAGCACGTGGAAGATCTCTGATCTCTGTTGTAATCCTCTTCAGTTCTTCAGGGATCAAGGTCAGGTGCAATCAGTAAAGGAAGGTAGCATTTGACCTTCTGTTTTGATCTGTAAAATGGACAGGTTACTCCCCCCCCCCCCCCGGGCCCCAGGAAACTGGCTGCAGGGGCAGTGGCTCTCAAGGGACTGGGGGCCTCTGCCAGCTCCCAGGGGCCACGTGCCCATGAGGCCCGGGGGAGTCAGGGCAGAGGGCAGCCTTCCCCTCCTCCATTCAGGTAGCCAGGGTTCCTGGGCATCCAAGGCCAGAGGCTGGATGCTGAGTTCCAGAAGGAGAGTCGCATCCTCCTCCCGCCTGGGGACTGGGCCACCGTGTGTAGCACACAGGAGGAGGGCCCGCACCGGAAAAGGCCCGTCCCAGGGCTGGCCCAGCAGGACACCCTCAGGCCTGGTACGTGGGTCTGGGCTGCAGGGCTGAATGCACAGGAGCCACCTCAGGCTGGAGGGCACTTGCTGTCAGGAACGTGGTGACTGGAGAGCTGCAGAGGAAAATCCGATGGTTACACAGGGGCTTGAGGAGCTGGGGGCGGGGTGCGGGAGGGGAGCGGCCCGAGCTCCGTATCCCAGTACACCTGGCTCCGGGGATAGGCTCCTCCAGGGAGGCTGGGCTGACTTCCCTGATGGAAAAGAGGCTGCCGTGTGAGTGGGAACTGTGGGGGTCTCCAGCCAGTGTGCCAGGCACAGGGCCACGCAGTCCACCAGACCACACGTGGCCAGCCTCACACGGGGACAATGGCAGGACAGGCAGCGAGCTGGCAAAGCAGTGGAACCACTTGCCCTCTGCAGGCCTGAGACCCGTCTCTGTGACGATGGTGGAGGGACTGAGGAGGGCACAGTGACCAGACCTGGCTGGGCCTGGGTGAGCGGCTGGGCAGCTGGATGTAGCTATTCCCCGTGGGGAGACTGGCAGCCAGCTCCAGGGTGGAATCTAGTGGAGCAGCTGAGTAGCTGCTTTAGGGACATGGTCACCTCCAGTGTCGAAGGAGCGGCTTGGAGGAAGGTCTCCTGCTTGCTGCCGCGCCTGAACCCTGCATGTGGTCGAGTCTTCATTCAGCAGCCTGCCATGCTCTGCTGACCTCAGAACTCCCAATGGACTTGAATTAATGGCCTGCTATGTGGTTTGATACCATCGGGACTGTGCCATTTTATTTGGTGACCTTGGGCTTGTCAGCCTCAGCAGCCAGTAGCTGTCTGAGTGAAGAGATGCCTCTAGCTTCAGTGGGCCGGGAGCAGGAGGCAGAGCTGAAGCCCAAGGTCAGGGGGCTTTCACACAGCCCCTAGAGCCTGGCACTTTGAACTCAGACTTCTAGCCTCCAAAAATGTAACAGAATAAACTCCTGTTTGCTCAGCCATCCCATGTGCGGTATCTTCTGTCAGAGCAGCACTGGATAACCAAACAAGGACACAGTGATGAAGCAAGGCACAGTGACCAAGGAAGAGACAGTGACAAGGACAGCACAGTGATCAGCCAGCAGGTCGGTGGACTCAATGAGGAGGCGGGCCAGCTCCAGCACCCAGCAAGGGGCTGCCACACGGCAGTGTGTGAAACAGAGGTGTTGGAGCTGCACACGTGGACGGAGGGATGGACAGAGGGACATGGATGAGGTGGATGGGTGCTGTGTGCTGCCTGGCTCCAGGTCCAGGGAAACAGCCGGGTCTGCCTCCCGCCTCAGCACAGCCACCCCTCCCCTCGGGCCTCACCTGACAGCCCTGAGCAGCCTGGCCTTTGTCCTGGAGTAGAGCTCGCAGGCTGCGAGCCTCAGCAGGCCCCCCGTCCAGCGCAGGTCTGCTGGCACGTCAGGCAGCCAGGCCACCACCCTGGAGGATGGGGCTGCGTCAGCTCTGCCCAGAGAGCCCAAGGGGCCCGCCTCCCCAGGGGCCAGCCCCGAGCCACAGGGGCCTGCAGCGGAGGCACCAGGCCCAGAGGAAGTGAAGGGGACCACTCGGGGAAGGGGTGAAAAGCCCTCGAGCAGTGGGATCCCTCTACAGAGCAGGCCAGACCCACAGGGATGCCTCCAGGTGCACACGGGGCCAAGGGATGGTCCACAGTGGACAATGAACTTGGTCGAAGCGGCCAGGCCCTTCCAGTCATCCATGCCACAGGGCACAGCAAGTGGGAAATTGGGGGATGGAAGGGCAGGGTTTTGAGGTCAGGTAGGACTTGGGTGGCAGCCGAGCTTCCCTGCTCACAGCCACGGGACCCGGCAGGCCACAGAACCTCCCTGGGCCCGTCTCCTCACCTGTCACCTGAGCACATAACCGTAAGGACTCTCGCCTCTCACATGTCCCTGCCCTGTCACAGCCACCTGACCTGGAGTTCCCTCCCTCCTCCGTCTGTCTGTCCCTTGTCTTTCTCTTCTCCTTCCCCGTCTCAGCTTAGTGTCACCTCTCCTCCCCAGACCACCCCTGCCCACTCTGCAGCCCTCCACACACCATCCCCTCAGCAGCCAGGGACCTTCCTAAAGCACCCATCAGACCAAAGCCCTCCCTTGCTCAGAACCCTCCCGTGACTCCCCACTGCCCTCTTGACAGAGCCCTGCACCCAGAGCCAGGGAGCCCGAAACTGCATCTGGCCCTAGCACAGAGGACCTGAGTCTATCTGCAAAGACCCTGCCCTGCAAGGCAGCCACCAGCGTGGTCATCCCACCACAGCAGACACAGGCCTGGGCCGGTTCCCTCTGAGTCTACCCAGTGCCCAGATCCGCTGGATGCTGCAGGCCCTCCCCTCCTTCACATCACCCCTGGAGGAGCCACGAAGCCCTCGGCTCAAAGTGGGCAGACATGCCACAGGGTGCGGTATGACAAGCAAACCATCACCTCCCTTGTTCTGGGCCCTCTGCCTCTGTTAATGCAACCTCCATGATGACCGTGTGCTTTAGAGAAAATACCAGACGTCCATTTCCCCGTGGTCTGGGCAGGCTTCCCCACACAACTGAGAGCTCTGGTGGCATAGTGCCTAAGGCACTTGACTGCTAACCAGAAGGCTGGCGGTTCAAACCCACCAACTCCTTGGAAGGAAGGCTGGGCAATCGACTTCCATAGTGATACTGCCTCGGAAACCCAAGGAGGGGTCGCTATGAGTCAGGTCCAACTCCACGGCACATAACAGAAAAGGCTAGGTTTTGAATTTATCCTTTTTTACCACAACTTGTGGCTTTGGCCTAACAGCTCAGCATGAGGGTAATTGTGTCAGCAGAAAACTCTCCTGACTTTGGGCCTCTGGCAACTGAAGCCTGACCTAGTCATTAACTCAGTGCTCAGCATGACAGAGACCTATGGCTCACCGCCGTTGACCTTTCCTGCCCAGGGAATTCAGAGCAGTTGACCTTTCTGCCCAGGGAACTGAGAAGCGTATTTAACACAGGCCTCCCCAGGATGCCTCCCTGCTTAACCCTCTGCACCACTTTCAGGATAAAGAGCTACAGAGCCCTGGGTGTGTGGCCCCGGCCAGCCTCCCCTCCTCACCGTGCATGACAGTCTCCCTTTGGCTCCAGCCACACTGGCTTCCCTTTCTGCTCCTTGCATGGGCCTCGCTCCCTCCTGCCCCAGGACCTTTGCCCATGCCATTCTAGCTGCCTGGAACGCTTTTCCCTTCCCTCTTTGACTAGTGAACCCTTACCCGCCAGAGCTCAAAATTACCTCCTCTGGGCAGCCTTCTGACCAGATAGCCAGTGTGAGCCATCCCGGCTCGCAGGAGGTGTTGGCCGTCACACCTCACAGGAGGTGTGGCTACCCCAGCTCATAGCTGTCCCAGCTCACAGGTGGTGTGGGCGTCCCAGCTCATAGCCAGTGTACCCTCTGCTAGGTCCTTCTAGTGGGAGCTGAGGCTGTACACGCGCACGTGTGACCATTTGTGGTCCAGGAGCTCCCGAGGCCTAGCCGGGTTTGGCCTCGATAACTACTGATGGAATGAATGGGTGAATTATGAAGAGTGACCACTGAGCAACAGTTTGAACAACCAAAAACAACCCAAACCAAACTCACTGCTTTGGAGTCGGATCCGACTCATAGCAACCCCTCCTTGGGTTTCCGAGGCAATATCACTACACAGGGAGCTCTGGTGGCGTAGTGCCTAAGGCATTTGACTGCTAACCAGAAGGCTGGTGGTTCAAACCCACCAGCTGCTCCTCAGAAGGAAGGTTGGGCAGTCTACTTCCATAGAGATACTGCCTTGGAAACCCAAGGAGGGGTCACTATGAGTCGGATCCAACTCCCAGGCAGTGAGTTGCATTTTATCACTACGGAAGTAGTTGCCCAATCTTCCTTCCAAGGAGTGACTGGTGGGTTTGAACCGCCAGCCTTCTGGTTAGCAGTGAAATGCCTTAGGCACAATGCTACCAGAGCTGTTTTTGAACAGGCAGTGCAGGCTTAACTATAGCCAGCCTGACCCAAAAGGGCCTTATTTGATAGAAGAGGAAGGTTAGACCCAGAGAGGCCAAGACCCCACCTCCTAGACTTACCCTCAGAGGACGCACCCTGTCTCGGAGGCTCTGATGGATGGAATGATAGGTCACAGACACGATAGGGACTGGCCAAGGCACTGAGCGGGAACATTGACTTCTAACTTGGCTGCCCCTCTGCCTCCCCCACTGAGTCCATTCTGCAGAGGAGACCACCAAGCCTCCAGGTCTGCAGCCAGCACCAGGCAGGGCAGGAGAGCAGCCCGGCTCCACCTTGCCTGGCTCCGCCCACTTTGTGTGCCAGCTGCCCTTCCTGCCGTGGGCCCTGTCTCCACCCGCCACAACCCTGGCTGTAAGTCAGCCCCTCACCTCCTGAAACGGAAGTAGACGTACTCCACGGGCAGTGTGCAGGGCAGCAGCAGGTACGTGAGCGCCAGTCCGGGGCCTGACTGCCAGAAGTGGGCCCAGGGGCTGGACTTCCTCATGCACGCCTTCCTCAGGGCTGCAAGGAAAGCTGTGGCGTTGCCTGGCCACCCACCCTCCATCTGGCATCGCTCAGGATCACCCTAACAGCAGGAGGCCTGAGCCACGCTCAACCCCAACCCCCAGCCCCGATTTTACAGAGGAAGAAACAGCATTGGTGAAGGCCATCAGTGTGTGCCCTCTCACCATTGCCCGTGAGATGGGACAGCGTATCTCCCACAGAGGAGGAGACCGAGGTTCAGAATGGAGGGTAACTTGCCCGAGGATCACCACCAGGAAGTGGCAAGGGCCAGCATGGACGCATTGCCTGTCAGGATCTAGAGCTCTTGCCGTCTGGGAAGTCTGTCAGGGTCCCCCGGGATGGGACA
>NW_006921670.1:9475058-9477082 GCF_000298275.1 Orycteropus afer afer
GCCTCCCCATGCTCACCTCTGCTGCCCTGCCCCTCACCACTGTGCTCCGGCCACCCTGAGCGCCTGCTCTGCCTGCCCCAGGGCCTTTGCACATGCTGTGCTCGCTGTCTGGACTCTCATCCCCGCTTCTTTCTGCCCGGCCATCTCCTCCTTTCATGTCTCATTCCAATGCTGCTCAAGCTTGCTGTCTACCAGTGTCATATGTGCCTGTGGGTCCCCGCACTTTCCTGTGACCGTATGTGTATTTACGTCACCAAGCAAGAGTAGACCGAATAGTTTAGAGCAAAACTGATCTCTGGTCCTGTCATTTGCTAGCTGTGTGACTTTGGGAGAGTCACTTAACCTCTCTGTGCTGTGATTTCCTCATCCACACAAATTCAGGGTGGTGTTGGGAGGATGAAATGAGCTAGGCTCCACCTGGGGAATCTGGAACCCTCTGTATGGGCCACTCCTCTGTCCCTCAGCGCCCCCTGCTCTTTCCTGGGCAGTAAGCAAAGACCTGGCTGTCTTAGCCACAGCTTTGAGTCTGAATGACAGGGGCAGGCGCCGTGACCTCAGTGACAGCCTTGACCTCTCTGAGCTTCCGTTTCCTTATCAGTGAAATGGGACAAGAACATGTTGTTCTTGCACCCAGAGTGTGTGAGGTTTGAATAACACACCACGTACAACGCCCGTGCCCGGCGCTGGGTCAGCATGGGTCCCTGGGTGAGGGCACCTGGTAGGTGAATGAGCACCAGAGGGGAAGGGTCTGTACCAGTCTCCAGTTCTGGCGTGAGCTCCTCAAAGTTGGGCACGTCCTTGACCAACACGTTGGGCACCGCCCAGTTCAAAGCCAGGACAGCCTTCCCACCCCTGTCACAACCAGCATCCTGGGTGCCTTCAGCGGGGACTGGAGGGTCCTTAGACACCAAACCCCACAGTGTTGGATCCTTGGTGAGTCCTAGGCCAGGGACAACAGGGGAGGGAGGTGACAGGTCAGCACACTCCAGGCTGGCCATGGCAGCCTCACTACTCATACCATCCACACCCCCTACCCCCATGCCCACGCTCTGGTGACCCACCTGCCATGAGACAGACTCACGGCTCATCCCCACGACCCATCCTGTGCTCCCCCCACCCGTTTCCTGGCCACTTTCCTGTGAATCATCACAGTCAAGGCCCTGAGGACGCAGGCCAGGGTTCCAATCCTGCTTCACCACCTGCCAGCTATGAGGCCTAACCCCTCTGTGCCTTAGTTTCTCCCTGTGAAAGGGGAAACGCTTTTTACAGTTGTTCTGGGGCTGCAGATGGGTTTCAGGGCCTGACAGCCTGGGTTCGAATTACAGCTCTGCCACTTTGAAGAACTCTGCCCTGTGGGGTCACATCCAAGCTCCTAGCTCAGACGATGTCTCTGGTCCACCCATTGCCCCATGGCCTCTCTCTCATCCCCTCCACATACACACACTCATACACAGCTACATACACTCACACACATATGCACAGATGTATGTACACACACCTACACATGCATATACACACACTTAAAATTATACACACAATTACATATTCACACCAACACACATACCCAGACATACACAAACACGTCTGCATACATCGCACACACATATACACACTCATGCAAATACACATATACATGTATACATGTAACACATGTATACATGTAACACAGCACATATATGCACACATATACATATATGCAATGCATACTCACACGTACACACTAACACATACACCACACTTACATACACACACACATCTATATAAGTAACACAGATATACGTAGACACATACACACCCATACATACACATACACATCCCTCCTGCCACCCTGAGTCCTGTTCCCTCAAGGAGTTGACCTCTAAACCTCGTTGTCCCTCTCTCCCGTCTACCTGGAGCGGCCTCCCCGTCCCTGCCTTCAACCTTGCCACAGCCTTCAGGGCCGGTCAAAGCCCAGCTCATCTATCACTGCCTCCAGGGAGCCCTCGTTGGCCCCTACAGCCCAGGGGACCCTCCACTGCACCTCT
>NW_006921670.1:9477512-9481308 GCF_000298275.1 Orycteropus afer afer
GCTGCTCCCCTCAGCACCCCCATTTCACTCCCACCCCCTAGACTCTCTGGGCCCTTGACCCAGCCCTGCCTCGCTCCCGCTTCGGTCTCTCCCTCTGAAAAATGACGTCCGTCTCCAGGTCCAGCCTGATGGGCAGAGGGTCCCGGAATCCAGCCCTGCCCGTCTCCACGGGAGCACTCTGGGGAGGGAGGGCCCAGCCGAGCAGCCCCAGGAACAAGGGCCTCACTCAGCCCTTGCTGTGCGACCTCGGATGGCTCCCCAGAGCCCCAGTTTCCTTGTCTGCAAAGTGGGGTGTATCTTCTGTGTACCCCAGGGCTGTGGGGAGGGCCACAGTAAGTGAACCCAAGCTTGTTTTGTAAATGATAAAGTACTATGCAAACACAGGAGGTGTGAGGAGGTGGGGAGGGGAGGCATGCGTTGGGTGGCGGGAGACAGTTTGATGAGAACCTGCTGTCCAATGACCCATTTTCCAGAAATAATTTTAAGAAACCAACAGCTGCCACAGAGTTGATTCCAGCTGCTGGCCCCTCCATGTGTTACCACAGTGGGACTGTATTCCATGAGGGTTTCAAGGCTTGATGTTCTCGGAAGTGGTTTGCCAGGCCTTACCTCGGAGGTACCTTGGGTGGCTCGCCCTGCCAACCTTTCACTTAGTAGAGGAGGGTGTACCGGGGGGCAAAGAGCTGGAAACGGTGTCTGCTTGTTAGGGATTGAATTCTACCTGGAATCTTCACCCCTGTACCTGTGGTTATAGTCTTTGTGGGAATTGGCCTTCTTTGTTACGTTAATGCAGCAGTATTAAAGGCAGGGTCTGTCTTAAATCTGAAAGAGCAGATCGAATAAGCAAGCAGAGATGGGGGGAGACAGACGCCAGGACACGAGATCTCCAAGGCACCAAGAAACAGAAGCTGGAAAGAGACAAGGGCCTCCTCCTAGAACCCATGCCCTGAATCTAAACTTCTGGCCTCCTACACTGTGAGAAAATCGATGTCTGTTTGTTAAAGCCACCCCCTTGTGGCGTCTGGTTACAGCAGCTTGGAATCACCTCGACAGGTTTGATTTTGGTGTTTATATAACTAGACACGGGTGTTCATCTTTTCTAATCTTGTAGTTCATTGCCACATGGAGAGTCAAGGTGACCACAGTCTAGGGCAGCAGGGAAGAGCCCGAGGCCAACTGAGGGTTGAAATCCTGGCTTTGCCACTTCCAGATTGCATGACTTTGAACAAGTCAGTCAACCTCTCTGAGCCTTGGTATTCACCCTTGAGAAACGGAGAGGGCCGCAGTCCCTCCTCACAGAGCCTGACAGGGGCACACAGGCCAGAGGAAGGGCTGGCTGAAAACCAAGCTCAGCAGGGGGTCTAGAAGTCTGCTCCCTTGGCTCAGGGCCAGTCCTAACCCAACGCTTTGCCCAGGAACAGAAAGGACATGACTGGAGCCTAGACTCCTTGGCTGTAAGGACAGGACATGTGGCCTCAGTGGAACCCAGACCCTGACACATGGGGTCTCAATCATAGCCAAGCCACCCCGCATCCGTGAGGCGGGGTCTGGGGCCAGACCTACCTCAGGACTGGGGGAGATGAGGGAGACAAACGCCAGGAAGACATTCTTGGTGGAGAGCTGGACGCTGGCGTTGAACGTGTTCAGCTCGTGCAGGCTGGCTGAGGTGCTCTCAGGACAGATGTCCTGGGTGCCAGCAAAGGGGGACACGGTAATGGTGGAGCTGGAGTCCTCGAAGGGTGTGTTGTTGCTCAGACCACCATCTAAGTAGCGCTGCAGTGGGGGGGGGGGAGTGGGCGGTGCTGTGCTCTGGGGCCACCGCCCTCCTGCAGACCGCCCCAGAGCCACTGCATCCTCTCCGGCCAAGGGTGCTGAGTTCCCTTCGAGGGGGAGGAGGGCCTGGCACACAGGGGGTGCCCTTGGAGCCCAGGCAGGGTTAGTAATCTCACCTGCAAAGGGCACTCACCTCCCCTCTGAATTCAGGGGGAATCACCCCGCAGTAGAAAGGCAAGTATAAGGTACAGACCAAGGCCTGAGGAGACAAAAGGTAGAAAGAACACAATGACTCAAGTTCCCTGACGCTCAGAACCTACTGCAGCCACTGCATCTCCCTCAAAACAGCATGGATTCATCCCACGCCCACATAAGGGACATGGGTTCCCTGGGGCCCAGGGAGGTGTCATAACCCAGCCACATTGCTCAAGTCAAAGAGAGAGGGAATGCCAGCCTGTCCTGATGCCCGTTCTCTTTCTGCAGACAGAAAAGGCACTGACAAGTCCTGCAGTGAAAAGGGCCCACAGTATAGAACAGGGGTTCTATGCCTCACCACTACTGACTGAGCTGCGACAGTTCTTCATGGTGGGGGCTGTCCTATGCACAAGGGGGTGTTAGCACCTGTAGCTTCTAGATGCCACTAGCACCCCACTCCCAAGTTGTGGCAAGGAAAAATATCTCTCATCTGGCTAAATATCCTCAGGGAGCAAAATGCCCCCCCCCATGAATATCACTGACCTAGGGGGCCCTGACCTTGTGGAATCTCCACCCTTTCACCCTTTCTCACGGAGCCCTGGGACCCAGCCCTCGGGCCCTCTCAGGAAGATGCAGAACCCACTTGGCCCCATGGGATAAGGATGTGGGCGAGGGCCTTACCCCTGTGGAATAATGATTCACAGGAGCCCATTTTTCCTAAGTACCTACTATGTGCTGGGGCCTATCCTAGTGCCATCAGGCAAGGATGCCAGGGCATGTTTGGGTTCCCACCTGGCTTCCTCAAGGGCCCATGGGCACGTGCCCACAGCAAGGGCTCATGCCACGCCCTGCTCTCCTCCACACTCTCAGCTGAGGCCTTCTGGGGTAAAGGTCTGTCTCCCCACCTGTCTGGACAATGCCGCAGGCTAGGTCCCTGAGTCACCCTCACAGCCACACCAGGCAGGTAGGGGCAGGGCCTCTTTCCTGACTGGTAGCTCTCATCTCCCCATCTTATAGTTGTTAATCCACTACCTGGGGAGGTGTGCGTTACCTGCCCCTCCCCCAACACGCACCACACGGAATGTGAGCTGCAAGGAGGGGCTTTGTTGTTCTTTCCCTGTAGTGTTCCCAGCCCCCAAACTGTGACAGATTATGCAAAAAGTGCAGTCAGTTCAGGGTGGGGGCTGGGCAGGCTGCCCCTACAGGGGGCACCACCCCCTCCACAGAAGCCTGGCCCCACCCACCTCCTCAGCCAGAACCTTCTTTCTGTAGCCCAGGGGCCTCCCAGAAGCCAGGTGAGATCCTCGGACTCAGCCAGTGACTTGGCCCAGTCGTCGCCTCCCTCTGTGCCTCAGTTTCCCCTTTCGTAAGCTGCTCCCCCTCCTACCTGTGGGTGTGTCATCCCTGGGAAGCACCTGGGAAGCCCCGCACCCCAGCACCTGCCCACCTGGATGAGCTCATCGCGGGTGGCGAAGTTGGTAACTATGATGTTCTGGCCGTCGGACCAGCGGGTCAGTGAGATACCCAGCTGCTGAGAGGCCAGGATGTGCGCGTCAGCGGGCAGGTGCTCCTGCAGTCTCTGCTTGATGAACTCGATGGGGGCGAAGGCCGGGTGGAAGATGCCCAGACTCAGCTGCTTGATAATGTTGGTCAAGCCCAGGAGGTTGGAGCAGGAGAAGTCTGCGGGCCAGGCGGAGGAATGCCTCAGCCACACAGGTGGGAGTCACCTATAGGCCCGCCCTCCCGCCTGGGTGCAGTGATGGCCAAAATCCTTCCTACTGTCCTGGAGTCCATTGACTCACAGTGCCCCTAGAGGACAGAGTGGAAC
>NW_006921670.1:9482323-9483570 GCF_000298275.1 Orycteropus afer afer
GGGGCAGGGCCACCGGTCAGGGATGGGGCCTGGATGGATGGAGCAAGGGAGGCAGATATGGGGCCTGGAAGGAGCGAGGGAGGCAGGCTGCCCTGAAGCAGCTCTGCGCTCCCTTCTGGTGCCCCATGCCCCGCCCCTGGATTGCGTCATTCGCCACCCCAACCAATGAGGTAGAGCTGCGCTCCTGTTGGCCCTCAGACTTTTCCTGCAGATTTAGGCGCCCTCGGTACCATGCACCTTGCGTCCCCTGGCGGGCTCCCAGTGGCCGGTGGCTGGGCGCCCAGAAGTGAGTCTGGACCGAAACCTTATTCCCGCTCCGGTTTGACAGCTCAGGAAACAGGCACCGCCAGGAAGCCTCAGCGCTGGAGCCATGGCGCCAGGCCTTGAGGTGATTGCAGACTGATTTCTGCAGATGTGGGAGGTGGCTGGCCTGCATTCCAGACTCAACCCCCACAACCTGGGTGACTGTCCCCAAACTCCTCGCCCTCTCTGGGCAGCGAGTTTTCAGCAGCATATGAGGGACGTGGCCGTCAGCGCCCCCAGATCCCTTTCTACGCTGATTGCTGCACCCCAAGCACGGACCCACCAGCAACTGCCTAGCTCTGGGGGGGAGGGAAGAACCGCGGGAACAGCGGGTTCCAGGCGGTGTGGCACTGTCTTCTCAAGTCTCCTGACCAAGATCCTTGAGCAGGAAGTGTGAGCCCACAGTCTGACACGGAGACTGAACCCTGGAAAGACCAAGGAAGTGCCCAGCACCTTACAGACTGAGACAACAGGTGCAACACTAAGTGCCTCCAGGAATTCATCCACGTGTGCCCAGGGCAACGCAGAACAGGGGCGAGCTCAGTGCTGTGTGTGTGTGTGTCTGTCGTGGGCGGGGAGGGGGGCAGGCAGAGAGCACCCCTCCTCCCTTGCTAGGGGAGCAGATGAGTGAAACCTGACCGGCAAACAGCATTAGAATGAGGCTTGTTTGAGGACTTACAGAAAAATTGGAAAGCACTCCCCAACGATATGGAAAAACCAATCACTAATTTTATGTGGAAAGGAGAGACCTTGGATAAGCAAAGCACTATGGAAGAAGAACAAAATAGGAGGTCTCACACTCCCCAATCTCAAAACCTACTATACAGCCACAGTGGTCAAAACAGCCTGGTATTGGTACAAGGACAGACACATAGAACAGTGGAAGAGAATTGAGAACCCAGAAATAGATCCATAGACCTATGGTGTGTTAGGCTGTGTCCTCT
>NW_006921670.1:9514564-9516079 GCF_000298275.1 Orycteropus afer afer
TATCTCATCCCTAGAGATACCAGGTTTAATTATCCACCTCCATTCTGCGTTTGCTATCATCACAGCAATCACACCCCCACTGTTTCTGATGGGACCTGCTACCACCTGGCCTCTGCTCTTCCAGGTTCCACGCCCACTGCTCACAAGGAGTCATTTCATACCAACACCTCCCACCGTCAGCTCCAGCCCACAGAGGACAGGCACTCCACCCCCTCACCAGCACATTCCTAACACCTGGGAAAATGGAATGTCCCCTGGGGCCCTCCTAAGGTGGTGGACTTCAGCTTTTATGGAGTAGCCGGCTTCTAGCATGGCCACTTCTTGGCACCTTTGGGTTTCTTCCTCCACAACTTGATTCAGCAACGCTGTCACCTCTACTTCAGAACTCCCAGCTGAGACCCCCTGGCTTATAGGATGAGTAGCCCCCACCTTAAAAGGTGAGTATGTGCAGCAGATGAGCTGAGACAAGGAAGAATCTTCCAAGCTTCCAAGAGCCATCTCCGGGTGCTTCGGATCCACCTCCTGGGGCTCTCCTCGTTGGCAAACTCTCCCTTACTCATGTGTGTCCTGCCTTCCTTGATCCGACACCTTCGGGACCCAGCCCAGGGCCACTCCTCTGACTTCCGGTCAGCCAGGTCTTGCAGCTGCCTTGGTGTGAAATCCTTCCCCTCCCTCGGCAGGCCCAGCACTTCCCCAAGTGTGTCACTTGAAATTGACTCTAGTTACGGACAGACCAGACGTGGGGCCAGGTTCTAAGCATTGCCTTATCTTATAAGGGAAAAAAACGCAGCGAGAAGAATGAGGTTGTTGTGAGGCTTAACCGAGTGAACATCTGAAAGGCTTCTGGGAGCTGCTCATGGGCCCTGAAGCCACGTGGTGTCCTGAGCGTGTGGGACTTTCAGAAGGAAGACCACAGGACTTGCTAATGTGTATGGGCTCCTGTTGCTAAGATTTATTGGCTTGCCTCAGGGTTTCTCCACCTCAGCACTATTTTGGGGAGACACGACTCAATCCATCACTGTCCTACAAACGTGGACAGCTTTGCGCATGAGCATCAGCTTCCATTTCCCACGAGTACATACTTAGGAGTGGGATTGATGGGTACAACGGTGAGTCCAAGCCACTTCCTTTTCAGGTCCTGGTTTCTTGTCTGTCAGGTACGGACCCTAGTAGTAAATGCAACCTCACAAGGTAAGTGTGAGCAGCAAAGAAGATGAGGCGCAGGGAGCCCTGGCCCATGGGGGGCTGGGTCCCTATGCATCCGCCCTCTACCCATGAATGTCACTTACCTCCTTCTGGCTCATCACAGTCACCTCCGTCATCAGCGCTCCCTAGATACCCTCAGGTTCCTGCAGGAGAGAGGCTCGTGTCTCAGGTGGCCCAGCCAAGGAGGGGCAGACCAGCCCTGGAGAGAAGCAGGGGACCTTGTTGTCTAAACACCTGTAAAGGTAGGCCACCCTCTCACAGCGAGGTCTCATCCCAGGGGCTTTGGTTGGTGCAAGACTGGAAGACTCC
>NW_006921670.1:9516759-9518290 GCF_000298275.1 Orycteropus afer afer
AACCAAAAGGTCGATGGTTCAAATCCATCCAGAGGAGCCTTGAAAGAAAGGCCTGGGGATCAAGTTCTGAAAGGTCACAGCCATTGGAAACCATTTGTACTCTGAAAACCTGGTTCTACTCTGACATCCATGGGGTCACCATGTGTCACAACCGACTCAAAGGCAACTAGTTAACAGGTTAACGTGGCTCCAGCCTGTGTTCTGTGCTGCTCTGAATGTGCCCAGAACTCTGTCCTACCTTCGGCTGCAAGCAAGAGTGGGCTGTGCTCTGACCCCAGCTTGAGCACGAAGCCTCAGTCTTCCCATCTGTACAATGGGGTGACGGGTGGTGGCGGAAACTAAGTAACTGAGGGATGTGTATACCACACTGGGCAAAGCAGGGGCACACACTTGGTTAATTGTAGTCCCAGCCTTTTCCCCAGCCTCCTTGCGTCCCAGGGGAGTGAAGGTGATGCGTGCCTGTCCCTTCATCAGGCTGCAGCTCCACCTTTGACGGCCGGCTCTGAGAATAACTACAGCTACTGAGTCCCGGAGCCTTCTAAGTACTTGACCCTGTGGTAGGCACCTTCCCACTGAGGACTCCAGGGGGAGTGGGTATTATGTTCCCATCTTAATGATGAGCAAACTGAGGCTTGAATGCTTGAGTCAGTGATGCAGGGCCCAGCAGGCAGGAAGGGGCAGCGCAGGGATGAGAACAGAAGTGGATCGGAGCTCAGGGCCAATGTGGGCCCTGGGCCTTCCTCCTCGCTGGGGCTGAGAAAGGAGAAGGTGCAGGCAGAGGGTCTGAGCAAAAGCGTTGGAGTCAGATGGCCCTGGGCCCAGTCCCCAGCTCCCAGATCAAGCAGCTCTGTGGCCTAGGGCCCGTGGTGCTGCCTCTCTGAGCTTCAGTCTGTGCATCTGTTGAATGGGCCTGGTACCGGTCCAGCAGCAGGGCCGCTGGGAGCGCTGGGAGCTTCGCGCACTGTGAGGGGCTGGGCCTCGCGTTCACGCCTCCTCACCTAGCTCCTGCTGGGACAGAGCCTGGGCTGCGGGGTGGGCCAGCTTCCAGAAGGCAGTGGACACAGTGACAGCAGCTGGTATGACTGAGGACCCACCTGGTGCCACAGGGCTCAGGTGTGCTGTCTTGTAGCACCCCCATGGGCTGGGGTCCTCCTGATGGCAGAACTGAGCTGTCAGGGGGCTGACCTAGAAGAGGACAGGGACCGTGTCCCCTAGGGGTACAGAGTCACCAGGGAGCTGATCAAGGACAGGGCAGTGATCATGACTCCAAGCAGCACCGAGCCGTCAGGGGGCCAACCCAGGAGAGGACAGTGACTATGGGCCCTAGTGGTTTGCTGACCCAGGACATGACAGTGACCATGGGCCCTAGTGGTTTGCTGACCCAGGACAGGACAGTGGCCATGTCTCTGAGCAGCACAGAGCCATCAGGGCCAGGACAGTAATAGGTCCCAGAATAGGAGTTTACCTCAGCTTCTCAAGCAAAAAGAAATGAAAGCATGAGGGGTCCCCAGCAGTCACCCTGTCATTGAAC
>NW_006921670.1:9518768-9527024 GCF_000298275.1 Orycteropus afer afer
CACTTCCTGAGGCGCAATGCCCTAGATACTGCCCTGGCTGCACCCCAGCCTCCCAACGGGCTGTGGAGGTTGAGGTGAAGTGGACAAAACCAGGCCTCAATACCATCAGCCCCAGGCAGCCATCACTGACTTGTGTCTTTCTGTCCACCAGGACTTCTGCTCACCGTCCCCTTTGCACTCTGCCCCATCTCCACCATGGGTCTGGAACCGTGACCCTTCCTGGAGCCTGCACTTAGACATGAGCACCTGTGTGAAGTCTGTTCTCAGTCTCCCCGGTCAGGAGAAGATCATCTGGACTTGGAAGCTGGGGAAGGGAGATTCTGAGCCCACAGGGGGTAGGCCATTATGAATTGGACAATCATCTGGTCTACTATGCCAGGAATGACAAATTGAAGAGGAATGGCATCACAGTCATCATCAAAAAGAACATTTTAAGATCTGTCCTGAAGTACAGTTTTGTCAGTGATAGGATAATATCCACATGCCTACAAGGAAGACCAGTTAATACTACTATTATCCAAATTTATGCACCAACCACCAAAGCCAAGGGTGCACAAATTGAAGATTTTTATCAACTTCTGCAGTCTGAAATCAACCAAACATGCAATCAAGATGCATTGATAATTACTGGTGATTGGAATAATGTTGAAAACAAAAAAGAAGCATCAGTAGCTGGAAGATATGGCCTTAGTGATAGAAATTATGCCAGAGACTGCATGATAGAATTTTGGAAGACCAACAAATTATTCATTGCAAACACCTTTTTAAAACAATATAACTAGTGACTGTACATGTGGACCTCACCAGATGGAATACATAGGAATCAAATCAACTACATTTGTGGAAAAAGGAGATGGAGAAGCTCAATATCATCAGTCAAAACAAGGCCAGGGGCTGACTGTGGAACAGACCATCAATTGTTCATATGCAAGTTCAAGTTGAAGCTGAGCAAAATTAAAACAAGTCCACAAGAGCCAAAATATGACCATGAGTATATCCCACCTGCATTTAGAGACCATCTGAAGGATAGATATGACTATTAAACGCCAGTGACTGAACCTGACGGGTTGTGGGAGGACATCAAGAACATCATTCATGAAGAAAGCTAAAGGTCATTAGAAAGACAGGAAAGGAAGAAAAGACCAAAATGGACGTCAGAAGAGACTCTGAAACTTGCTCTTGAAAGGAAAGTAGCTAAAGCCAATGGAAGAAATGTTGATGTAAAAGCTGAATAGAAGATTTCAAAGGGAGGCTTGAGAAGACAAAGTAAAGTATTACAATGAAATGTGTAAAGACCTGGAGTTAGAACCCCGAAAGAGAAGAACATGCTTGGTAATTCTCAAAATGACAGAACCTAAGAAAAATTCAAGTCTCCAGTTGCAATATTGAAGGATTCCTTGGAAGGAACATTGGGCAATCTACTTCCATAGAGATACCACCTTGGAAACCCAAGGCAGGGTTCTATGAGTCGAATCAACTCAACGGGAGTGAGTTTGGTTTTTGGTTTATGGGTAAAATATTGAATGATGTAGGAAGCACCAAAAGAAGATGAAAGGAGTACAACAAGAACTGGCTGATATTCAACCATTCCAGGAAGTAGTACAAGATAAAGAACAAATAGTGTTCCCCAGCACTGACAGCAAAGTTCAACATGACAGAAAATAACAAATGCTGATGAGGATGTGGAGAGAGGGGGACTCTCATACACTGCTGGTGGGACTGTCAAATGGTACAACCACTGTGGAAAACAGTATGGCGATTCCTTCAAAAGTTGGAATTAGAAATATCATTTGATACAGCAATCCCATTACTAGCTATATATCCTAAAGAAGTGAGAGCCAGGACAAGAACAGATATATGCTCACCCATGTTTACTCTGGTGGCATAGTGCCTAAAGCATCTGACTGCTAACTAGAAGGCTGGCAGTTCAAACCCACCAGCCACTCCTCGGAAGGGAGGTTGGGCAATCTACTTCTGTAGTGATACCGCCTCGGAAACCCAAGGAGGGGTCACTATGAGTTGGACCGACTTGACGCCACTGAGGGTTTTTTTTTTTTTTATGTTTATCGCAGCACTATTTACAATAGCAAAAAGATGGAAACAACCTACGTGCCCATCAACAAAAGAAAGGATAACCAAACTATGTACATATACACAATGGAATACTATGCAACACTAAAGAATAACGTAGAATCTACAAAACACCATGTAACGTAGATGAACTTGGAGAACATTATGCTGAGTGAAATAAGTCAATCACAGAAACATAAATATTGTATTAGTCCTTTATTGTAAAAAGTCAAAGACAGGTTTGTATATGGAAGGAAATTTTCTTTGTTGATTACTAGGGGTGGGAGGGGAGGGGAGGGAATACTGTTAGATAGGTAGAGACAAGTATTGATTTTGGGGAAGGGAAGGTCAATGTACCAAAGTGAGTGATCAACATGGTGGCATTGAGAAAGAGGAAGTCGGAGAGGTATAGACAACAAAGATGAACCCTTTTGCGTGTACAATACTGTGTTGTCAGTGATGGCAAGCATTGATCTACGACTATATAGATGGGTGGACAGGCTGAATGATCAAGTATGTCTAGGAAGGGGGTAGGGTGCCCATGACCACAGGTTTGGTGGATGATATTTCTACATGGGTATCTGTATGTGCTATAAGAATGTCTGGGTGTATAGTAGAGATGACAATGGACAATGTTGTGGTGGGTTCTTGACCACAGCTAGCTACCCTGAGGGAATGAATATTTGGACCTGTGGGCTTGGGACCATGGTCACAGGGGACATCAGGCTCCAATGGCATAGCATACTACAAAAAAACATTGCTCTACATCCTACTTTGGTGAGTAGTGACTAGGGTCTTAAATGCTTGCAACTGGCCATCTAGATGCAACAATGGGTCTCTCCTCATCCACATCAAAGAAGAATGAAGAAAACCAAAGACGCATGGAAACAACTAGTCCAAGGGACTGGTACACCATGCAATCCTCACCCTGTATGACCATGAGACCAGAAGAACTAGATGGTGCCTAGTTACCACTGTCAACCACTCAGAAGGGGATTGGATAGAGTGGGAGAACAGTGTGGAACAAAACTCAAAATCATAACAAAAAGACCAGGTTTGCTGGTCTGATAGAGGCTGGTGACACCATCAAGACTATGGCCCCTAGTTACCCTTCAGGTCTGGAAGTGAACTCACTGCTGTGCCTTCTGGCCAAAAAACAGATAGGCAGATGGAGTGAACACTTACGTCAGGTAGATTTCCATCAGGTAGATAGACTCTCTGGAGAGATCAGTCATGGGAGAACAGAAGGGCAGTGTTTGCACAGGGAGATAGCTCGAGGCATGGGGGTTGGGAGTACATGGGAGGGAAGGACACTGGGAAGAGGTAACTACACGGAGGAAATGGGAAGAGAGCTGTTAATTATGGGGAATTGCAGTTAATGTCATGAAACTAAACGTGTATGAACTGCTGTGTGAAAAATGAATTTGCTCTGTAAACTTTCATCTGAATCACAATAAAAATTAAAAACAACAACAACCAGTGGTATGGAAGGAAAAAGTCAAAGCTGCACTGAAGGAACTGGCAAAAAACAAGGCTCCAGAAACATCCATTGAGATGTTGCAAACAGATGCAGCACTAAAGATGCTTATTTGTTTATGTCAAGAAATCTGGAAGACAGCTACTGGGTCAACTGATTAGAAGAGATCCATATTTGTGCCCATTCCAAAGATCAGTGAGCCAATAGAGTGTGGAAATTATTGAACAAAATCATTACTATCACACACAAGTATAATCTTGCTGAAGATAATTCAAAACTGGTTGCAGCAGCATATTGACAGGGAACTTCCAGAAATGCAAGCTGGATTCAGAAGAGGACATGGAACGAGGAATATCATCGCTGATGTCAGCTGCATCTTGGCTAAAAGCAGAGAATACCAGAAAGATGTTGACTTGTGTTTTATTAACTATGAAAAGGTATTGGACTGGGTGGATAATAACAAATGATAGATAACATTGAGAAGAATGGAAATCCCAGAACATTTAATTGTGCTCCTGAGGAACCTATAGACTAAGAGACAGTTGTTCAAACAGAACAAGGGAATACTGCATGGTTTACAATCAGGAAAGTTGTATGTCAGGGTTGTATCCTTTCACCATACTTATTCAATCTGTGTGCTAAGCAAATAATCCATGAAGCTGGACTATATGAAGAACGTGGCATCAGGATTGGAGGAACACTCATTAACAATTTATAATTTTCAGATAACACAATCTTGCTGGCTGGAAGTGATGAAGACTTGAAGTATTTACCGATGAAGACAGTCTGCAGTATGGATGACACCTCAACATAAAGAAAACAAAAATGCTCACAACTGGACCAATAAGCAGCATCATGATTAATGAAGAAAAGACTGAAATTGTCAAAGATTTCATATTATTTAAATCCACAATCAACACGGCAGTCAAGAAGTCAGAGCACAGGTTACAGTGGGCAAATCTGCTGCAAAAGACCTCTTTAAAGTGCTGAAGATCAAGGATGTCACGTTGAAGACTAAGGTGCCTCTGACGCAAGCCTCATGTGCATGTGAGAGCTGGACAATGAATAAGGAAGACCTAAGAAGAGTGAATGCCTTTGAATTGTGGTGTTGGTGAGGAATATTGAAAGTACCACAGACTGCCAGAAGGATGAACAAATCTGTCCTGGAAGATGTGCAGCTGGAATGCTCCTAGGAATCGAGAACAGCCAGTGTCGTGTCCTTTGGTCATGTTGTCAGAAGGGGCCATTCCTTGGAGAAGGATATCATGCTTGGTAAAGTGGAGGGTGAGTGAAAAAGGGGAAGGAGATGATCGACCCAGTGCCTGCGATGAGGGGTTCAAGCTAGCGAGACCTGTGAACTGGTGTAGGACCAGGCAGTGTTTCATTACGTTATACATCGGGTCATTACGAGTTGGAGCTGACTCAATGGCACCTAACAACAACAACATTGATTTCATTGATTCTCTCTACCTTATTTCCTTTTTCATTAATGTTCATTGTTGTTGAAAAAGTACACAGCAAAACACAAACCAATTCAACAGTTTCTGCACATACCATTTAATAACATTGCCGATGTTCTTCAAATGTGCAACCATTCTCATTCTTCTCTTCTGAGTTGTTCTTGCGTCTTTAACATAAACTCGTTGCAACTAAGTTTCCTGTCTAAGCTTTCTAGTTGCTGTTGTCACTCTGATCTCATATAGATAGATCTTAAAAGGGCCCAGTGCTTTCGGGACCATAGTCGCAGGGAACATCAAGCTCAATTGGTATAACATACTACACAAAACGCTGTTCCACCTCCCACTTTGGTGAGTAGCAACTGGGATCTTAAAAGCTTGCCCTCTAGATGCAACAATGGGTCACTCATCGTCCAGAGCAAGGAAGAATGAAGAAAACCAAAGATTCATGGAAAGAATTAGTCCTAGCAACTGGTACACCTTGCAATCCACAGCCTATATGACTATGAGACCAGAAGAACTAGATGGTGCCTGGCTACCACTGTCAACCACTCGGAGAGGGATCCATATAGGAGATCCTGGACAGAGAGGGAGAACAATATGGAACAAAACTCAAAATCATTTGGAGAATAAAAAAAAAAAAAAGAGGGGGGAGACCAGGTTTGCTGGTCTGATAAAGCCTGGTGGAACCCCTGAGACTATGGTCCCTAGCTGCCCGACAGGTCTGGAATTGAACCCACACCTGTGGCTTCCAGCCAAGCAAAAGATAGGCATAGGAGTTGAACATTTCCCTGAGGTAGATACACTCCTTGGAGAGAACAATCATGGGAGAAAGAAGGGCTGAGTATGCACAGGGAGACAACTCAGGGGGCAGGAGTGTATGGAGGGATAGTCACTGGAAAGAGGTAACTATGGGAAGGAGGTGGGAGGGGAGCTGTTGCATTGTGGTGACTTGTGGTCAATGTCATGAGACAAAGTGTATGTGAACTGCTGTATGGAAAGTGAATTTTCTCTGTAAATTTCCACCCGAATCACAATGAAAAAAACAAAGAGCCCAGTGCTCCAGGCAGAGCTTCTTGACTAGTGAAGCTCGACTGTTGCTTGGTTTTCGGAAGACGTTGGGGATCATTGTTGTTTTAGGTTTAAGGATTATTTCAGAAAAGAATTCAAGGATTCCTCCACCCTCCGTGGATCCGGGGATTCCATGGAAATGCTATTTTGCATTTTCCCCCCTTTTGATCTAGAGTCTTCTACAGACTCTGATTAAACCATTCAGTAATGGTAGCCGAGCACTTGTTGTTGTTGTTGTTATGTGCCGTTGAGTCAGACCCAACTCACAGCGACCCCTCCTTGGGTTTCCCAGGCAGTATCACTACAGAAGTAGATTGCCCCATCTTCCTTCCGAGGAGTGGCTGGTGGATTTGAACCGCCAGCCTTCTGGTTAGCAGTCAAGTGCCTTAGCCACTATGCTACCAGAGCTCCTAGCCTCCTAAATTTCCCCACCCTGTCTCCGCCTCTCCCAGTCCTGCCACCTTCACTCCCACAGAGGCGGTTGTCCCGCTCCTTCCCATTCCCCCAGTGGAATGGTTTGTTTATAGGTTTCTGCCAGAAGACGGGCTTTATCTTCCAGGTTCCTCCAAATTCTTGGCAGAAGTAGGGAGACCTTCATGTGGTCTCCAGATGCTTCCTATCCATCAAGCCTGTTGCCATCGAGTCGATGCCAGCTCCTGGCGACCCCACGTGTGCCGACCAGAACTGTGCCCCCAGGGCTTTTCAGGGATGTGATCTTTCAGAAGCAAATTGCCAGGACTTTCTTCCGATGTCACTCTGGGTGGGTTCAAATTGCCACCCAGGGCCTCCTCGCTTCCTGCGGGCCTGGAAGTAAGGTCACAACTAGGGGTCCAATTCCAGCCTGGCTTCTGACCTCCCTCCATGGCACACAGTAGGTGCACCACCTCTGCCCACCCATCCCCTTGCAGGGCTATTTATAGAGCAGAATTGAGCCTGGAGTCTGTCCCAGCCTCTCCGGTTACCTGCTGTAGTCTATTTGGGAACAGCTATTTGTGTCCTAGAGTCTCGGGTGACCTAGGACCTTCCGTTGGTAGCCTGGCCACTCTGTCAGCAAAGGTGCTCATTTGTGGGATGGCCTTTGTTCCAGAAAGGGGTCAGCTGCCTGCTTGCAGCATTGCCGTTCCCAAGGCCTGGCCGTGGCTGCTTGAGCCCCTTCTCCCTGTAAAGTCCAGACCAGCTCGGAGTCTCTGATGTGGCAGTCAGCATTGGCCCTCCCAACCCTCTCCCGACCCCCTCCTGGCCCACTCATGACCCCCACAACCCTCTCCCCACTAACTCTTCTCAGTGAGATGTGTGTCTTTAAAGCAGAGCCCGTCTCCCAGGGCTCACGTAAAAAATCCCACCAAGAGAGTGGCTTTAAAGAATAAGACTTGGTGATGCTATTTCTGGGGATGGGCCATCAGATCAGGGCGTGGGCTGGGCCACACTCTCCCTGCATTATCTCTTACTTGCCCCATTCAAGGCAGCCTGGGTGATCCGGCCTGTGCATGGACCCTCACACCTCACCTTCTCTCTGATGTGTCTCTTTCCCTTTACAAGACTACTCAGCAGGGGATAGGGTTAGGAGCCACCCTACTCCAGGATGGCCTCATTCACGTAACAAAAAAATTTGTCCCCAGACAGGGTCATGTTCATAGGTACAGGGACTAGGATGGCGACAGGTCTTTCTGGGGGTCACAATTCTACCTTGACAGCTGGCTTTGAACCCCCACCCCCGAAGCCCTCTCTACAGTTTTCAGGGAGCCCATTTGGTTCATTATAACTGACTCTGGGTCACTTTAAATGGATTCCAATCTTTTTTAGAAGTTGAATTATGTAGACATGTACAGACCCACATTTCTGAAGCATAAACCCCAGTGTTTTCAGTCATGCTTAAACTATTCTAACTTTAAAAGTTGGGTCCGCAGACAGAACATCAGAATCTCGTGGGGTACTTCCCCCATGCCTCAGAGGCACTGTGTCCCACCCCAAGATTCTGAAATAGCCGCCCCCCCTGCCTCCAGCCCCTGCCAACGCTGATGATCACACTAGGGAGAACCTGCTGTTGCCGAGGGGCACACAAAATGGGAGAGGGTCAGGCAGGGGCTGAGGCAGAGGGAGACAGGCAGACTGGACTTGTCGGCGGGGAAGGAGTTGACAGACATCGTGGAGGCTCTTGGGAGCTGGCATGGGAGTCACATG
>NW_006921670.1:9528558-9538754 GCF_000298275.1 Orycteropus afer afer
GGGGTGGACTTCCAGAGCATTCTGAAACTGTCTTCCCCACTTATGCATACGTGATTAAGTCCTTTCTTCTCTCTGTGTGACTGAATTGACTGTGGGTCATTCCAGACACGAGCCTATATTTTGGGTACCGATTTGGGTGAAAGCGTTTGGAGCATTGGTTTTTCACACAACAATTCATCCTTACTTTCGTGTGTGACGTTGATTGAAATCCCTACAATGGAACAGCACTCTGCCCATTTCCTCCCTTTGTTGACTGGTTCTCATCCTTCTTGCCTGTCTTCGGAACCTTATCCCTGGGCAAATACTGCCCTTTAGTCCTTGTGCAGGTGTTTGTTCTAAGGAGTGCATACCTCCCTGATGTTATTGTTCACCTTATAAATCAAAAAACCCAAACCCACTGTCAAGTTGATTCCAACTCATAGCACTCCTATAGGGCAGAGTAGAACTGCCTCCTACGGTATTCAAGGCTATAGATCTTTATGGAAGCAGACTACCTCCTCTTTCTCTCGCGGAGCATCTAGTGAGTTCAAACCATTGATATTTTGGTTAATAGTCAAATGTTAGGTTTCTCTGTTGTTGGGTTGAAAGTTGAACCATGAGGTTGAGTTCATTTCCAGGCTTCAGGGTGTCTAAGGGCCATAGTCTCAGAAGGCCCGCCAGTCTCTACCAGGATCTCCTGTTGTGATTCCTTTCAGAGTGGTCATCAGTGGCAGCTGGGCACCATCTAGTTCTTCTGGTCTCAGGGTTGGGGAGGCTGGGTTCACACTGACCATCAGTCCTTTCGACTAATTGTTCCCTGTGTCCTTGATTTTCTTCAATCTTCTTTGCTGTAGCCCGTGGCATTTTCTTGGCTATCATTTCTACAGAAGCACATCACCAAGTCTCTCCCATGGATCCCATTGGTGGGTTTGAACTACCACCCTTTTGGTTAGCAGCCAAGTACTTAAATACTGGACCCCCAGGACTCCTTTCTAATGAATCCCGCCTGGTCCTTCACCATCCCCAAGACCAGTTGTGTTCCATACAGTGTTTATTGACTGGTTGTCACAAGTGGTTTATAAAGCCTTCCTTCCTAGTCAGTCTTAGTCTGACGAAACCTCTTCAGCATCCTGGCAACCCACAGGCCTCCCCTGACAGACGGATGGTGGCAGTGCTCCAGGTGTGTTGGCCGGGATGCAGCCCAGGTTCCCTGCATGGAAGGCTAGAATTCTACTGGTAAACCCCTCCTGCTCTGCTATTTCAGACAATCCTCTTTCCAACACAGGGCTCAGGGCACTGGATGCCTCCTTGAAGAGAAAACTGTTCAGACTTGTAGGCTCTCACCCTTGCCAAGGTGAACAGTCTGCACTAGATCCTGAGGATAAGAGCATGGTGGGGGCCCGGTAGAGAGAAGGGGGTGTCTGCAATGGGGTGGTGCTGAGCCTTTCAGACAAACCTCAGGTGCCTAATGAGACGCTGAATGTTCGGGAATCACCAACATTTCCCCCTGAGCCCTATGGTGCCAAGATACATCCTAACATCCAAGTATGCAGTGTTAAGCTGACCTGTGTTTCACAGATGTGGGAATCCAGGTTCCACAAAGTTATGGGACTTGCTCAGACCACAGTTAGCGAGTTGTAGAATCAGCTTCCTAGCTGGGCAAGGGAGGCTGAGGAACGCTGAAAGAAGGGACCCAAGAGGAGAGGAAGGAATGGCCTTGGCTCAGCCAAAGAGCACGCACGGGCAGTGGGGGCTCCGTGGCAGCAGCTTGCAGCCCGGAGGTATCTGAGGCCCTCCTGCATCCTCTTCACCACACCTGGGGGGGCGTCTGGGGTCCTCTGCACCTGAGGCCAGGGCTGCTGGAGCCAAATCTTTGGCCTCCATCATTGCCCTATCAGAGAAGGTGGAGAAGTCTCCCTACAGACTCTTCTTAGAAGCCAGCAGCTTCTTCACCAGCACAGGGCCTTCAGAGAATGCTTAGGGCAGGAGACGGGCTGCGTCCAGCGCACGGGGTCCCATGGATTCCAGCAGGGGACAGGCTGCGTCCAGCACACAGGGTCCCATGGATTCCAGCAAGAGACGGGCTGCGTCCGGCGCACAGGGTCCCGTGGATTCCAGCAGGAGACGGGCTGCGTCCAGCGCACGGGGTCCCGTGGATTCCAGCAGGAGACGGGCTGCGTCCGGCGCACGGGGTCCCGTGGATTCCAGCAGGAGACGGGCTGCGTCCGGCGCACGGGGTCCCGTGGATTCCAGCAGGGGACGAGCTGGGTCCAAGGCACGGGGCCCATGTATCCCAGCAGGAGATGGGCGCCTATAGGCACCCAGTGGGTATTGAGGAAGGAGCCTGGGCTGCTGCATTGGAGACACAGTGTGGACAACTGGACAAGGAGAGCCTGGTCTTCCAGCTCAGGGAAGACCTCGCACACCCCACAGAGCATGGCCTCCACCCTGCATGGCTCCAAACCTCTGCCCCACAGTGACAAGGACCCTCAGTCACACCCCTCCAAAGCCCCCAACCCACATGAGACACGTAACGACTTTTTCCTCCTTCTGGAGAAAGCAATGGTAATGCTGCCAGTTGACTCTCCTGTCGCTGAGTCCCTGGCCTGTTTGCTCCTCTGACGGTTCATTGCCCACTGGGGCTGCAAGCTGCGTGTGCTGAGCTGTTTTCTGAGAAGCTCTTACCTCAGCTCTGGGCCTGCTGGAGCTTGGCCGAGTTATAAGGAACCCTCAAAAGAGAGCGTGGGGCGGGCCAGGAGGACCTGGTCAAGGTCTCCTGGCTATGCCTTGGCACCCTGCCCCTGTCCTGGCCAGGAAGAGTGGGGTGCCCATCTCCTTGGATGTTTTTAAAAACCAGAGCACGGGCCAGCAGGGCATGAGAACAGTGTGCCAGGCCTGAGCGTCGGAGAGAACCAGGGGGCAAGAGCAGAATCCTGGGATGGGCCCCTAGGGCTCCGCGATCCGGAAGCGCAGCCTCATTACTATGCTGGAGGAAGTGGACCCAGCACTGATCTTGGCCAAGTGCTGATACATTGCCTCAGGCCCCTCCCCGAAGCAGGTGAGCTCCGCCCCTTGGCTGGAACCCATGCCCTGCATCAGGGAAGCCCTCTGCTCTGCCCCCGTGGACCTCTGAAAACCTGCCACCAGGCTGTTCTCAGAGAGTCTTGGGGTTGGGATTCTCAGCCTTGCGCCACCGACGGCCCCCTCCCACCTGACGCTTCCTCCTGGGTCTCCTGCAATCCTTATCCAGCCTGCCTGGTCCTCAGCCTGCGCTGACCACAGCAGGTCCTCGGGCACTGACCCCACCCCCTCTCTGAGAACGTCATGCCTACTCGGAGGCTGGGCTTCCTCCGGGCTCCCCATCCTCTTCGCTGCTGCCAAACCCTCACCTCCTTCCTCATGCAAACCAACATTGTTTTGACTCACATGGCCCCTGTGGTAGTTAAGTTTGTGTGTCAACTTGGCTGGGCCTGGTTGAGTGGCTGGGCAGTTGGATGTAGTATTCCCCATGATGAGACTGGTAATCAACTCCATGGTGGAATCTACTGTGAGCAGCTGAGTAGCTGCCTTAGTGCTGTGGTCTGCTTCCTGTATATAAGGAGAAGCGTTGGGGAATGGTCTCTAGCTTATGGCACACTTGAACCCTGCATGTAGCTGTGTCATTGTTCAGCAGCCTGCCATGTTCTGCTGACCTTGGGACTTTCAATGGACTTGAATAAGTGGCCTGTCGTGTGGTTTGGTAACATCGGGCCTGTGCCTTCTTACTTGTCAACCTTGGGCTTGTCAGCCTCAGCAGCCAGCAGCTGTCTGAGTGAAGAAAAGCCTCTGGCTTCAGTGGACCGGGAGCAGGAGGTAGAGCTGAAGCCCAAGGTTAAGGGGCTTTCACTGAGCCCCTAGAGCCTGGCACTTTGAAATTGGACTTAAGGCCTCCAAACTGTGAGAGAATAAACTCCTGTTTGTTAAGGCCACCCCATTGGTGGTATATTCCTGTCAGAGGGGCACTAGGGAACCATAACAGCCCCTTTCCCACCCCAAACCTGACCCTTGCTGACAACACCCCTTAGACCTGACTGGTTCACCCGTCTCTCCTCCCCTCTCCTGCCTTCACACACTGAGGCTTCAGCAGCCTTAGGTGATGAGTTCACCCCACATTCTGGTCTCTGTCCTGGAAGCCCTTTCACTGTCTTTGGCCTCTACCCCGTCACACTGCTGTCATATCCTCTGTTATGGAATGAATTCTGTCCCTGAAAAATATGTGTTGTCTGTCGTAACCCCTATCAAAACTCACTGCCACCGAGTCCACTCAGGCTCATAGGGATGCTGTAAGAAAGAGAACTGCCCCATAGGGTCTCCGAGGCTGTAACCTTTACAAAAACCGACTGCCTCATCCTCCCCCCTGGGGGGTGGGGGCGAGGCTTACAGGCAAGCAGGTGGGCTCCCCATGGGCTGCTTGCAATGAGGCTTTGAGGCCGGAGCAGTTCCCAGTGATAACCAGGTGGGGGTGGCCCAGCTCCTAGTGCTGCTGTGAACACAAACACCACAAGGGGGTGGTTTTATTTTATTGTGCTTTGGGTGCAAATTTACAGAGCAAAATTTGTTTTACGTTCCACAGTGTGTGGACATTTGATTTCACACGCTGAGCACTATCCCTAACCATAAGGCACTCTCCTCCCCACCCATCCCTGTGACCACCCCTCCCTGTGCCCTTCTTATCTAGGCACCCCTCTCTATGCACGATGACGACACAACTGTGCTTGCTGAAAGTGAGGATGACTTGAAGTACTTACTGATGAAGATTGAAGAATAGTCTGCAGTGTGGATTACATCTCAATATAAAGAAAACAAAAATCCTCACAACTGGACCCATAAGCAGCATTACGATAAATGGAGAGAAGATTGAAATTGTCAAAGACTTCACATTGCTTGGTTCTACAATCGACGCCAACAGAAGCAGGAGTCAGGACATCAGACGACGTATAGCACTGGGCAGGTCAGCTTCCAAAGACCTCTTTCAAGTGCTGAAGAGCAAAGATGTCTCCTTGAGGACTAAGGTGCACCTGACACAAGCCATGGTATTTTCAATCACTTCATATGCATGTGAGAGCTGGACAATGAATAAGAAAGACTGAAGAAGAATTGATGCTTCTGAGCAATGCTGGCAAAGAATGCTGAAAGTACCATGGACTGCTAAAAGAACTAACAGGTCTGTCAAGGAGGAAGTGCAGCCAGAATGCTCCTTGGTGGCGAGAATGGCCAGACTTCATCTCACCTACTTTGGTCATGTTGTCAGAGGGGACCATTCCC
This sequence comes from Orycteropus afer afer, assembly GCF_000298275.1. NCBI lineage: Eukaryota > Metazoa > Chordata > Mammalia > Tubulidentata > Orycteropodidae > Orycteropus > Orycteropus afer. The sequence goes on from NW_006921670.1 coordinate 9,533,842, forward strand.
TGGAGAAGGATGTCATGCTTGGTAAGGTGGAGGATCGACAAAAAGGGGAAGGCCCTCAATGAGATGGATTGACATGGTGGCAGCGGGGATGGGCTGAAGTATAGCAGGAATCATGGAGCTGGCTCAGGACTGGGCGGTGTTTCGTTCTGCTGTGCTTGGGGTTGCTATGAGTCGGAGACGACTCGATGGCACTTAACAGCAGCAACAACCTATCTGTCCAGCTTTCCCGCTGTGTGAATGCTGCCCCTGTGGTGCCCCATGGCTAATTGCTCTAAGGGGTGCGTCTCCCTAGAGTGGGTGGGTGCATCACCCTGGGTAGGTGTTCTGCATGTAGATCTTTCTACTGTTGGACTGAGAGCCACTCCATGGGAGTGAGTCCAATTCTAGGCCAGAAGGGTAACCTGGGGCCATAGTCTTGGGGGTTCCACCAGGCTCCATCCAACAAGCAATTCTGGTCATTTTGGTGTTTTTGAATTTTGTTTTGTATTTTTCCTCCCACTCTATTAAGGATCTCCAGCTTTGATCCCTTCCCGAGTGGTTGGCATTGGTAGCCAGGCACCATCTAATTCTTCTGGTCAAGAGGTCCATCATATCCTTGGACTAATTGTTTCCACCTTGCTTTGATTCTCTTCACTCGTCTTTGCTTCTAACCAGAAGGCTGGAGGTTCAAACCCACAGCCACTTCTTGGAAGGAAGGTTGAGCAATCTACGTCATTAGTGATACCACCTCTGAAACCCAAGGAGGAGTCGCTATGAGTCAGGTCCGACTCCGCGGCACATAATAACAACAACAACAACAGATGACCACTCAAAAGCATTTACTTGTGTGTGATTTGGCGGTCACTACTCACCAAAGTAGGTTGTGGAACAAGATTTTTATGTTTTGTCTGTTGAGCTTGGTGTTCCCCAATACCATGGTCCCGAATCAGCAGGCCCGGTGACTTTCTCTCTCTTTGGTTGTCTCTGAGAGGTTACTCCAACTCTGTCTTCTTTTGCTTCTTTAATGAGTATGGCTAATGTTGTATCACTCATATCTATGTAAGATTATCTTCAGCTGAATCTATCCTTGGTCCAGGGTACATTCCTGTTTGCTGATCCCCACCTGATCTCAGTCGTCCATGCATTTACCTGTAGCCTGGTGTTTGGGGTTAGTGGCCTGTTTGAAGGCTAGGAAGTAGGTCAGTGCGGCCAGTTTAGTAGGCGAGGGCAGGGACAGAGATGGAGGTCAAGGAGGTTAGCAGAGGCCCTCAGGTGGGGTGCTTCAGGAAAGAGTTTGGGGTTTATTTGGAGTGAAATAGGGAGCCATTGGAGGCCTGGGAGCAGGGGAGGGACAAGATCTGATTCCCATGAAAGACCTCTCTGGCTGTGTGTGAGGATCCTGGAGGGACCACAACGGAATCAGAGAGACAAGGCAAGAGCCACAGCAGAGGAACCACAGGGACCACGGTTAAAGGCACCCTCGTGGCAAATCGACTTGATGGGAACTGCTTTGTTTTTATTTAAAAGTGTGTTCTAAGGAGCCCTGCTGGCACAATGGTTAAAAGCACTTGGCTACGAACCGAAAGGCTGGTGGTTCAAGACCATCCTGGGCCTCCTCAGGAAGTGTAAGACCCCCTCCCCTCCAGGTAATTATTCTTTAACTAGGAGCTATTAGTGCCGGGAACTCTAGCACATTCCCCACGCCTCAGGGCTTTACCTCATAGAGCCCTAAAACCCCCTCCCCTCCTCTTCTACCCCCTAGCAACAACCAATCAAAGGAGAGAGGGACCTCTTTGTTTTTGTGTTGCTCCACCCTGTATTTTTCCTATAAAATTGTAATTGTGGTAGAGCACGGGGTCTTTTGCCCAAACCACTGCGTCGGTATAAGCGGAGACCCTAGCTCAAGCTAGCCAATAAACTCTCCTTTTGCTTTTGCATTATCGTGTCAGTGGTAGCTTCCTCACACCGACGCTCCTTTCGAGACCTGAGACCAACATTTGGTGCATTGGCTGGGAAAGGAAAGTTCGGAACGGGTGAAGTTGCCTGCGATAGAGGAAAGTTCAGGAGCCGGCAGGACCAGGATACGTCCTTTGTGTAAGGATACTGGTCCATCAGGAAAGGTTGGAAAACCGGCGGATGCGCCGGAGGAGTTGGGGAAGGAGAACTTCCCCAACTAACAGGCAGGCTGTGGGCACTTTTTGGTAAGAGTAGCCCCCTTCAGGGGAGGGGCAGAGGCACCTCCAATCTGTGGTACTGGAACGAGATCTCTTCTGGGTGTTGGATATTTGTGTTGTCTGCTTTGGTGTCTCTTGTTGTGTGGCCACTTGTCTTTTATTTGCTCTGTGTTTTCTTAAAAGAGGTTGAAATGGGGCAGGGACAGACTACCCCTCTGTCCCTGATGGTTGAACATTTTTCAGAGTTTAAAACCAGAGGATCTAATTTGTCTGTGATAGTTAAGAAAAATAAACTAATAACTCTTTGCTCTTCAGAAATGGCCCGCGTTTAAGGTAGGATGGCCTCCGGAAGGCTCATTGGATGGAAAGGTGATTGCAGCCATATTCGACCGAGTCCAAGTTCCCGGCCCCCATGGGCACCCGGACCAATTTCCTTACATTTTAGTGTGGCAAGATATGGTCACTAAACCTCCCCCATAGCTAAAACCTTTTCTTCCGAATCTCTCTGTCAAGGTATTAACATCCTCACTCGGGACTAGCAAAAAGGAGAAACCAAGATGACCCGAGTTCCGGGCAGCTGTTCCACCAGTTCTGTCTGATTCCCAAACTCACCCCAATTTGATAGATCTAGAAAGTGGCTCGTTGGTCTAGGGGTATGATTCTCACTTGGGGTGCGAGAGGTCCCAGGATCCCCAAATACCCCAGGACTCCTGAACCAGGGGGTTGTAGCCATCTGGTAAGTGTTTAAATGTTTGTTGTTTGTTTAAGTTCTTTGTGTAATACCTGGGGCCCGTTTTCTGTAGGGCTGACTTTGGCCTACGTGGATGCATGGGCAGGTCATCAGCCAGAGGATCTGGGAGACGTCCCAGGACCTCTTCGGGAAGGGAGGAAGTGGAAGCCCTCCAATCCAGGGAGGAAGTGGAAGCCCTCCAATCTGGAATTCTGAATTGGTATAGGGACGAAGCGGGTCGCTCCCGCGGCTCGGTGTGAGGCCGTCGTTCTGCTTCCAGTTTTGCTTCCAATTTGTGGGAGGCATTCTTTGTTCTTCCTTTTGTGTGTCTATTCATTGTCAGTGTTTGTGATTTGGTGGACAGACGAAATGGGACAGACTATGACGACTCCTCTTTCTCTTTTGACTGGTAACTTTGAAGAAGTTAGGCAAAGAGCACATAATTTAAGTTTGGAAATAAAGAAAAAATTTGTAACATTGTGTAGCTCAGAATAGCCCACATTCAATGTGGGATAGCCAGCCGAAGGAATGTTCGATCTTCAAATTATTTTAAGAGTGAAAGAAATTGTGTTCTGGTCCAGCTGGGGACACCCAGATCAGGGGTCATAATATTATCACATGGCAAGATTTAGTGGAAAATACACCTCCCTGGTTAAAGCCATTGTTACCTCTTTCTCTTTCTAAGCAGGCACCTAAACAGGTCCTGGCAGTGCAACCTTATACTGCCCGGAAGAAAGAACCTGAAGTTAAACCTTCGGCGCCGACCCACTCAGTATTCCAGGGGGGCACAGAGGAAGAGCTCCTTTTTCCCCCTCCTTACCAAACCCCTTCAGCAGGTATTGCAGCTGCAGAGGGTGCGTTGCCCCAAGCTCCGGACGATAGTGGAGCAATGGTGGCAGCAGCAGGCCCGGCAGCCGGCACACGTGGACAGTGCACAGCACCCTCTAGTGGACCAGCAGATTCCACAGTCTTGCCGTTGCGAGCTGCAGGGCCCGCAGACGCAACTGGCAATCAGCAACTCCACTATTGGCCTTTTGCCACTAGTGACCTATATAATTGGAAAACTCAGAATGCTAAATTTTCAGACAATCCCAGAGATTTAAATGACCTCCTAGAGACTATTTTGTTTACTCATCAGCCTACCTGAGACGATTGTCAACAACTCCTCCAGATTTTGTTCACCACTGAAGAATGTGAAAAAATCCAGATGGAAGCCCAGAAATCTGTTTTGGGAGATAATAGGCTCTCTATAGAAACCAGGAAGTCCAAGCTGGTGTTAACATGATTTTAAATGAAACCTTTAACGAGAGGATGCATGAGAGGTACAATCAAACATACTGTGTCTCTTCTCGAATCTTTTAGTTTTAATCAAATCCATTCAGTCACTTGGACTTAAATCTTTAGAGTATAATACATAACGAGAAATTTTATAAAGTTTAATGTTTTACTTTGAAATATTAGGAAACTAGAATATTGGTTTCCAAGTCATTTTAATATATTAACTAAATATGTATACGTGTGTGTGTGTGCACTGATATATTAGCTGAGTGAATATTTTTTCAGAGGGAGCATATGTTATCCATCCTCTAGACTAGGGTAACTCCTAGGCTGTTTCGTACTAAAACTTCAAAACAAAACAAAACTGCTGTACTTTGCAGTTGCCACTTCTTAAAGATTAATGCCTTGCACATTTCAGTTTTTTTTTAATACCTAAATCATAAGCCTTAAAGACTGATTGCTTGCCAGTATTTCAGAAAGACAGCACTACATGTGACATTATTCTAAACACAGTCATCTTAAACGCTACTCCTATGCTCATGTATTATTGAACCAGTAAGGATGCCCTCTCTCAAAATACTACATTTACTTTTGCTTTTGTGTAAAATCCTTGTTTAGTTGAGTTATAAATTCCTTAGAAATAAGGTTTATATTAAAAGTAAAAATTTCTAAATTACAGAGCTCTGATGATAAATTGGTAACTGGTGGAAGAGTTCTAACATTGTGACCTAATTTATCCTTTTAAAAGCTGT
>NW_006921670.1:9556967-9562770 GCF_000298275.1 Orycteropus afer afer
GTGTGAGCTCATTGTTGCAGACACTATATCAATCCATCTTGTTGAGGGTCTTCCTCTTTTTTGCTGACCCTCTACGTCCTACTCTAGGGACTAGTCCCTCCTGATAACATGTCCAAAATGAGACAAAATCTTGCTATTCTCACTTCTAAGGAGCATTCTGGTTATACCTCTTTCAAGACAGATTTGTTTTTCTGGCAGTCCATGGTGTATTCAATTTTCTTCATCAACACCAGAATTCAAAGGCATCAATTCCTCTTGGTCTTCTTCATTTTCCCAGTTTAGGAGCCTACTGTTGTTAGGTGCCATCAAGTCGAGAATGACTCCTAGCGACCCAAAGTGCAACAGAACAAAACACTACCCTGTTCTGCACCATCCTCACAACTCTTCCTACACTTGAGCCCATCATTGCAAACATTGTGTCAGTCCATGCCCTTCAGGTCTTCCCCTTTTCTGCTGACCTGAGTCTGTTTTTTTTGGTTCTACCAAGCATGACATCCTTCTCCAGGGACTGGTCCCTTCTGACCACATGACCAAAGTAAGTGAGATGAAGTCTGGCCATTCTGGCTTCCAAGAAGCATTTTGGCTGCACTTCCTCCAGGACAGATCTGTTCATTCTTCTGGTGGTCCACAGTATTCTCAGTATTCTTCATCAAAGCACAATTCAAAGGCATCAACTCTTGTTAGGTCTTCCTTAGTCATTGTCCAGCTCTCACATGCATAGGAAGCAATTGAAAATGCCTAGTCTTCAAAGTGACATCTTTGCTCTTCAACACATTAAAGAGATCGTTTGCAGCAGATTTGCCTAGCGCGATACAATGTCTGATTTCTTTACTGCTACTTCCGTCAGTGTTGACTGTGGATCCAAGTAATATGAAAACTTTTGACAACTTCAATCTTTCCTCCATTTATCACGCTGCTGCTTATGGGCCCAGTTGTGAGGATTTTCATTTTTTTGATGTTGAGGTGTAATCCATACTGAAGGCTTTAGTCTTTGATCTTCATCAATAAGTGCTTTAAGTCCTCTTTGCTTTCAGCAGGCAGGGTTGTGTCATCTGCATATCGCAGGCTGTTAATGAGTCTCCCACCAATCCTGATGCTTCATTCTTCTTATAGTCCAGCTTCTCGGATTATTTGCTCAGCATGCAGGTTGAATAAATATGGTGAAAGGACACAACCCTGACACACACCCTTCCAGGTTTTAAACCGTTCAGTATTCCCTTGTTCTGTTCGAGTCTAGAACTTCAAATGTAGGCCGCTGACTATAGGGGAAGGTTTTCTCTTTCTGTTGGCTTCGGAAGGAAGTCCTTGTCTCTCTCAGCTTCTGTCCCGTGTTCCTTAGTGATCTTCTTGCGCCTCTGTCTCCCCAATCTGCACTTTGTTGCTTCTGTGGTTGCTCTGCTCTTTGCCTATCTCAAAAGTGATGGGCTTAAGACGCATCCTACACTGACATGGCATCATTAACATAGCAAAGAAAAGCTTATTCCCGAGTGGGATTACATCCACCGGTGTATGGGTGAGGATTCACAACACTTATTTTGGGGGACACAATTCAGCCACAGCACCCTTCATCTGCTGTTGGGTATTTGGATTGTTCCCACCTTTCGGCTATTATGAATAATAATGCTATGACTATTCGTGCATATGTATTTGTTTAAGTCCCTGCTTTCAATTCTTTGGGGTATGCACCTATGAGTGAAGTCTCTGGTCTATGTTTCATGCATTTGTCTTTTAAATCAATTCTTTTATGGGAAATAGAAATAAAAGTTACAAACAAAAGATACTCATATATACCTACGCAGTGATTTTTACTGGGGATTTTAGGTCTTTATATGTCCTCAAGTTACTGTCTGGTACACTTTCATTTCAGCCTGAAGGACTCCCTTAAGCACATCTTGTAGAGTAGGTCGACTAGCAACCAATCCCTTCAGGCGTTGTTTATCTGAGAATGTCTTAATTTGTTCATTTTGAAGAATAGTTTTACCAGATATAGAATTCTTAGTTGACAGGGTTTTTTGTTTGTTTGTTTTTTCTTTGAACACTTCCAACATGTCATACCACTCCCTTCTGGTCTCTCTGGTTTCTGATGAAAATCTGCTGTTAGTGTTATTGAGGATCTCTTGTGTGTGACAAGCTGCTTCTCTCTTGCTACTTTCGAGACACCTTTGTCTTTTGACAATTGGATTGGAAGGTGTCTCAGTTTGAACTTCTTGCATTTGTACTCCTTGGAGTTTGTGGACCTTCTTGAATGTGTCCATCAGTGTCTTATCCAAGGTAGGAAGTGTGTTGGCTATTGTTTTTTCAAACATACTTTCTGTCGTGTTCTCTCCTCTCCTTCTGGAATTCTGATTATGCGTATGTTAGAATGCTTGATGGTGTCCTGCAGGTCTCTCAGATTCTGATCATGTTTAAAATTCTTTTTTCTTTACACTCCTCAAATTGGCAAATCTCAATTGTCCTATTTTCAAGTTCACAGACTCCTTCTTTTGCCTGCTTAAATCTGATATTTGAACCCATTAGTGAGTTGTTCATTCCAGTATTATACTTTTCAACTCCAAAATTTTGGTTTGGTTCCTTTTTTAAACAATTACTATGTTTTCTGATACTCCCTCCTCTTCATACACCATTCTCCTGGTTTCCTTTCATTTTTTGTCCGTAGTTTCCTTTTGCTCTCTGAGATAGTTGATTTAAAGTCTTTCTTTAGTAAGCCCAATGTTTGTGCTTCCTTGAGGACAGTTTCTATTAATTTTCTCTGTGAATGGGTCATACTTGCTTGTTTCTTTGCATGGTCCATCGTTTTTTGTTGAAACAATTGACATTAACTCTGGGAATCACATTCTTCCCTCTCATCAGGGTTGCGTGGAATGTAGGTGTTTATTTGTTTAGTGACTCTTCTAAGCTATTTTTGTAAAATCTGTATTCTTTGTCATGTCTGGTCTCTGAAATCTCTGTTCTTTAGTTTGTGTTCAGCTAGTGTTTTCACTGAGATTTCCTTGAACACCGGGAGCCAGAGAGAGTGAGAGAGTGAAGGGGAACAGGTTTTGTGAGGCTGACCTTTTTGTGACCTTTGCTCTGCTAGCTCACTTGTTGGCTAACTCGTTCTTTTTTTTTTTTTTTTTTTTTAATTGTGATTTGGGTAAAGTTTACAGAGCAAATCAGTTTTCCACTCAACAATCTATACACATTGTGTTGCTAAATCATTCTTACGTAACTCCTGCTGAGGTGGCCTTGTAAATCTGAAGTACTGGCTTGTAGCCACTTTTGTTCACCACAGCCAAAAAATCTCTCCCACAGGGGGCACGGAGAATGGAAGTTGTCCTGCCACTGCCCAGGACCTACCTCATGTGTGAATCTCCCTGATAAACTCCTTTGCCACCATCCTGGAGTTACCCATTTCTTTCTTTGGTCCACAGCACCTTCTATATTTGGAGGCAAACTACAAGTTACTGGTCCATGCAGCGACAGAAAGAGAGAAGCAGCAGCAAAGAAAGGAAAAAAGAGTTTAAAATCTCTGCCAGTCTTTGCAGATTGACTTTGTGTTGAAGTGCCCCTTTAGCACATAGCTAAGGTGCTTACAGGCGCTCTGGTGGTGTAGTAAGGCATTTGGCTGCTAACCAGAAGGCTGGCAGTTCAAATCCACCAGCCACTCCTTGGAAGGAAGATTGAGCAATCTAATTCCATAGTGATACCACCTCGGAAACCCAAGGAGAGGTCGCTATGAGTCGAGTCTGACTTGATGGCACATAACAACAACAATAAGGTGTTTACAACTCTGCCTTAGCTGACCTTCCTGTTTTCACTGAGCTTAGAGATTAGCCAAAGGTACCAGTTTAGGGTGTTCTTAACCCTTTTCTGGGCCTATGCGGTGTAGTAAGTTATGTGATATGGCTTTTCTAGCAATAGTATTTGTAACTCCCACTTTGCTGTGAGTAATCAAGCAGCTACTTGTTAAAGTCATCCACCTGGAGCAACACAAAGCAGTCTTCTGGGAAGGTCTCTCTCTCTCTCTCAGGTGTATAGAATTCTGATGTTGGGGTTGGTTAGTTTGGCCACTCTGCCAGGCTCAAAAGAAACCCTCCTAGAGGCAGAGAAAATCTGTCACTGCCAGCTGAGAGACGTGCTGCTCAGAGAGACGTACTTGCTGAGAGAGAGAGACATGAGAGACATGCACTGCTGAGAGAGACCGAGAGACATGCACTGCCGAGAGAGACATGAGAGAGGCTGCCAGCTGCTGAGTGAGAGGACTGGCTGCGAGAGACTGAGCATGTTCCTGAACTTGAATTGTAGCCTGTTGCTTCCCTAATAAACCCCATAATCTGTGAGTTCTGTGTGGTCACTGCAGTGAGTTATTGAACCCAGCAGAGAGGTAGTAGGTGCTGTGGGAGGAATGGTTGGTGTCACGGTTGGTAAGAGGACTGGGGGGCGGCGGCATGTCTGGCCTCACAAGAACAGGCCTTGGGCTGCTGACGGTGATTCTGTCTTCCTCTTGTCGTTAGAGGAGGTCGGAAGACGCTGTTTCCCTGCCCCTTTTGCAGCATATGTCTTGCTCTGGGCCTGCACATGACTTTCTAAATTTCCCAGAATCCAGGGGCAATTGTGAATGTGACCTAATTTCCCAAAAAAAGTTTCTCCCCAGCTTTTCTTCCTAGGTTATCCAAGTCCTTCAATGCGACGCCACACTCCCCCATCAATCTACTAGTGAGAAATTCTGTTCCCCTGGAATCAGAATACTTGGAGAAAATGTGTATTGGACAGGGGATATCCCTGGGCGCTGTTTTAGACATAGGACAAACCTGAGAAGGATCCCAGCGCTAAGGACCGGTGCCAAAAGATGGGGTCTGGAGGTCTTGATGGACTTCACAGGTGCAAGAGTGAATCGAAGAGCTGGGAAGCTTGGCCAAGGATGGGGTTGAGGAGGTGAGGTAAGAATGAGAACTGTACCTACTAAGATCCCTGAGCTGAGGCAATCAGTGTTGCTTCAGAAATGTTGGGCAAGTTATGTGGAGCAGGAGGGAAGGATGACAGTGGTAAGCAAAGGGTTATGCATTGAATTGTGTCCTCCCAAAAGATATGCTGAAGTCCTTACCTTTGGGACTTGTGACGGTGACCTTGTTTGGAAATAAGGTCTTTGCAAATGTAATTAGTCAAGTTGCCTTGAGGTCATACTGCAGTAGGGTGGACCTCAATCCAATATAACTGGTGTTCTTAGAAGAAGAGGAGAAGAGACAGAGAGAGGGACACGGAGGGAAGACAGCAACATGGAAAAGGAGACAGATGGGAGTGAGACAGCCACGTGCCAAGGAACTCCTGGAGCCACCAGAAGCTGAGCCTTCAAAGGGAGTGCAGCCTGGACTCAGCCTGCTGGTCTCCAGAGCTGTAAGACAATACCTTTCTACTGACTAAAGCCACCCACTTTGTGGCACTTTGTGGTGGCAGCCGGAGGAAAGTCATGGAGGGTTCGTCCCATGAGCTCCATCCCACCTGCCCTGAATCTCATCTCCACTCTCTTTACTCATGGTTCAAATTAGCCACTTCTCCCATTTGCAGAAAAGTCCATCTGTGAAAGGATCAAGACATCTGGCAGGTGAACAGAGATGCTAGGGCTCTACAGTTAGTCCCCTGGGTGAGCTGGGTAAAAACAAACAAACAAAAAAAGAAAACTCACTGCCGTTGAGTCGGATCCGACTTATAGCGACCCCTCCTTGGGTTTCTGAGGCAGTATCACTATGGAAGTAGATTGCCCAGTCTTCTTTCTGAGAAGTGGCTGGTGGGTTTGAACTGCCAGCTTTCTGGTTAGCATTTAAAT
>NW_006921670.1:9563450-9575239 GCF_000298275.1 Orycteropus afer afer
GCCTCAGCCTCAAGACCTAATAAAGGCTGTGTTCAGGTCCAGTCTCTCTCTCTCTCTCTCTCTCTCTCTCTCTCTCTCTCTCGACCCCTGACCTCCTGGCATGTGTTGTGGCCATGAGTGTGTCTTTTTCCCCCGAAGACCTGTAAGTAGAAGATTCCTTAGTTTCGTTTTTGTGTCTTGTGGTTGAAGTGTGACTTTTCGTCTGAGCTCTCCCTGAGCTGTGGGAGAGTACTCCTATCTCCTCCTCCCTCATGGTGGCAGCTGAGTTAAATTCAAACAGACTGAGGACAGGTGTCAGAGCCGGCAACTCTGTTCATTTCTAGTTCTGCAGAGGAAGCCAACGCTAGCACCCATAACATCTACCTGTTCCGTTTCATGAAAGCTGTGGTGACGTATGTTTGCTTCCAGTCTGAGCTGGTCTCTCATTCTCTGTGTCTCCTCCTAGGTCCCTGAGCCAGTGGTTTGGCCATCTCCTAGCCAATAAGATCATCACAAGAGTTTGCTGAAGACCTGGGAGAGAGCAGTTAGGCCTAGGACGTTTGCAAGGTCAAGTCAAGAGTACAAACAAATGCCCCCTGAGTTAGGGTTGCCCAGCTGTCCTAGTTGGTCTGGGACTGAGGGTGTTATGGACTGAATGGTGTCTTCCCAAAATATGTGTTGTCAATCTTAACCCCTATAGCTATGGTCATAAGCCCATTTGAGGATGGGTTTTCTTTGTTATGTTAAATGAATCAATATTGGTGTAGGGTATGTCTTAAGTCAGTGTCTTTTGAGATATTAAAGGAGATTAAGCAGCAAGCAGAGATGGAGGAAGGCAGATGTCATACCACATGATGATCACCAAGGAGACGAGAAACAAAAGCTGAAAAGAGACAAGGGCTTCTCCCAGAGCTGACAGGGAGACAGCCTTCCCTAGAACCAGTGCCCTGAATTCAGACATCGAGCCTGAGAACTGGCATTTCCAACTTTCACACCCAGACTGATGAGTAACATCGCGACAATCAGAGAAAAGATTCAAGTTGTCAAGGATTTCATTTTACTCAGATCCACAATCCATGCCCATGGAGGCACCAGTCAAGAAATCAAACACCACATTGCATGGAGCAAATCTGCTACAAAAGACTTCTTTAAAGTGATAAAATCCAAAGATGTCACTTGGAGGACTGAGGTGTGTCTGACTCAAGCCATGGCCTCATATGCCTTGGAAAGCTGGACAATGAATAAGAAGACTGAAGAAGAATAGTTGCATCTGAATTATGGTGACGGACATTCAATATACCACGGACTGCCAGAATGAACAAATCTGCCTTGGAAGAAATATAGCGCCAATGCGTCTTAGAAAGGGGAATGGATAACCTTTGTGTCACTTACCTTGGGCCCATTGTCGGGGGGACCAGGCCCCGGAGAAGTGTTCCCACAAAACGCTGGCCTTTTGTCCAGCATGATGAAAGTCAGTAAAGACACACTGAGGTGAAGACCATGCCTTTACTGAGCTGGTGCATGATCTGAGACAAGAGACAGGGACTCCATCACATCTGTCTGACCATGTGTTTTCCAAACTCTTGTTTACTCTTAAGGGATTACATCAGAATTGCATTACACATACGGTTTCCTTTAGCTTTTTATGGGTCAGCAGTCTGATGTTGGTGGCTTCCTTCTGATGCCAGCTAGCCTCCTGGCCACATGCTGTGTTTCAAAAAGTTTCACTTTGTACTTTTCTTACCTCTTGTTCTGAGGAACTGGTGCCTCAGCAGGACGCCATGCTCCTTCGAACAAAGAAGAAGAAGACCATCGAGGAAATGGATTGACACAGTGGCTGCAGCAATGGGCTAAACGTAGCAACAGCTGTGAAGATGGTGCAGGACCCGGTGGTGTTTCTTTCTGTTGAAGGAGGGTAGCTACGAGTCAGAAGCCACTCTGCAGAACCTAACAACAAACTCAGAAACAAATCTCTGCTGGTTAAAGCTACTCACTCAGTTGGTTAATGCCCACTCCTGCTACCTACCGGCTGTGTAACTAGAGGCCAGTGACTAACCTCTGAGTGCGGGCTGCTGCAAGGGTTGCACCAGAAATGCTGTGTGCAGTGCGGGAAGCAGGCGCTTAGTGTGGGCACCATCAGGCCCTGAGGTTCCCCAAGACCCTTTGTCCTCTAGCACCAGGTGTTCATCAAAACCAAACCAAATTGACGGCCATCAAGTGGATTCCAACTCATAGCAACCCCTCCTTGAGTTTCCAAGGTGGTATCGCTACGGAAGTAGATTGCCCAGCCAGCCTTCTGGTTAGCAGTCAAGTGCCTTAGGCACTACGCCACCAGAGCTTCCTTCATGTTTACTTATAAGTGAAACTTTACAGTGGAAACTTGGAGTCACTACCATAAAGGAGAAATCCCTATCACTTGCCATGAATGGAAGGCAATTCAACAAACAGCTACAAGAAATCTTTACATAAATCTCTACGGAAGTAGTTTTCCTTCCGCAGAGTGACCCATGGGTTTGAACCCCCAACCTTCTGGTTAGCAGTCAAATGCCTTAGGCACTACGCCAGCAGATCTCCATGTTGTTGTTATGTGCTGTCGAGTGGGACCCGAGTCATAGCGACCCCTCCTTAGGTTTCCGAGGCAGTATCTCAATGGGGGTAGACTACCCAACCTTCCTTCCGAAGAGTGGCTGGTGAGTTTGAATCGCCAGCCTTCTGGTTAGCAGTCAAGTGCCTCAGGCCCTACACCACCAGAGGTCCTCCAGGGCTCCAGAGCGCCATACAAGGAAGTAAAGACTTCATATTCCACTTAGATACGTGGCTGTCCAAGTCCTGCTCCCCATTTGGAAAAAGGCAGGTTACCGAATGCAAAGGTATGAAGTACCTGAGACTTTCTCTCTCATTTAAGGAGTGACAAGGAACAGAAAAGGGCCACTCCTCGGAAGGAAGGTTGGGCAATCTACTTCCGTAGTGATAGGGCCTCGGAAACCCAAGGAGGGGTCGCTAGGGCTCGGATCCGACTCCACTGCAATAGCCTTTCTGTCTGGGACACGCATTATCCTTGGATTTGTGAAGGCGGGAGGTGCCTGGCCTCTCGCCCCGCCCCGGGTTCGCCCTCGGCCCCGGCCCTGCCCTGCCCTGCCCTGCCCTCAGCCCCGCCCTCTCCGCCCTCGGCCCCGCCCACGGCCCCGAAGGACGCGCTGGGTTGGGGAAGGGGGTGGTGTCCTGCCTGCCCATTGGGCTGCCAGCTGGCTCATTTGCATGGGCAGAGAAGAGCGGAGGCGGGGCCGGGAGGGTGACGTCACGGCGGGCCGCGGTGAGGGCGCGGGTTTAAGAGCTCGCTGACGGTGGGCGGGGCCGCGGAGGGTTTCCGACGCGCCGCTGCAATGTACGACCCCGAGGTCGGCTGGCACCTGTCCTTCGCGGGCAGCGGCTTCCTGGGCTTCTACTACTTAGGGGTGATCCGCTGCATGAACGAGCGCGCCCCGCACCTCCTCCGGGACGCCCGCAAGTTCTACTGCTCGTCGTCCGGCACGTTGTTCTGCGCCACCCTCCTCGCGGGGATACCTCTGGGTGAGAACCGCTCGCACAAGGCTCCGCGGCCCGGGGCGCTCCGGCCCGGCCCGGACGAGCCCTGGGGGCGCGGGGCTGCCGAGGGGCGCGGGGTGCATCCTTGAAGCCCCAGCCCCGAATACAGCAGGGTCTTCCTGAAGTGACTGGGCGTAAGGAGCGGAGCGTGGAGGAAGAGTGGGGACCAGCATCCGCTCAAGCAGCACCGGGTAGGCTGATGGACCCAATTAGGTAGGCTCAGTACCTCTTCTGGCGTAGTAAGGAGCTGTGGTGCGTACGGCAGCTGGCTGCTAACTGCTAACAGAAGGCTAGAGGTTCAAATCCACCAGCTGCCCTGTGGGAGGAAGAGGCAGTCAACATCCATAAAGATTTGCATTCCCGGGGGCAGTCTTGAGTTCTGCCCTAGCTACCCTGTCCTAAAGGGTTGGTAGGAGTCAGAATAGACTCTGTGGCAGTGGGTTTTTAAAATTTTGTTGCAGATCCAACCTGGAGGGGGCTTTGGCTCTTGTCCCAGGGTGGGCACCTTCTGCCTTCTGGGAACTGCAGATGCCCCTGCCCTGCTCTCGTCCAGTGGTGGGCCTCTGGGGTAGGGTTGCTGGTTTAGCGTGTGGATCACCACAGTGTTAGTGTGAGTCAGGGAGAAAGTGGTGGGAAGAGTTGCCTCCACCTCCTTCTGTGTTAGGGACCCTTCCTGGGGGTTGAAGGGGATCCCGTTCCTCCAAGATGGGGGGCATCGCCCCATTCTCTCCTCTAGTCTCACCTGGGCCAGCACACCCTACCGTCACGGTGCCACTGAAAGTGGGGCCCTGGGGGGGCTGGGTTTGCGCTGGCTGGCCGCACCAGGTGCTGAAACCTCTCCAGGGAAGTGAAATGTCCATGTGTAAGGGCCTGGAGTTCTGAGCCTGGGAGCAGCCTGGGCCAAGTGGCAGGCAGCCTGGGCCAAGTGGCAGGCTGATACATTTGGCACCTCCAGGCCCTCCAGGTGGGAAGATACTGCCATTATCAGCCCCGTTATCTGGGTTTCCTTAAAGTTGACCCTCTGCTTGGTTACTGCTGTGTTGAGCAGGGGGTGTGATTGTTCCTGGTGGCCAGGATCCCCTGCTGGCAGACACAGCTATGCCATTAGGCCAGACCAATGAGCATACCCTGGGCTGAACAGGAAGTGGGGGCTGGGAGAGAGGCCACCTGGCTGCTTGGCTGCCTGTCCACCCTCCTAAGTCAGGGAGAGAAGAGCAAGAGGCAGGAAGGGTGACCCCTGGGGAGATGAGCCTTGTGATTTCGTGGCTTCCACTCATAGCAGCCTTGTGTGCAACAGAACAAAACACTGCAGGGTCCTGCACTGTCCTCACAACTGTTGCTATGTTTGAACCCATTGTTGCAGCCCTGTGTCAATCCATCTCACTGGGGATCTTTTTTTTTTTTTTTTTTTAATTGTGATTTTGGGTGAAGATTTACAGAGCAAATTCACTTTCCATACAGCAGTTCACATGCACTTTGTCTCATGACATTTACCACAGTTTAGCACAATGCAACAGCTCCCCTCCCACTTCCTCCCGATAGTTACCTCTTCCCTGTGTCCATCCCTCCATGCACCCCTGCCCCCTGAGCTGTCTCCCTGTGCATAAACAGCCCTTCTTTCTCCCGTAATTATTCTCTCCAAAGAGTGTATCTACCTCAAGTAAATATTCAACTCACATGCCTGTCTTGCTTGGCTGGAAGCCACAGGTGTGGGTTCAATTCCAGACCTGAAGGGCAGCTAGGGGCCATGGTCTCAGTGGTTCCACCAGTCACTGGGGATCTTCTTTCTCACTGACCCTCTATGTTACCAAGCATGGTACCCTTCTCCAGAGACTGGTCCCTCCTGATAACATGTCCGAAGTACATGAGACCAAGTCTCACCGTTTTAGCTTCTAAGAAGTGTTCTAGTTGTACTTCTGGCAGTCCATGATATATTCAATATTATTATGTAACACCAGAATTCAAAGGCATCAATCCTTTGGTGCCAAAGTTGGAAACAAAGAAGGACCAATAGTTACAAAATAGAGAATTGGTGACAGAAATGACTTGAAGATTGCATGATAGAATTTTGCAAGACCAATAATTTTATTCATTGCAAATACCACATCTCAACAACACAGATGATAGATAGACATGTAACCCTCTCCTGACGGGATCAAATCGACTACATCTGTGGAAAGAGATAATGGAGAAGCATAATGTCATCAGTCAAAACAAGGCCAGAGGCCGCCTGTGGAACTGACCATTGATTGCTGATTTGTAAGTTCAAGTTGAAGCTGAAGAAAATGGAAACAAGTTCACGAGAGCCAAAGTACAACCTTGAGTATATCCCACCTTCATTTAGAGACCACCTCTGTGGTGTGGTGAATGACTTACTATGGCTCTTCCAGCTGTGGTCTTGGTGACTCCCACCAGATGACTGGGTGGGACTATGCAAATGTGAGGTGCCTGTGGCCCACCCAGGGGACTGGCTAGCTTGCTAATAATGTAGATAAGGTGCACGGCACCCTTGTCGGGGTGGGACCATGGACATAGGTGTGTGAAACCCTAACATGGGGATTGGTCAGTTTTGCCATCCTGCTAGCCTTAAAATGAGCCCTCCCAGACCAGAAAGAGGCCTCACACTGGCATTAAGAGAATCGCTGAAAGTGGGGCACATCTTTGGCCGCGAGATCCCTGTCCTGAGACAGCAGAGAGACAGCAGCCACAGAGGCAGAACTGAGAGACCAGTGTGGGATGGAGCGGCGGGCTTCCCGGGCTGTGGAGCTGGGAAGCTGACTGCCATTGGGCAGGAAGCTTGCTGGCAGAACGAGGTTCCTATAAAACAAACCAACAAACCAACCAACCAACAAACAAAAAAACCAGACCCACTGCCATCAAGTTGATTCCAACTCATAGTGACCCCCATTGGGTTTCCAAAGCGGTCAGTCTTTACGGAAGTAGTTGGCCCCATCTTCCTTTTGCAGAGTGGCTGGTGGGTGCGAACTGCCAACCTTCTGGTTAGCAGTCAGGTGCCTTAGGCACTAGTCACCAGAGCTCCTTCCTTGGGTGCCTATAGGCAGAGGTCACAGAACTTTGTAACACCAACCGAGCAGGACAAAGGCTGAGGCCAGAGAAAGACGTGCCTTGTGAACAGTTGAGAAGCTGTCCTGACTGAAGAACAGAGTCCTAACTTATTTTTGATCCTAAGTTGTCAGCTGTTACTTCCCTAATAAACCACATGATCGGGAGCAGTGTCTGTGAGTTCTGTGTGGCCAGTGCAACAGATTATCAAAGCCAGCAGAGAAGTGGAGAGTGCCATGAGAGGGACAGTTGTCAGAATTGGCAAGAAGATTGGAGGGTGGTGGCATGTCTGACCTTTGCCTCTAGGAACCAGCCTGGGCTGTTAATGTTCTGAATCCTTCTTCCCCCTTGTGACATGAGAGGAGGTCCGAGCACACCGCCCTCCATGCCCTTTTGCAGTCTCAGGAATAGCATTGACACATTGAACACTAGTGACCAAAGACCTGATGAGTAGTGGGATGACATGAAGGATGTCAAACATGAAGAAAGCAAAAGGTCCTTAGAAAGACAGGAAAGACAAGTGAAAAGGAGAGTGGGTTAGGGTTGGGGCTGGTCGTTGGGGAGTGAAACCAAATGTACATGAAATGTTGAATGTAAAACAAACTCTACTCTGTAAATTTGCACCTAACGTGCAATAATTAAAAAAAAAAAAAAAAAAAAAAAAAAAGACAGGAAAGAAAGAAATAGCCAAAATGGGTATCAGAAGAGACTGATTACTCTTGAAAGGAGAGTAGCTAAAGCAAATGGAAGAAAAGAGGAAGTGGAAAAGCAGACAGAGGATGTCAAAGGGGCTCAGGAAGACAGAGTAAAGCATTAGAATGAAACCTGCAGAGACCTGGAGTTAGAAAACCAAAGGGGAAGAAGACGCTTGGCATTTTCCAAACTGAAAGAACTGAAGAAAACATTCAAGCCTCGAGTTGCAATACTGAAGGATTCTATGGGCAAAATATTGAATGATGCAGGAAACATTAAAAGAAGATGGAAGGAATACACAGAGTCACTGTACCAAAAAGAATTAGTTGACGTTCAGCCATTTCAGGAGGTGGCATGGGATTGAGAACCAGTGGTACAGGAGGAAGAAGTCGAAGCTGCACTGAAGGAACTGGAGAGAAATCAAGCTCCAGGTGTTCTGGTTCCTGGTCCCATTCTGACAGGAATATACCACAAATGGGATGGCTTAAACAAACAGGAGTTTATTCTCTTAGAGTCCAAGTTCAAAGTGCCGGGCTCTAGGGGCTGGGTGAAAGCCCCTGAACCTTGGGGTCCAGCTTTGCCTCCTGCTCCCAGCCCACTGGAGCTAGAGGCCTTTCTTCACTCAGACAGCTGCTGGCTGCTGAGGCTGACAAGCCCCAAGGTTGGCAAGTAAAAAGGCACAGTCCTGATGTTACCAAACCACACGACAGGTCATTCATTCAAGTCCATTTTAAGTCCCCCAGTCGGCAGAGCATGGCAGTCTGCTGAACAACAGTAAGGCTACATGCAGGGTCCAAGCGTGCCATAGGCTAGAGACCATTCCCCAAGGCCTCTGCTTATATTCAGGAAGCAGACCACATTCCCTAAGGCAGCTACTCAGCTGCTTGTGGTAGATCCCACCATGGAGTTGATTGCCAGTCTCATCATAGGAAATAACTACCAGCAGCTGTCCAGCCACTCAACCAGGCCCAGCCAAGTTGACATACAAACTGAACTACCACACTAGGAGTTGATGGAATACCCATTGAGATGTTTCAACAAATGGGATGCAATGCAGGAAGTGCTTGCTCGTTTATGCCAAGAAATTTGGAAGACAGCTACCTGGCCAGTCCACTCAACTGGAATAGATCCATACTAGTGCCCATTCCAAAGAAAGATGACCCAATGGAATGTGGAAATTATTTTTTAAAAAATCATTAAATATCACAGACAAGTAAAATTTTGCTGCAGATAATTCAAAAACAGTTACAGCAGTTCATTGACAGGGTACGTCCAAAAATTCAAGCTGGATTCGGAAGAAGAAATGGATCATTGCTCGTGTCAGATGGATCTTGGCTGAAATAGAGAATACCAGAAAGAAGTTTACCTGTGTTTTATTGACTATGCAAAGGCATTTGACTGTGTGGGTCATTACAAATTATGGATACCATTGCCAACAACAGGAATGCCAGAACACTTCATTGTGCTCATGAGGAACCTGTACATAGACCAAGAGGCAGTTGTTCACACAGAACAAGGGGATTCTGGGTAGTTTAAAATCTGGTAAGGTGTGCATCAGGGCTGTATCCTTTCAGCTACTTATTCAGTCTGTGTGCTGAGCAAGTAAGTATTCTGAGAAGCTGAACTACATGAAGAAGAACATGGCATCAGCATTGGAGGAAGACTCGTTAGGTATCTGATACGCACATGACACAACCGTGCTTGCTCAAAGTGAAGGGAACTTGAAGCACATACTGATGGACAGACTACAGTCTGCTGTAGGGATTCCACTTCAACATAAAGAAGAAAAAGTCCTCACACCTGGACCAGTAAGCATCACAATGGTAAATGGAGAAAAGATTGAAGTTGTCAAAGGTTTCATATTACTTGGTTCCACCATCCAACACCCACGGAAGCAGCAGTCAGGAGACCAGACGTAGTACTGCACTGGGCAGATCTGCTGCAAAAGATCCCTTTAAAGTGTTGAAGAGCAAAGATACCACTTTGAAGACTTAGGTGCACCTAACCCAAGCCTCATAGCCTGGGAAAGCTGGGCAGTGAATAAGAAAGTTCAAAGAAGTATTGATAGCTTTGAATTATGGTGTTGGTGAAGAATATTGGCTATACCATGGACTGCTAGAAGGACCAACAAGTCTGTCCTGGAAGAAGTGCAGCCAGAATGCTCCTTGGAAGTGAGGCTGGCGAGACTTCATCTCACGTACTTTGGACACGTTACCAGGAGGGGCCAGTTTCTGGAGAAGGGCATCGTGCGTGGTAAGGTGGAGGGTCAGTGAAAAAGAGGACCCTCGGTGAGATGGACCAACACAGCGGCCGCAACAAGAGGCCGAGCATGGCGAGGATTGTGAGGCTGGCGCGGGGCCGGGCGGGGTTCCGTGCTGTTGTCCTGGGGGTTGCAGTGTGGAAGAGCCGCCTGGGCAATACCTGGCAACAACAGCAATTGTTTGTTGCTCTTCTTTGTCCATTGTCCAGCTTTCACATGCTTATGAGGTGACTGAAAATGTCATGGCTTGGGCCAGGCACACCTTACTTCTCAAAGTGACCTCTTTGCTTCTTAATACTTCAAGGAGGTGTTGTGAAGCAGATTTGCCCAGTACAATACTTCATTTGATTTCCTGACTGCTGCTTCCATGGATGTAGATTGTGGATCCAAGTAGAATGAAATCCTTGACAACTTCCATCTCTTCTTTGTTTATCATCATGTTGTTTATTGGTCCAGTTGTGAGGATTTTTTTTTCTTCTAATTTGTACTGTGATTTGGATGAAAGTTTACAGAGTAAATGTTTTCCATACAGCAGTAAACATACACTTTGTCTCATGACTATGACTGCAATTTCCCACAATGCAACAGCTCCCCTGCCAATTTCTTCCTGACAGTCACCTCTTCCCTGTACCCTTCCCTCCATGCATTCCTGCCCCCTGAGCTGTCTCCCTGTGCATACACGGCCCTTCTATTCTCCCATGATTGCTCTCTCCAAGGAGTGTATCTACCTAGTGTAAATATCGTATGCCTGTCTTTTGTTTGGCTGGAAGCCACAGGAGTGGGTCCAATTCCAGACCTGAAGGGCAGCTAGGGGCCATGGTCTCAGTGGTTCCACCAGGCTCTATCGGACCAGCAAACCTGGTCCCCCCCCCCTTTTTTTTTCTCCAAGTGATTTTGAGTTTTGTCCACAGTGTTCTCCCTCTCTATCTAGGATCTCCTACATAGATCCCCTTGCAAGCGGTTGACATTGGTAACCGGGCACGATCTAGTTCTTCTTGTCTCATAGTTGTATAGGCTGCAGGTTGGATGGTGTACCAGTCGCTAGGACTAATTGTATCCATGAATTTTTGGTTTTCTTCATTCTTCTTTGCTCTGGACGAGGAGAGACCCATCGTGGCATCTAGATGACAGCTTGCAAGCTTTTAAGATCCCACTCACTACTAGCCAAAGTAGGAGGTGGAACAATGTTTTGTGTAGTATGTTATGCCAGTTGAGCTTGATGTCCCCTGCAACTATGGTCCCACACCCACAGGTTCAACTACTTGGTCCCTCTGGGTAGCTGGCTGTGCCCAAGCAGTGACTACCACCTTGCCTCTTGTCAGCTCTACTATACACACCTGGGAATTCAGATCATACACGTAAACTTATAGGACCGTTGTCTGCCAACCCTATACATGTTCTTGGGTATACTTCCTGTTTCATAGACATACCTACTAGTTCAGCCTGTCCACCAATCTGTCCACCCTTCTAGCCACCTGTATACCCATGTTTGCCTTCACTGACAACGCAGTACTGTATGTGCAAACGGGTTCACCTTTGTTGTCTGTACCTCCTGTATACCTCTCTATGTCTTTCTCTTCCTCAATGCCACCATATTGATCACTCACATTTGGTACATTGCCCTTCTCTTCACCCAAATCAATACTTATCTCTATCTGTCTAACAGTGTTCCCTCCCCTCCCAACCCTAGTAACCAACAAAGAAAATTTTACCTGGACATTCTTACAGATGATACAGATACACTTGTAGAAACATTGTCTGTCAACCCTATACATGGTCATGGGCACACTCCCCACTGCACAGACATACATAATCACTCAGCCTATCCACCCATCTATCCACCATGGATCAATGTTTGCCTTCACTGACAACACAGTACTGTATGTGCAAATGGCTTCATCTTTGTTGTCTGTACCTCCCATGCACCTCTCTATGTCTTCCTCTTCATCAGTGCTACCATGTTGATCACTCACATTTGGTACATTGCCCTTCTTTTCACCCAAATCAATACTTGTCTCTATCTAGCAGTGTTCCCTCCCCTCCTACGCCTGGTAACCAACAAAGAAAGTTTCCTTCCACTTTTCAGTTATTTCTTACAATAATGGACTAATACAATATTCGTCCTTTTGTGATTGACTTATTTCAGTCACCATAATGTCCTCCAAGTTCATCGTGCAGTGTTTTGAGATTATTCTTTTTTTTTTTTTTT
>NW_006921670.1:9576934-9578422 GCF_000298275.1 Orycteropus afer afer
TTGAATCTCTTGGGTTTTCTAGGTATAGGATCATATCATCAGCAAATAGGGATAGTTTGACTTCTTCCTTACCAATTTGGATGCCTTTGATTTCCCGAGATTATTCTTTAGTGTTGCATAGTATTCCATTGTGTGTATGTACCATAGTTTGGTTATCCATTCCTCTGTTGATGGGCACATAGGTTGTTTCCATCTTTTTTGGTATTGTAAATAGTGCTGCAGTGAACATGGATGTGCATATGTCTGTTCTTGTCCTGACTCTCATTTCTTCAGGATATATACCTATTAATGGGATTGATGGGTCAAATGGTATTTCTAATTCCAACTTTTTAAGGAATCGCCATACTTCTTTCCACAGTGGTTGTACCATTTTACAGTCCCACCAGCAGTGTATGAGTCCTGATCTCTCCACATACCAGTTGTGAGGATTTTTGTTTTCTTTGTGTTGAAATGTAATCCATACTGAAGGCTGTGGTCTCTGATCTTCATCAGTAAGTGCTTCAAGTCCTCTTTGCTTTCAGCAGCAAGGTTGTGTCATCTGCATATGGCAGGCTGTTAATGGTGCCATCTTCTTCTTCGTGTAGTCCAGCTTCTCTGATTATTTGCTTAGCATACATCTTGTGCCTTTACCAGTGTTAAAAGCTTTGTTGCTAGTCTGATAAAGCCCAATGGAACCCCTGAGACTGTGGCCCCTAGCTGCCCTTCAGGACTGGAACTGAACCCACTCCTGTGGCTTCCAGCCAAACAAAACACAGGCATAAGAGGTGAATGTTTACCTGAGGTAGATACACTCCTTGGAGAAAACAATCATGGGATAATACAAGGGCTATGTGTGCACAGGGAGACAGCTCAGGGGGCAGAAGTGCATGGAGGGATGGACACAGGGAAGAGGTAACTATGGGGAAGAAGTGGGAAGAGAGCTGTTGCGCTGTGGGAAATTGCAATCAATGTCATGAGACAAAGTGCATGTGAGCTGCTGTGTGGAAAATGAATTTGTTCTGTAAACTTTGGCCAAAATGACAATAAATTTTTTTTAATCAATAAATAAACCAGCCTTTGTATCCTGAGGTGGTCTGCAGAGATTGCATGGACTAATATTTAATTAGGTCAAGATACAGGTGCCTGAAGTCCACTGACCCAGTGTCTACCCAGTATAGGTGGGGATGCTAACAGAGCAGAGGGCAGGTGCAGCCTGGGGCTATGCCCAGCAGGCCAGGAAGAGGCTTGGTGCAAAAAGGGCAAGGAGGCCACATGTTCTGACCTCCTCTAATCCCACAAGAGGAAGACCGGATTACCAGAGTAACCCAAAGCCTATTCCTACAAGGCCAGACATGCTGCCTCCCTCCAGCCCTTTCTCCAACCGTTCCTCCCAAAGCACCCACCACCTCTCTCCTGGGTTCGATAATTCGCTGCAGTGGCCACACAGAACTCACAGATTATGGGTTTTATTAGGGAAACACCACAGGCTACAATTCAAGTTCAGGAAAA
>NW_006921670.1:9578737-9583756 GCF_000298275.1 Orycteropus afer afer
GAGAGTGGGCACCTCCCAGAACATTGTTTTGCGCCACTCCCAACAGAAATACTCCAGGTGGACAACTTCAGCAATCAGGAGCTCCTCAGTTGCTCATAGCAATTCCCACCTTGGAGTTTACAAAGACTTATGGGTAGAAAAGCCACACTAAGTAATTTACTACACCACACTTGGGGACCACCAAGTCTGGGTTTTGTCAGGAGCAACTCCCCATGTTCCAGGAGCACCAGTTTCTTCTTTAACCCCACCTCTCAGGGGACATGCACTCAGTGGCACTTGGGTGCGGGGGAGGAGTGTCCCTTGGACTGTGGCTTCAGCACAGCTCTGCGGAGTGCGTGGGAGCCTTTGCACATGTACAGCGTTGCCCCGTGTGCCCAGGCCAGTGGGGCCTTGTGTGGGGGGAGAGTTGGGGACTGGGGTCAGAGTTGGGTCAGGATGGCATATATGGCCGGCTGAGTCCCCGGCCAGACATGCCTGTGGTGATCCTGAATGCCGGGCACATCAGCCAGCGGGGCCCGCTCGGTGAGTGAGCTCAGATGGTGCGTGAACATGTACAAGCTGACTGTTGGCGTCAGCCACCACTGAGCTGGCCCCCTGGGTGGGTGCTGTCATCCTTTCTGTTAGCACCCAAGGGTTTAACTGTTCCACCACCATGGCTCCTTAGAGAAAATGAATTTCCATCATATGCTTTATCTAACCCAACATATCTGAAATACTGTCATTTTCCCGTGTCGTATACACATCAGTATATGAATCATTCGTGATATATTTCACTTGTGTGTGTTCCACACACCTCCAAGCATATCAGCCACATTACAAGGGCTGCTGGCCGCCCTGTTGGAGAGTGGGCCCCTGGAAGGGTTTCCGGCTTCCTTTCCGTCTGGTCTCTGGTCGGGGCAGTCCCTCACTCTTACGTTTGTCTCCTGCCCCCAGACCGGCTTGCCCAGCTCTTCGTGGCCTTTAACCAGCACGCCAGGAGGTATAACTTTGGGAGCCTTCACCTGTCCTTCAACATAGCCAACTTCATCCGGGACCTACTGCACACACATCTCCCAGCCAACATCCACCAGCTCGTCTCAGGCAAAATGTGCGTCTCGCTCACCAGGGTGTCCGACGGGGAGAACGTGCAGGTGTCTGACTTCCAGTCTAAAGACGAAGTCGTGGATGTAAGTAGTCTCCTTCCCTGGGTTTTGTCACATCACGAAGGGGGTTGACTTCTTTTGCGTTGGAAACCGCACAGAAGGGCCACCTGCCCCGTGTCTTAAGTTGTAAAACATCGGTCACGCGGGTGCTGGTTTGCCTTGTGTATCAGAGCGGCGTGAGCTCCGTGTGCGTTAGTGTGCTGGCGACAGCCTGTCAACCCTGAACGTTGTGGGGCGGC
Organism: Orycteropus afer afer; assembly: GCF_000298275.1. Lineage (NCBI taxonomy): Eukaryota > Metazoa > Chordata > Mammalia > Tubulidentata > Orycteropodidae > Orycteropus > Orycteropus afer. The sequence continues at coordinate 9,580,119 of NW_006921670.1, forward strand.
GTCACGTTCGATGTTTCCTACAGATCCCTCAAGACTGGGCTCACGACCACTTCCTCCAGGGGACCATCTCAGTGGGCCCCTCACCCCGACATGTCCTGTACACATTCCGTAACGAGGACACGTGCTGAGGGGAAGCCCCACTAGGGTGGGGACTTGTCTCCTCTGCCTCCGTCTTCAGGGTCCGACACAGAAGATCCCCTGCAAATGCCTTTTGTCCTCGTGTCCCGGTGCTGCCATCACAAGCCTCACTGAGTGGGTGGCTCTCGAGAACAGAAATGTCTCACCGTCCTGGTGGCTGGGAGGCCACGGCTGGAGTGCCAGCAGGACCACACGCTCCCCCCGTCTCTCTGCCCTGGGGAGCTTGTGTCTCGTTCAGCTTCTGGGGGCTCCGGGCATGTCTTTGCTTGTAGATGGGGCCTCACATTGTGTCACCTCCCTGTTTCCGCATCAATTTTCTCCTTTTACAAGACACGGACCCACTGCTGTTGAGTGGATTCCGACTCATGACGACCCCACGGGACAGGCCCCTAGGGTTTCCATGGCTGTAATCAGACAGTAGTTTGTTGTGATCCAAGGAATTTTCATGGGCTAATTCTGAAAGGAGATCCCTGGGTCTTTCTTCCTAGTCTTGTCGTAGTCTGGAAGCGCTGCTGAAACTTACTACCAGGGATGACCCTGCTGGTGTTTGAAATACTGGTGGCCTACCTTCCAGCCTCCTAGAGAACACAGGTTACCCCAGTGCAACATGCTGACAGACAGAGCTGGGCTCTGGTACAACCTCGTTTAGTTCGGCTGATGATCAAGTCCCTGCTTCCATACGAGGCCACAGGTGCAGGTGCCGGGCTTCAGACTTACACCTGACTTTTAGAGGAACACAATTCCATCCCTGATCCCATTGATTTTGGCTGGAGCTTTTCATAAAACCTCCTTGGCTGCACAGGGAGGAAGTGGGAAGAGAGCTGTATGGGGAATTGCAGTCAATGTCGTGAAACAAAATGTGTATGAATTGCTGTCTGGAAAATGCATTTGCTCTGTCAGCTTTCCCTCGGATCACAGTGAAATGTTGTTACAAAGTTCCTGGGATGAAGGACTTGACTTCACCCAGGTCCGTACAGACAGCAGCCCGGCCCGTTCCCCAGCAGCCCGGTGCCTCCTCTGCAGGGCCTTGTTTCCAGAGGCCTTCTCTAGACAGCCAGCACCTGGCCTGCGTGACTGGTCCTTATCAGCACCCCGCCCTGCCTTGCTCTCCAGCTCTGTGCTGCTCAAAGTGTGGTCCTCGGACCGGCAGCATCAGCATCCTCTGGGAGGGTGACAGCACGCAGTGTGTCAGGCCGGCCCCGTCTACTGCATCAGAGTCTTGGGCTGGGCTCCGGAATGGGTGTTGCTCAGGGCGTTCAGTGAGTACCAGTGTTTGAGCAGCACTAACTGAGCCCCTCCCCACCCTGGCCTGCCCGCCACGGCCCTGTGCGGCTCTTGTGTGGGAGCAGAGACAGAAGTCCACAGACGCTGGAGATTGGAGCCACACACCTAAGACACGAGTGTGTGTGTTGGCTGCGCCTGCTCTTGGCCTGGTGGTTAAAGCATCTACTCTGTGCAGGGAGCATTTGCCGCTGTGTTGTCCAGATGATTTGGAGCAGGCCTGCGAGGGGCCGTGTTCCGGGTGGTGTGGTCAGTTAGGCACTTTTCCATTAGCAGATGGAAAGGTTGGCGGTTCAAATCCAGCCAGCGGCAGCTTGGAAGACGGGCCTGGTGACCTGCGTCTGAAGGTGACAGCGTTGAAAATCCTGTGGAGCAGTTACACTCTGCCTGTGCCTGCGGGGTCACCATGAGTCAGAGTTGACTTAGAGCAACCGGTGTGGTTTCCGTGTTTTTCTAAGGGCCCCGGGGGATGAAGGTGGCGCGGTCCTGGCCGGGCTTTCACCCCGTCTTTGTCTTCACAGGCCTTGGTCTGTTCCTGCTTCCTCCCCTTCTTCTCTGGCTTCATCCCCCCTACCTTCAGAGGCGTGGTAAGTCTGCTCATCGATTGATTTATTCAGTGTGTGTGTGTGTGTGTGTGTGTGTGTATGATTCAGGTGAAAGTTTGCAGAGCAAATTGGTTTCCCATTCAGCAATCAAGACACGTTCTCTCCTGGGATGCTCACTGCAGTCCCCACACTGTGACAGCACTCTGCCCGCGTCCTCCCTGTGCCCACCGGTTCCCTTCCTCCTTCCTTCCTAGCTCTGCCCCTGGGCACGTGCTGTCCTCTGGATGTCATGTGCTTGATTGCTGGAACAGTGCACACCCTCCTGATAACGCTGTTCACTTTACAGCCTGTCATTTGCCTGACAGCTGGCTCACGTTCAGTCTCGGGGTTTCCACCTGTTTTCATCAGGCCAACAGGCCTGGTCCTTTTTTTATAATTTTCAGTTGTGTTCCACATTTTTCTCCAGTCTATCAGGGACCTCCTACTGTGACCCCTTTCAGCTGGTTGACTGGTCAGCAGCGGTCGCCGGCACCATCTGGTTCCCCTGGTCTCAGGGTCGTGGAGGCTGGGGTTCCCGTGGTCCCTTGGTCCTTTGGACTCATCGTTGCCTGCATCTCTGGTTTTCTCCACTCTTCTTTGCTCTGGACGGGGAGAGACCAATACTTGCATCTTAGAGGGCTGCTGACAAGCTTTTCAGACCCCAGTTGCTACTCACCGAAGGAGGACGTAGAACGTTGCCCTTGTGACTATGTTATGCCAGTTGACCTTAGTGTCCCCCAAGACTGTGGTCCTGACCCTCCAAACCCACTGACTCAGTCCCTCAAGGGGTAAATGTGCATTTTGGCTGTTGCTAAATCTGAGGTGGGAGTTGGGGGAGGAGGGTGGCAGCCCCGCTCCAGGGGTAGAATTCTCTCCTTCCGTGCGGGAGACCTGGTTCAACCCCCAGCCAGCGCACTCAGGAGTCACCAGCTGCCTGTCAGTGGAGGCTTGCATGTTGCTATGATGCTGGGCAGGTTTCAGCCACGCCTCCAGAGTAAGGGGGACCAGGAAGAAAGGCCTGGAAATCTACTCAGAAGAAACCAGTGAAAACCCCGTGGATGGCAGGAGGCCCCACCCGTTGTGTATGAGGTCTCCAGGATTTGTGGGCCCAGTCAGTGGCACCAGCGGGTGCCAGGGTGGCAGGTTCCTTCTCCCGGTGACGAGCACAGCTCTTCCTGTGAGCACCCAGGGACCTGCCAACACACAGCCTCCTGCCTCTGGCTGTTCAGACAAAGCAGCCACAGCTGGTCCCACTTCCAGGCTGCCTGGCAGCCAAGCCACTTTGTGTAATTAATCACCCAACAGGAGCTCTGGTGGCACAATGGTTAAAGCATCTGGCTGCTAACCAAAGCATTGGTGGTTCAAAGTCATCAGCTGCTCTGCGGGAGAGAGATGAAACAGTCTGTTTCCATGAAGATTGACAGCCTTGGGCAGTTCCACTCTGTCCTCTAGGGGCCCTGTGGGTCAGAATGGACTCCAGGGCAGTGGGTGTGGTTTGGGCTTTGCTTCTGTGAAGACTGACAGCCTTGGAGACCCTGTGGGCAGCTCCACTCTGTCCTCTAGGGGCGCTGTGGGTCAGAATGGACTCCAGGGCAGTGGGTGTGGTTTGGGCTTTGCTTCTGTGAAGATTGACAG
>NW_006921670.1:9584276-9585583 GCF_000298275.1 Orycteropus afer afer
CAGTGGGTGTGGTTTGGGCTTTGCTTCCATGAAGACTGACAGCCTTGGAGACCCTGTGGGCAGTTCCACTCTGTCCTCTAGGGGCGCTGTGAGTCAGAATGGACTCCATGGCAATGGGTGCTTTTTGGGGTTAATTGTCCAACTGTCTTTAAGATGTACTGGTCGGTCATTTACATAATCTTCATGTGAGACCCAAGGTAGGTTCTGAGTGGCCCAGATAAAGCATAAGACACTCACTTATCTGCAACTGGTGTAAACTGCTAACCAGAAGGCTGGCGGTTCAAACCCACTACCCAGTCCTTGGAAGGAAGGTTGGGCAATCTACTTCTGTAGTGATACCACATGGGAAACCCAAGGAGAGGTTGCTATGAGTTGATTCCAACTCGATGGCACGTAACAACAACAAACAAAACAAAAAGCCAAACCCCGTGTGCCTGGCCTAACACAGGCTTAGGTTTTCTTTTATTTTTCCACTTTGTGGTACCAGGGAGAAGGTTCAGGCTCGCAGCTATTAGCATTTCGGGCACAGTTGTCAGCTTAGGAGAACAGTGGCAGAGGAGTTGATGGAACCTTGTGTGTAGGACGTCCTTGGGTGACATGGGTTCACATCAACCCCACGTGACAGAGTTGAACTGCTCATAGGTTTTCCTAGGCTGTCATCTTTATGGAAGCCCAACCCCAGGCCTTTTCCCCTGCAGAGTGACTGGTGGGTTTGAACCACTGATCTTTCTGTTAACAGCACAGGCAGAGAGTGTAGTTGCGTGGACCACCTGCACTTAGGAGGCACCTGCTGTGAGCCAGACCTTCACATGCGTTCTCACAGCCTCACAACCGGGCCAGAGGAGAGTACTACCAGTCCCCACCGGGACGCAGAACAGAGGCAGGGTGACTCCCCGGGGGCTCTCGCTAGGAAGGTGGGTGTGACTGGGCGCCCCCGCGTGGCTTCCCCTGTGGCCGAGGCAGAGGGCTCCCTTGGGCCTGAACGTGGAGTGAGCGTGGCAGGTTTTGAAGTGGTGTGGCCACACCTTGGCCTGGCGCAGGCTGGACCCCTGTGCTACCAGTGGCCTCACCAAGGTGTCTTCATCTCCCCAGGAGCTGGGCTCTAGGAGCAGCAGTGGGGTGGCCCCTGACTGCCCAGCACAGAGCTGGCTTTTCCTCTGAACTGCGGGGCCTGGTCCTTCTGGGTCTGACTGTGGCCTTTTATTTAGCTCCTGGCTCTCTGGTAGCATAGTGGCTAAGGCACTTGACTGCTAACCAGAAGGCTGGCGGTTCAAACCCACCAGCCACTCCTCGGAAGGAAGGTTGGG
>NW_006921670.1:9586616-9588408 GCF_000298275.1 Orycteropus afer afer
GGGGTGAGGGAGTGGACGTTGAGGGGTGGGGGAGTGGACGTTGAGGGGTGAGGGAGTGGACGTTGAGGGGTGAGGGAGTGGACGTTCAGGGGTGAGGGAGTGGACGTTCAGGGGTGAGGGAGTGGACGTTCAGGGGTGAGGGAGTGGACGTTCAGGTGTTTGTTCTGTAGACAGAACCAGGCCCTGGGTCGGTGCTGTGCTCTCTGGAGTAGTCCTTGGTGGGCGGGGGGTGGCTGGCCCCATTACTCCCCTGGGACAACGTTGGGAGGCGTTTTTGTTTGTCACAACTAGAAGAGAGCAGTCTGTTGGCATCTAGTGAGCAGAGGCCAGTGTGCTCTCAGCACGCTACAGCGTATAGGACAGCTGCCTCCACAGCACCGTCCGGCCCTGTGTGTCACTAGTGCCAAGGTTGAGAAACTCTGTTCTAGGGAGGCAGTGGCAGTTATTAGGTGTTGTCAAGCTGATTCTAACTCATGGGGTTTTATGGAAGCAGAATGCCAAGCCTTTCTCCCTCAGAGTCACTGGTGGATTGGAACCTATGACCTTGCGGTTTGCAGCCATGTACATAACCATTGTGCCATGAGAGCTCCTTGTTTTGGAGAGGGAAGCCATGAAATCCCGGCATCTCAAGTCCCGTTAGGGTTCCTCTCAGTTCACTCTTTACTGGCGGTACCGTCCTTGTATGTGCTGGACAGGTTACAAAGGCATTAAATGCATGGCCTCCCTCATGCCTGAGAGCAAGCCCATGGCATCCCCCTTTATAGATGAGAAAACTGAGGCCTAGAGGTTTTTTTTTTAATTTTTATTTTGATTTGGGTGAAAGTTTATAGAGCAAATTCATTTTGCATACACATTCCGTACGCAGCTCATACACATTTTCTTTCATGACACTGACTGCAGTTCCCCACAACGCAACAGCTCTCTCCCGCCTCCTGTCTGTACTTCCCTCTTCCCTGCACCCCTCTTTCCTGTGCATTCCTGCCCCCTGAGCTGTCTCCCTGTGCAAACACTGCCCTTTTGTTCTCTCATGATTGACCGTTCTAAGGAGTGTATCTACCTGATGTAAATGTTCACACCATATGCCTGTCTGTTGTTTGGCTGATGCCACAGGAGTGAGTTAAATTCCAGACCTGAAGGCTAACTAGGGGCCATAGTGTCAGGGGTCTCACCAGGCTCTATCTGACCAGCAACCTGGTTTTTTTTTTTTCTTTTTATGATTTTGAGTTTTGTTCCACATTGTTCTCCCACTCAATCCAGCATCTCCTGCATTGATCCCTTTCTGAGGGGTTGACAGTGGTAGTCAGGCACCATCTAGTTCTTCTGGTCTCATAAGTCCTATAGGCTGAGGATCACATGGTCTCCCAGTCCCTTGGACTAATTGTTTCCACGCATCTTTGGTTTTCTTCATTCTTCTTTGCTCTGGATGAGGAAAGACCTATCGTTGCATATAAATGGTTGCTTGCAAGCTTTTAAGATCCCGGTCGCTACTCACCAAAGTAGAATGTTTCTGTGTAGGATGTTGTGCCAGTTGAGCTTGATGTCCTCTGAGACCATGGTCCCGAGCCCACAGGTCCAACTACTCCCTTGAGGTGGTTGGCTGTGGCCCAGAAGTGACTGTAACTTTGCCCCATTTGCTGTGTTATGTATTTGGACATTCTTACAGCACATACAAATAACGTATGTAGAAATACATCCCCAGTTTTTATGACCTCTGCTTGGCAGCCAGACCTGAAATTGAGTGCCCTCTGTGCCACACAGTAACTCTGCCCCTGGGCAAGTTTCTTAACCTCTC
>NW_006921670.1:9596561-9597501 GCF_000298275.1 Orycteropus afer afer
TCGACGGCACTTAACAACAACAACAACATCGTGGGCAGTATATGAGATGATGCAGGTAAAGTGCCAAGATCAGAGCCTGGTAAGCCATGAAGCCCGTGGCCGTGGAGTCCATTCTGACCCACAGCGCCCCTAGAGGACAGAGTGGAACTGCCCACAGGGCCTCCAAGGCTGTCAGTCTTCACAGAAGCCAACTGCCTCATCCTATGCCCGCAGAGCGGCTGGTGAGTACAAACTTCTGACCTGTAGGTTAGTAGCTAAGCATCTAACCTCTGTGCCAGCCAGGACCTTCTTCTCTGGATTGTCTTAGGTCGAGCTCTAGCCTGAAAGTCCTCCATTTGGAAGGACTGGTGGGGAAACACTCCTGCAGGCGTCCTGACAACTGGGTGCTGTGGTTGCGGTTTGGAAGCCTCTTTAGCCAAACGCAGCAAACCCACCTGTCCTCGGCTGTGGGCGGGAAAGACGCAGACAAGGAAAAATATCCTCAGAATAATCTCTCCCAAACGCTCCTCGGCTGTAGGGTAAGAGGACATCTTCTGAGGGCCGTCTGGGCCCCAGATTCGCTACTTGCTTAAGTCTCAAAGGAGGCTGAGGGCAAGGTGTTGGTCATCTCATTTCCAAGCTACGGAGGCATACCGGCCCCTGGATGTCAAATATCTTGTCCTTGATTTCCCAGCCAGGCAGGGCTCTGTATTTGAACCTGGAACCCTCTGTGTCCTTTAGGGCAGGGGCTAGACCTGTGTCACACTCTGTTGCCAGTGCCCACAGGACCTGTAGCTGATGGGGCCCCTTTGAGCAAAGTGTGGAGGGCACCCTGTGGGCACCTGTGTGGGCTCAGGACTTGGCCAGCACAGCACGGGCCGGGCTGCAGCCTCCATCTGCCTGGTGCAGGGCACCCACCACGTGACAGGACCTGGCAGCCCTGCATGCCAGCGCAGAGCCC
>NW_006921670.1:9598939-9601104 GCF_000298275.1 Orycteropus afer afer
CAGAGGTCCCACCCAGACTTGAAAACCCCATCAGGAAAAAAACAAAAAAACTCACTGCCATAGAGTCGATTCCGACTCGTAGTGACCCCCAGTGGGCTTCCAAGGCAGTAAATCTTTACAGAAGTAGATTGCCTAGTCTTCCTTCTGTGGAGTGGCTGGTGGGTTTAAACCACCAACCTTCTGATTAGCAGTCAGACACCTTAGGCTCCATGCCACCAGAGCTGCTTTGAAAACCCCATAGAGCTGTTCCGTTCACACACGTGGGGTCGCCCCGAGTGCACCCACCGGCTGAGCCCCCACACAGTTCCAGCCTTGAAAACCCCATGGAGCCACTCTGTTCTGCACACGTGGCATCACAGTGAGTCAGGGGTGATGAGACGGCCACCAGCAATACTCACATTCCACCACAAAGCAGGGATTTGCAAACTGCGTCCACCAACAGGCCGAGCCCTGGAGGGTGGGCGGGAAGGCTATGTGGCAGCATTTGCTCTCATGTGCAGTTTATGGAAACCAGACTTTCAAAGGCCCTGCCCCACCATTGTCGTGATTGCCCACAGGGAGCAGGGGAGAGGGGCCGGAAGCGGGATGGAGAGGGGCAGCTGAGAGAGGCAGTTTCTGTCCGGCTCGTTCAAACTCATGGCCACGCTGCAGCTGTCGGAATAGAGCTGGGCTTTCTAGGGTTTGCTTTTTGAAAAAGTTTTTGTTGTGATTTGGGTGAAAGTTTACAGAGCGTATTCACTTTCCATACACGTTGTCTCATGACATTGACTGCAATTTCCCACAATGCACAGCTCTCCTCCCACTTCCTCCCTCTCTAGGGTTTTCAGTGGCTGATTCGAGACTCAGTGATAATAGAGCAGAGCCACATGAATGCTGCTGGGGGCTCGACCCAGGGCCCGTGGCAGGGAAAGCACCGTACGGGCTGGGACAAAGCCCCATTTGCGCTGAGGCCTGCAGGGTGAGGGACGGTGTCTCTTGGGAGGCCAGAGCCCGGCTGCGCCCGGTGCATAGGAGGGGGTACAGAGCTTCAAGGGTCCATCTGCACCACCTCCCGGTGACATTGAAGCCAGTGGCCTCATGAGCCCTCCCTGCAGGACCTTCTCTGATTTGCTTCCAGGGGATTGGAGAGATGTGCGTCCGAGGCTATCTGGACACCGTCCGCTTCTTGGAAGAGAAGGGTATGTACCGGGTGGGGACAGAACATAGAGTCTTGGCTCTGTAAACCAATGCTCAGCCCTGTCCCATGCCGCCTGAGGGAGGAACACGTGGCCCGTCTTACAGATGAGGATGCCGGGGGCTGGGGAAGGAGACGAGGGCCACATGCCCTTTGGGCAGAGCTGGGCTTTGCGCCCAGGAAGTGGTGACTCAAGGACGCTTTCTCCTTGCACAGCGTCTCTTTGTCCGCAGCCAGTGAGGCTTGTTCTCTTCTGCTAGAACTGTTGTGAACCCTGAGTTTCACACGGGCTGAAGTTTCTGGGACCGTTGCCCTAAATGAAGCCATCGGAGTGGTTGTCCACAGGCGAGTGTGGGCCTCGATAGCTGTTCACCTGCGGCAGGGTCCTGCCTTCCATCCGCCCCTGGACATAGGAGGTGGAGGCAGGAGGTGGACCTGCAGAGAGCTCGTCTTGGTTACCTGACGCTGTGGCAGAAGTGCAAGTGGGTGGCTGTAAGGAACGGAAGTTACCTTCTGACGGCACTCGAGGCTCAAGTTCACATTCAGGGTCACCTCCAGGGGAGGCCCTCCTCCGGCTTCTAGCTGCTGCCGGTGGTGCCTTCCAGCCCGTCTGCAGCTCACGGTGGCCCCACGCAAAGGGCCCTGCACCAGCCACACGATCGGTTGCAAAGCGGACTCTTGAGATCCGTGGGTTTTCACAGACTGAGAAGTGAATTGCGGGGTCCCACTTCCTGCTCCATCTTAGCTGCACGCTCAGCATCATGGCGACACACGGGCTCCGCTGACACGGGGTGGCGGCTGCGCCTGAGGTGCACGAAGCAGGAACCGAGCCCCAGTCTCTGGCACGGAAGGCGAGGGTTCTGCCCGAGTCACGGCTGCTCCTTGGTGGCAAGCTTTGGCTTTCCTGGGCTTGTGGATGCGGCTGCCGGCGTGTTTGCATGGTGACTTCCTCTCCGTGTGGGTTTCCCTTGCTATACGGCATTGCACAGAC
>NW_006921670.1:9601954-9602630 GCF_000298275.1 Orycteropus afer afer
CTGCTGAATGGTGACTCGGCAGGATTCGAGTGGCCAAAGAGCTGCAGACCGTGCCCAAAGCTGGTCGTTACACCCTGGGAGCGACCACAGCCCTAAGGCAGCTACTCAGCTGCTCCAGCAGATTCCACCAGGGAGCTGATTGCCAGTCTCATCACGGGGAAGAATGACCTCCAGCTGCCCAGCCACTCCGCCAGGCCCAGCCAAGCTGACCCATAACCTTAACTACACAGTGAGGGAGAGGTAGTTCAATCTGTAGCGGCTGTTTTTCTTTAATACTAAGCGTTGGTCGAATTATTCCTTGATTTGTTGATCCCCTGCATTAGTCTTTGGAAAGGAGACAATGTGGTTGAGAGGATGTGGGTGAACGTATCTACTCAGAAAATGTCAGTTGTGCACCTGCAGTGCGTTGGGGATACCGCAGGCCAGACAGGTGGGCCCGTGCTGGGAGAGGTGGTGGATCAGAAGAGCTGAGGGAAGTAGGAAAAGTACCCTGGTGGGAAGGGGCAGGAGGCTATGGGATCGCTCAGGGGGTCCCAAGGCAGGTAGAGGCTGGGCTTTCAGGAGCATATCAAGTCCAAGATGAGACTTTGCAGAGGGCTAGGTGTGAGGGAAGCAGGGGTAAGGCTGTGGGAGGGATAGAAGGAGGCCCGTGTCGCTGAGTTCCAGGCATGGGGGC
>NW_006921670.1:9605175-9605738 GCF_000298275.1 Orycteropus afer afer
GCCCACAGGGTCTCCAAGGCTGTCAGTCTTCATGGAAGCCGACTGCTCCATCTTCATCCTGTAGAAGAACTGGTGGGTTCTAGCCACCAGCCTTTTGGTGAGCAGCTGAGCACTTTAACCACTGTGCCACCAGGCTTCCTAACACAAGTCACTCCTGAGTAATTCTATAGATGGCTAGGTGGCCGAGCTACTCAGTGCCCAAGCTGGGTGGCATGTGAAGTTCTTAGCAGGATGGGCGGTGGGGCTGGCCCTCCCCGAACTTTGTAGAGGACACTGCAGGGCTCGGGTTCTGCACCCCTCTGAGAGCTGACCTTGAAATGTACGTAAGGGAAAAGGACCTCTCGGATGGTGAGGAACGTGTCCTTAGAGGCCCGCAAAGATCTAGCAGGAAGCGTGAAAGTGAGTTGTCACTTGGGGAGCCAGTGGAGGTATTAAGGACCATTGTCAAAGCCAAGAAGAGATCAGTGCTTGGTGTCTGTCACCTGAGATTGGAAGTGAAACACGGGCCAGGCACAGCCATGGGCACCTGTAACCCTTCCCATCCCCCACCCCCACCCTGACTG
>NW_006921670.1:9606503-9609168 GCF_000298275.1 Orycteropus afer afer
CTGCGCCTCACCATCCTGCCCTGGGATGAGAGCATCCTGGACATCCTCTCCCCCAGGCTCTTCATAGGTACCCGCTCCTTGGGGGTAGGAGGTAGGGAGGTACTAAGGTGGTGGGTTGGTTTCCTAGGGCTTCCTGGGACACACGTGGGCTGGCTTAGGACAACAGGAATGTGTTCTCTCATGGCCTGGAGGACTGAAGTCCAAACGCAGGGTGTTGCAGGGCCCAGCCACCCTGGAGCCTCTCAGGGAAGAGCCTTCTTTACGTCTTCCAGCTTCTGGGCGCGTTCGTGGCCTTGCAGCTGCCTCGCCCCCTCCCTGCCCCCACCTTCACGTGGTGTCTTCCTTCCGTCTCTGTGTCTCTCCTTTACAAGGACAGTGCTCAGCTGGGATTGGTGCCCCCGCTCCACCCTGACCTCATGTAAGCTGAACTAACCACCTCTGCAGAGCCCCAGTTTGCAGTAAGATCACCTTCACAGGGATTAGGACCGGACCGTGCCTCTTTGGGAGGTACGTCTTCCTCCTGTGACCTCCTCTGTCTTCACGAGGGGGAGACAGAGTCCCCATCAGCGGCCCAAGGCTGAGGTCTGTGAGGCAGAAGTCAGACATGACGCCACCTTCCAAACTTGACCAACTCTGACACCAACCACCCATCCCACAGCACTCGGCTTCCCTGCTGGCTCATTGCAGCTCATTGTAACTCATTGCAGCTGCCACTCGGAGCTCACAGACGACACTCACGATTATGGGGCTTTACTAGGGAAGTAACCGGTCACAGTTAGGTTCGGGAATGCTCGGGGTACGGATCTTTGATCGGGACAGCCGCCCCTCGGCCATGCCTCCAGGCACGCCTCTCTTTGCCCTCGGCCTCTGGGCTCTGGGCTTTGCCCTGGTTGGCCAGTGTGACAAAGCTCTTTAGGTCTCCTGATACCTGCACCTCCGTTCACCCCATAGTGCCAGCATGACTCCTGCCCGGAGGCGCTGAGCTTCCTTGTTCCCCGGGCAGTAACACTGCCCTGTCCCTTGCCTTTGGTTCCACTGCCTTCATCTCTCTGCTGACCTTCCGCTGGTCTCTCTGCCAAAGAGGTCAAGTGCAGGGACCTCAGGTCCAAGGATCCGTTCCGGTCTTCTCTGTCTTGATGGCAGTGAGATCCCCTGTTCTGCCTCTAAGAGGACTCATTTCACGCCTAACAAAATGATAAAACTAAACCATCTCCCCCGAAGGGTTCATACACCTTGTTTGCATGGTCCCCACCCCGCAAGGGGGCCTCGTACCTAGTTTATGTTGCTCACAAGCTATCCAGTCCTCTTGGTGGGCTGCTGGCACACGGACATTTCACAGTTCCCCAGGCGTCTGGTGGGAGTCTGAGGCTGTGGCTGCGAGAGCCGTACCCGGTGACGCGCTGCACCACGGGGAACACAAGTCAACTCGTTGTTTTCTGTGAATTTGAGAAGAGTTAGAGGACTTCTTGCCTGTGTGGTATGGAATGAGGTGGTGTCCTGGGCCACCACCTCCCAGCTGGCACAGGCCGGGTCCCAAGCCACCACCTCCCGGCACAGGCCTCCCACCTAGAAGAGGCTGGGTCCTAGACCACCACCTCCCACCTGGCACAGGCCTCCCACCTAGAAAAGGCTGGGTCCTGGGCCACCACCTCCCTCCTGGCACAGGCCTCCCACCTAGAAAAGGCTGGGTCCTAGACCACCACCTCCCTCCTGGCACAGGCCAGGTCCCAGGCCACCACCTCCCAGCACAGGCCTCCCACCTAGAAGAGGCTGGGTGCTAGGCCACCACCTCCCACCTGACACAGGCCTCCCACCTAGAAAAGGCTGGGTCCTAGACCACCACCTCCCTCCTGGCACAGGCCAGGTCCCAGGCCACCACCTCCCAGCACAGGCCCCCACCCCTCCGGCTGTGCTGAGCACCCTTCCCCCGGCCCACGATCAGAAGGAAAGCAGCCTTCAGCTGAGCCCACGTCAGGCCTCTGCCCCTTGCTGCCTGTCTCCCGACTCTGCCGCTCTGCTGCTGGGACTTGTATGTCCCTCTGGACGCCGCTCAGTGGCCATTCCCTCCTGCAGCTCCATCTCAAAAGCTCCCCGCTTACAGTGCCTCTCCTAAGGCCCCCTGCCCCCAAACCCACGGAAGGGTGGGACGTTTGATAAGTCGTCAGACCTGGGTTGGGCAGGTAGCTGGCTGCAGAGACCAGCTCATTGTTCAGCGCTTAGAGGAAGTCACTGGGAAGTTGGGGACCCATCCCACATCCTCAAGGCACAGGCCCCACCCGAGAGTGACGTCCGAGGCCAGGGGAGCGCATTGCCTTGTCACGGGGCTCCCTGGGAAGGAGAGGAAAGGCTGTGGGTTTTGAGGAGAAAGATCCAGTTCGAGGGTGCAAGGAGAAGCTCAGTGAGCTGGGGGCGTTCCTAAGAGTCCCGGTGGTGCATGTTGTGAGTGCACTGGCTGCCAACCCCAAGGCCGCACGTTCACGTCCTCCCAGAGGCCTCAGGAGGAGACAGTCAGCCGTGGGAAGCCCCACAGAGCACAGTTCTGCTCTGACATGGGGGCTCGCCGTGAGTCGGAACTGAGGCGACAGCACGTTCTTGTTTCAATAATGCCCTTCAGTGGGTCCTGCAGTGACCTACCAAAGGGGTGAGCGGCTTGGGGACCCCGCCC
>NW_006921670.1:9609859-9622981 GCF_000298275.1 Orycteropus afer afer
GAACAGAGGTGGGGGTGACCGCACTGTGGACGGGGCGGGGGGGGAGTGGAGGTGACTGTACTGTGGTCAGAGACAGACTTGCCTGAGTGACTGAGTGGAGTCAGAGACAAGGAGCCCCTGGTGGTGCAGTGAGCGTGTTTGGCTGCCAACCAGGAGACTGGGGGTTCAAGTCTCCCCAGAGGCACCTCAGAAGAAAAGGCCTAGCAATCTACTGAAAAACCCTCCCAGAAACCCTGTGGAGCTCAGCCTCTAACGCGGGGGCCCGTGAGAGGGAGTTGACTCCATGGCCACTGGTTTTGGTTTATTTGTGAGAGAAGTTTGCAGGTGACTCCATGGAAAGAAGAGGAGTCCCTGTGCCCTGGGGCCACCTGGGCTCCTCTGGGCTGTGGGCACACGTCAGCTCTGTGTCCCCTTTGCTGCGAGAGGAGCGGCCACCCAGAGTCCAGCCCCGGCCTCTCTCGTGGATGATTGCCACTCCGATTCTGCACCTTCTTTCGGAGATGTTCCCCGCGGCACAGGCTGACGTGGGTGGGTTTACCCTGGGGGAGCTCCTTCTCACCCGGGTTCTGTTTTTCAGTGCTGTGTGAAACCCTCAAGGACAGAGGGGGATACCTGAGCAGGCTTTGCAACTTTTTCCCGGTCTGGATGTTGTCCTGCCTGCTGCGGCTCTGTGCCCTGCCTGTGGTGGCCACGATCGCCGTGGTCCAGAGGTGAGAGCCTCACGCCGCTTTCTCTCCTCCTCCTGGGCATGGCGTGAGATTCAATGAGACGATATGTGGGAGGCCGTTCACCCAGGGCCCGGCTGCACAGACAGCAGGGTGGACGGTGTCCCTCTGTCCCGTAGGGAACAGTTGTACTCCTGCCTTCATTCATGCACCTGTAACCACCTGGTGACTCCGAGAGCCGCCAGTAGCCTCAACACAGTATGAGCTCTAGCCCCTGGGTACCCTGGGGAAACTGAGGTCCAGAGAGATGGGGGTCACAGCTAGCTAGTGGAGGGCCTGGCATAGAAGCCAGGCTGCAGGTCTACCCCCTGCCCTTTAATTTTGTTTATAATAGACTTCATTTTTGGAGCAGTGTTACTGTTACAGAAATATTTGGCAGAAAGTACAGATTTCCCGTGGAACCCCCTCCCCAACACGGCACTTCCCCTATTACTAACATCTCTCATTCCTGTGGTCCGCTTGCTATGGTGGTATGAGGTGCTATTCATATGAGCCACTGTTGACCCATGACCATTTAACTAAAGTCTAAGTGACATTAGGGTTCACTCTGACGAAGGCACAATGCCATGTGTCCCCCCACCCTCATCCCCACCCCAACTCAGTATCACAGTGAATAGCTTTCCTGCCCTAAGAATGCCCTTAGCTCCACCTGTTCCTCCCGCTCCCTTCCCCGTGAGCCTCAGGGATCAAAATTGCAGATCCTGGGTAGAGTGGGAGAAAAATGTGGAAGAAAACTCTAAATCAGTAAAAAAAAAAAAAAAAAACAGGGTTACTGGTCTGATAGAGATTGTGGCCCTGAGTCCCTCTCTGGGCCTGAAGTTGAAGTCACTCCTATGGCTTAACTCTGAGCCTAACAATAGACAGGCCTGTGAGCTGAACACCTACACCAGGGAGACGCACTCCTTAGAACAGTCAACCACAAGTGAACTTGGAGGACATTATGCTAAGTGAAATACTATCACAGAAGGACAAATACAGTATTAGTTCATTATTGTAAAAAGTCAAAGAAAGGTTTATATATGGAAGGAAACTTCCTTTGTTGGTCACCAGGGGTGGGAATGGAGGGGAGGGAATACTGCAAAAAAAAAAAAAAAATGCATTGACTCATGTCACTTTAGTTTTGTGTATTTCACTGTACATAAATTATATTTCAATAAAATACACTTAAAATAAAAGAACAGTCAACCACAGGAGAGCCGAAGGGCAGCACTTGTGTGGGGAGACAGCTAGGGAGGCCGGGGGGACACAGGAGAAAGATGACTGCAGGGAGAAGGTGGGAGGAGAGCTGTTACACTGTGAGGACTGTAATCAGTGTCACAAAGCAAAATGTGTAAGAACCGTTGACTGTAAAACAACTCTGCTTTGTAAAATTGCACCCAAATCACAATAAAAAGTAGACCAAAGAAAGAAAAAATACAGCCTAGGAAACTCTATGGGGCAGTACTCTGTCCTCTAGGGGTGCTGTGGGTCAGAATGGACTCCAGGCAGTGGGTGTGGTTAGGGCTTTGCTTCTGTGAAGATTGACAGCCTTGGAGACCCTGTGGGGCAGTTCCCCTCTGTCTTCTAGGGGCGCTGTGAGTTGCTTTATAGTTTAGCCTTTCCCAGAATGTCATAGCATTGGAATCACACGATGTGTAGCCATTTTTGGACTGGCTTCTTTCACTCAGCAATGTGCATTTAAAAGTTCCCCTTGTCTTTCTGTGTCTTGGTAGCTCATGGTGTTGCTGAATGAGGCTGCATTGTGGCTGGCTTCCCTTCTGAGGCTCATTTCCGTAGTGGAGGGCAGCCCTCGCACATACACCAGTTCCTAGTCAGCGGTGTCTCTTCTGTTTCTTCTCGGAGCAGGGTGTCTGTTTTCACTTTCATGCTCTTTGTCCTCCTCTTGTGCCTGGTGGTCCTTGGCTTACATGGACCCGAAGGACCATGGCACCAGGTTCCCAGCTGGGGTGAGAGTCAGTCTGGCTTCCAGGTGAGAAGAGGTAGTACGTGTGTCAACTGGCACAGTTCTCTTTGGTTTAAGTGGTTAGATGGTGGCTGACAGGAAGGAGCTCTCTGGAGGTGCTGCCTCCCTACTAAAAGCCTTTCTAGACACCAGAAGGCTGGCTGATTTCCCTGGAGAAGAGCTGTCAGCCTTTGACGTGGCCAAGGGTTCTTGTTTGGCCTACTTCGCTGGCGGCCCCCACCCCATTTTGTCTGTCATCCAGGAAGGAGTCCACTAAAATCTCTCCTCGTCAGTGATAGGCCCACCCACCTCCTTTCTCATTGGCTACAGACTCTTCTCGTCACCTGTCAGAGCCAATTCTGACTTCTGGTGACCCATGTATGCAGAGTTGAACTGCTCCATAGGGTTCTCAGGGATAGGCCTTTTCAGATGGGTCTTGGCTGACGGCAGAGAATACCACAAAGGTTTCTACCTGTGTTTTGCTGACTGTGCTAAGGATCATGACAAATTATGGGTCACCTTGCACGGATTGCAAATTCCTGAACACTTCATTGTGCTCATGAGGAACCTGTCCATAGACCAAGAGGCAGTTGTCTGAGCAGAACACGGGGACACTGCATGGTTTAAAATCAGGGAAGATGTGTGCCATTGTTGTATCCTTTCACCATACTTATTCAACTGAAAGCTGAGCAAATAATCTGAGAAGCTGGACTATATGATGAATAATGCGGCATTAGGGTCGATGCCTGTGATACGCAGACGACACAACCTTCCTTGCTGAAAGTGAGGGTGATGTGAAGCACTTACTGATGAAGACCACAGACCAGAGTTTTCAGCATGGATTACACCTCAACCTAAAGAAAACGAAAATCCTCACAACTGGACCGTAAGCAATATCATGATAAATGAGAAAAGATGGACGTTGTCAAGGATTTCATTTTACTTGGGTCCACAGTCAACGCCAATGGAAGCAGCCATCAGGAAATCAAACAACATATGCATTGGGCAGCTATCACCCTTGTTTGGACACTTGGTGTCCCTGAGGCATTGAGTCCTCCTGTCTCTTCCCAACCCCTGTTGTTATGTGCCGCCGAATCAGACCCGACTCCTGGTGACCCGTCCTTGAGTTTCCGAGGTGGAATCACTACGGTAGTAGATTGCCCAGCCTTCCTTCTGAGGAGTGGCTGGTGGGTTTGAACCGCCAGTCTTCTGGTCAGCAGTCAAGTGCCTTAGGCACTACACCACCAGAGTAACCACGAGTCCGCTCTGGTCTCTAGGCATTTGCCTGTTCTGGGTACTTCACGTAAGTGTTGTCATTCACGCTGTTGGGTGCCATCGGGTCAGCTCTGGCTCGTAGTGACCCCACGTACAACAGAATGAAACACTGCCCGCTCCCGCGCCTGCCTCCCAGTCCTTGCTGTGTCTGGGCTGACCGTCTGTCGTAGGCACTGTGTCAGTCCATCTGGTTGAGGCCCTTCTCCTTTTCTACTTGCCATCCGCTTTACCAAGCATGATACCCTCCAGGGAATGGACCTGTTCTGGTTCCCTAGTGCCACTCTGACAGGAATATACCACACATGGGATGCTTGAACAAACAGGAGTTTATTCTCCTGCAGTTCGGGAGGCTAGAAGTCTGAGTTCAAAGTGCCAGGCTCTAGGGGCTGTGTGGAAGCCCCTTGACCTTGGGCTTCAGCTCTGCCTCTTGCTCCCGGCCACTGAAGCTAGAGGCATCTCTTCACTCAGGCAGCTATTGGCTGCTGAGGCTGACAAGCCCAAGGTCGACAAATAAAATGGCACAGTCCCGATGTTACCAAACCACATGGCAGGCCATTAATTCAAGTCCATTGTTAAGTCCCAAGGTTGGCAGAGCATGGCAGGCTGCTGAACAACGACACGGCTACATGCAGGGTCCAAGCATGCCATAAGCTAGAGACCATTCCCAAAGCTGCTGCTTATATATGGGAAGCAGACCATATCCCTAAGGCAGCTACTCAGCTGCTTGTGGTAAGTCCCACCATGGCATTGATTGCCAGTCGCATCATGAGGAATAACTACCACCAGCTACCCAGCCACTCAACCAGGCCCAGCCAAGTTGACACACAAACTTAACCATCACAGGTCCCATCTGACAACATGACCAAAGTAGGTGAGACTAAGTCTGGCTATTCTTGCTTCCAAGGAGCATTCCAGCTGCACTTCCAGGACAGATCTGTTAGTTCTTCTGGCAGCCCATGGTACTCTCAGTATTTCTCCCCAACACCACCACGCAAAAGCATCAACTCTTCTTTGGTCTTCCTTGTATGAGGGTATTGAAAGCACCATGGCTTGGGTTAGGTGCCCAAAGTCTTCAAAGAGGCATGTTTGCTCTGCAGCACTTGAAAGAGGTTTTTTGCAGCAGATTTGCCCAGTCTGATGTCTTGACTGCTGCTTCCATTGGGGTACCAAGTGATATGAAGTCTTTGACAACTTCAGTATTTTCTCATTTATCGTGGTACTGCTTATTGGTCCAGTTGTGAGGACTTTTGTTTTCTTTATGTTGAGGTATAACCTGTACTGAACACTGTAGTCTTTAATCTTCATCACTAAGTGCTTCGAGTCATCTTTGATTTCAGCAAGGTTGTGTTATGTACATATCACGGATGGTTAATGAGTCTTCCTCCAGTCCTGATTTCATGCTCTTCAAATAGTCCAGCTTCTTAGACTATTTACTCAGCATACAGATTGAGCAAGTATGGTGAAAGGACACAACCCTGACACAAGCCTTTACTGATTTTAAACCATGTTCTATCTCCTTGATTTTAAACCATGCAGTATCCCGCATGACAGAATTTTGTAAGACCGATAACTTTTTCATTGTAAATACCTTTTTTCAACAACATGAACAGTGGCTGTACATGTGGATCTTGCCACATGGAGTACACAGGAAATAGATTGACTACATCTGTAGAAAGAGATGATGGAGAAGCTCAATATCTTCAGCCAAGACAAGGCCAGGAGCTGAATGTGGGACAGATCGTCAATTGCTCATATGCAAGTTCAAGTTGAAACTAAAGATAATTAAAGCAGGCCCACGAGAGCCAAAATATGATCTTGATTATATCCCTCCTGAATTTAGAGGCCATCTAAAGAGCAGACTTGATGAATTGAACATCAGTGACCAAAACCAGAGGAAATGTGGGATGGCATCAAGAACATCATTCATGAAGAAAGCAAAAGGTCACTGAAAAGACAGGAAAGGGAAAAAAAAAAATAGATGTCACAAGAGAGTCTGAAATGTGCTTTTGAGTGGAGAGTAGTTAAAGCCAGTGGAAGAAATGACAAGATAAAAAAGCTGAACAGAAGATTTCAAAGAGCAGCTCAAAAGACAAAGTCTATTATTATAATGAAATGAGTAAAGACCTGGAGTTAGAAAACCAAAAGGGAAGAATACACTTGGCATTTCTCAAGCTGAAAGAACTAAAGAAGAAATTCAAGCTCAAGTTGCAATATTGAAAGATTCTACGGGCAAAATATTGAATGGTGCAGGAAGCATCAGAAGATGGAAGGAATACGCAGAGTCACTGCACCAAAAAGAACTGGTCGATGTTCATCCATTTCAGGAGGTGGCATATGATCAAGAACCAATGATATTGAAGGAAGAAGTCACAGCTGCACCAAAGGAAGTGGCAAAGAACAAAGCTTCAGGAATTGACGGAATACCCATTGAGATGTTTCAACAAATGGATGCCCTGCTGGCACTCATTTGTCTATGCCAAGAAATTTGGAAGATAGGCACTGGCCAATTGACTGGATAAGATCCATATTTGTACCCATTCCAAAGAAAGATGATCCCACAGAATGTGGAAATTATTGAACAATATCATTAATATCCTACGCAAGTAAAATCTTCCTGGAGATAATTCGAAAACAGTGGCAGCTGTGTTTTGACAGGGAACTTTCAGAAATGCAAGCTGGATTCAGAAGAGGGTGTGGAATATGGGATATCATTGCTGATGTCAGCTGTATCTTGGCTGAAAGCAAAGAATACCAGAAAGATGTTTACTTGTGTTTTATTGACTATGAAAAAGTATTGAACTCTGTGGATCATAACAAATTGTAGATAACATTGAGAATGGGAATTCCAGAACACTTAATTGTACTCATGAGGAACCTATACATAGACCAGGAGGCTGTTGTTGGAACAGAACAAGGGGACACTACTACATGGTTTAAAATCAAGAAGGGAGTGCGTCAGGGTTGTATCCTTTCACAATACTTATTCAGTCTGTATGCTGAGCAAATAATCTGAGAATCTGGACTATATGATGAAGATCAAAGACTACAGTCTGCAGTATGGATTACACCTCAACATAAAGAAAATGAAAATCCTCACAACAAAAGCATCACAACAAAAGGAGAAAAGATTGAAGTTGTTAAAGTTTTCATATTCCTTGGTTCCACAATCAACACCAATGGAAGTAGCAGTCAAGACATCAGACGACGTAGTGCACTGGGAAGATCTGTGTGTGTCTTTGTGTGT
Organism: Orycteropus afer afer; assembly: GCF_000298275.1. NCBI lineage: Eukaryota > Metazoa > Chordata > Mammalia > Tubulidentata > Orycteropodidae > Orycteropus > Orycteropus afer. The sequence continues at coordinate 9,617,046 of NW_006921670.1, forward strand.
GCTGTGTCTTTGTGTGTGTTATATGTGGTGTATGGGTATGTCTGTCTGTTGTGTGTATTCCACATCTTTGTGTGTGTTATACATGTAATGTGAGTGTGTCTATCAGTTGTGTATATTTGTGTCTTTGTGTTGTGTTTGTCATATGTGTTCTGTGGGTTTGTCTGTTTATGTGTGTTGTCTGTTATATGTGGTGTATTGTGTCTGTTGTATGTGTGTGTTGTCTGTGTTATATGTGGTGTATTGTGTCTGTTGTATGTGTGTGTGGTGTCTGTGTTATATGTGTCGTGTCAGAGTGTCTTGTCTGTTGTGTATGTACATGTCTGTGCTGTGTGGGTATATCTACCTCTTGTATGTGTTTGTGTGTATGTTGCATGCACAGCTGTGTGGTGGTGACCATGGTCTTCTTCCTGCAGGCTGGTCATGTGGCTTCCAGATATTCATGAAGACCTCAAGTGGCTTCAGTGGGCTGTCTCTCACGTCTGTTCTCGAGTGGTGAGGGGTCTACTCCCCACATCCAGGTAAATAATTTGGCTGTGGGTGTGTGGGCTAGGTGGGCACCCCCACATCTGATCAGACCACATGCAGCCTTCCAGAAACACCTTGCTGCACTCTGGGTAGGCGGCAAGGGCCTTGTCTTCTGGTGGTGGGAGGCCCATTGCTGGGGGGCAGCTCATTCAATCAGTGTCACAGTGCACCAGCTAAATTTGCCATCAGGACTTGCACAGGTGCCAGAGCCTACAGGAGAGAGTTGGAAAGCTGTCACGGGTTGGACTGTGTCTCCCCGAATGTGTGTCAGCTTGCCTGGGCCGGGATTCCCAGTGGGGTGGCAGTCATGTGATGATGTGGGCATTCCCATCCTGGTGTGTGATGTGATTACCCTCCATTTGGGATGTGTTGTAAATCCTGACCTCTGCGTGTTAAGGAGGGAGGGTTAGGTTATGCTTGTCATGTCAACGAGGCAGGATGAGGGTGGAATACACAGCCTTACTCAGGTCACAGGCTGTGACTGAACATAGGGGAGTGTCCAGGGATGTAGTCCGCATCACCGTTTATCTTACAGGAGGTGAGAGGAGAGAGCAGCCGAGAGGGCGGGACCTGCAACCCCCGAGAAAGAAGAGCTGGGATCGGTGTGTGTCCTTTGGATGTGGGGTCAGTACGCTGAGAACCTCCTAGACCCAGGCTCAAGTTGATACCAAGACAATTGGAGATCTCCGAGGACCTCCAGGCCCACGGACGTTAAAAGGAGACCAGGACTGTCCCCAGAGCTGACACAGAGAGACAGCCTCTCTGTTTGAGCAGGCGCCCTGGATTCAGGCTTCTAGACTCCTAAACTGTCAGAGAATACAGTCCTGTTTGTTAAAGCCGCCGACTGTTGTATTTCCGTTACATCCGCACTGGAGAACTGAGATAGAGGAGGGTCCATTGAAGCCCTGTTCTGATGGCAGAGGAGGGGGAGCTGGGTGATCCAGCAGGGGACAGACAAGGGACAGGGGCTGTTGTGAAGTGGGGAGTGCAGAGGCTGTGTGCAGCCCGGGGTCCCTGCAGCAGTGGAAGGAGCAGGGCACAGGGTGGGGAGATGAGGGAGCAGAGAGGCAGGGCCAGGCAGGTTCTTGGTGTGTGCGTGTGTGTGCGTGCATGTGCGTGCATGTGTATCGGGGATGCTTGTTCATGCACGCTCCTGGGTCCCACCTCCGACTTCCTGCATCACAGGCTCTGGGTGGAGCCTGGCAATCTGCAATGTTTACAAACAGTCAGGTGACATCGCTGCATTCTGAATTCCAAAACCTGCAGCTCCAGGGCACAGAGGGCCTGTTCCAGCTGTGAGGACTGAACCTTCTGGAACCCGGGGCCTTGGTTCACGCTCCTGGCCAGTGGGGACGGCAGCGTGTTCCTCCCAGCTTTCTGTGAGGGCTCTGAGCGTCCTCGTCCAACACCTAACGTGTGGGGGCTCTCCAGGGACTGGCCTTCTTCTTGTGTCATTGGCAGACAGGGATCAACTCACCTCGGGGGTGTGGGGTCCACCTGCACTGGTAAGAATGGCAGGGGGTGTGTGGAGGGTGGGTCGCAGCAGGGTTACCAGTGACGTGGAGAAGGACGGGTGGGACAAGCTCGAGGGACAGAAGGCAGTGGGAGTGAAAGGCCCTGGGCCTGCCTGCGTTTGTTCTAGGGGCTGGTGGAGGCCATTAGGAGGGCCCCGACACCTGGTGGATGCTGGTGCTTTTGGCTACTCTGTGCTGCTCTAACAGAAAATACCACCAATGGGGTCCTTGAACAAACAGGAGTTTGTTCTCTTACAATTTTGGAGCCTAGAAGTCCAAGTTCGAAGTGCCAGGCTCCAGGGGCTGTGTGAAAGCCCCTCAGCCTCGGGCTTCAGCTCTGCCTCCTGCTCCCGGCCCACTGGAGCTAAAGCATCCCTTCACTTGGGCAGCTGCTGGCTGCTGAGGCTGACAAGCCCAAGGTTGACAAGTGAAAAGGCACAATCCTGATGTTACCAAACCACACGGCAGGCTGTCGATTCAAGTCCATTAAAAATGCCAAGACATGGCAGGCTGCTGAATGAAGACTCGACTACATGCAGGGTTCAGGCGCGCCAGCAAGCAGGAGACCTTCCTCCAAGCCGCTGCTTCAACACTGGAGGTGACCATGTCTCTAAAGCAGCTACTCAGCTGCTCCACTAGATTCCACCCTGGAGCTGGCTGCCAGTCTCACCACGGGGAACAGCTACATCCAGCTGCCCAGCCGCTCACCCAGGCCCAGCCAAGGTGACACACAAGCTTAACTATCACAGTGGTAGGCTGTGGGGGGTACCCTAGTGGTGAGCTGGGGTGTGTGCAGGAAATTGATGGGCCACGTCAGGGTCTCCCTGATGGATGACCATGTTGATGGGCACTGGAGGTATCCAGATGGGAGGGGAGCAGCAGAGTGGAGGCCCAAGATGGTGCCCTCAGCCTGGCACATTGTGGGTGGAGGAAGAAGGGCCCTGAGCATGCAGGGGGGTGCACCTGGCCCCCAGCAAACTGGCCCCAAGCAGCAGGAACGGCTGCTATGTGAGGTCTCTCCAAACTCCAGCACGCAGCCAGCAGGCTTTCCCTGGCAAACCTGAAGCCAGCGGCCACTGCTGGCCTCACTATTCCTCCAGGGACCTGGACACTCACCGGGGGGTCTGTCCGGTAGGAACCGAAGCTGAGGCTGCCCAGTGCTCCACGCTCCAGTCCAGCCTGACCTTCCCTGGCAGGAGGGGACGCCTCTGTCCCCACTTTCTCAACAGAGACCAGTTTCCGAGTTGTTCCAAGAGTTCACTTCTGGTCTGATGGAGATGGTGACAGCCCTGAAATACAGCTCCAGTCATCCCCTGGGCCCAGAACTGAGCTCACTCCTGGGTTTAACTTCCAGCCAAACAACAGCAGGCATATAAAGTGAACATTTACACCAGAGAGGTGCACTCCTTAGGACACTCAGCCGTGGGAGATCAGAAGGGCGGTGTTTGCACAGGGAGATAGCTCAGGGCGCAGGGATGAATAGGAAAGGAGGACACAGGGAAGAGGTCACCACAGGAAGGAAATGGGAAGAGAGCTGTGCATTGTGGGAATTGCTGTCAGTGTCGTGATGAGACAAAATGTCTGTGAACTGTTGTGTGGAGAACGAATCTGCTCTGTCAGCTTTCACCTGAATCACAATAAAAATAAATTAAAAAAACCCAGAGACGAGTTTGGGAAATTCCCTCCTGAACTCAGCCTTTCGCCCTTGGCTGACCCGGTGCTCGTGACGCCGAGAATCCAGGCCTCTGACGTTATTTCATTTGCCGTCCGGGCAGCCCTCAGGCCGCGGGCCCCCATCATTTGTGGTCCGTCGGGGTCTTTGGCTCACTTTTGGAAGTCGATTCGTGGCCTTTCTCCCTGGTCTCAGTCTGGAAGCTCTGCTGAAGCCAGTTCAGCATCGTGGCCGCACACAGGCCTCCACTGATGGGAGGGGGCTGGGTGCCAGGGGCCTCGGCCAGGACTTGAACCCAGGTCACCTGTGGGGGCAGGGAGCAGTCCACCCTTGAACTGCCAGAGTCATATCCCAACCCAAAGCAAACCACACCCCCTGCCAGTGAGTCGATTCTGACTCATAGCGACCCCTGTTGGGGTTTCCATGGCCATACGGAGTGACGGAAGCAGACTGCCTCATCTCTCTCCTGCAGAGCGGCTGGTGGTTGCGTATCAGTGACGTTTCAGTTAGCAGCTCAGTGCCTTAACCACTGTGTCACCAGAACGCCTTGTGTCTCATCTCAGATGGCAATAAATGACATAAAGAAGGTATCTTTTAGAATACCTTTTTGACCCAGCTAAGATAATTGATAAAGAGTTTTTATGATAATATAAGGGATTTTCATCATCTGTTGAATTATATATCAGGTGAATTAGTGAGATGTTAATCAAATAAGCATACACACACACACACACACACACACACGTTGTATGTGCTGTTGAGTCGGCCCCGACTCATAGTGACCCCTCCTTGGGTTTCCCAGGCAGTATCACTACGGAAGTAGATTGCCCAACCTTCCTTCCGAGGAGTGGCTGGTGGGTTTGAGCCACCAGCGTTCTGGTTAGCAGTCAAGTGCCTTGGGTACTATGCTACCAGAGCTCCTATATATACACATACATATATACACATACACATATGTATAGACGCGCACATGTATACACTATATATATATATATATATATAGTGAGGAGGACAGTCACCCTGGCTACCACAAACTGGAGCCCACTACAATAGAAACCTCAGCCCTCCTTGAATGACAGCCCTGCAGCTTTGACTGGGCTGGTATCTTCTCTGCCTAGTGCTGCTATAACAGAAATAGCACAGATGGATGGCTTTGATAAATTTACTCTGTCACAGTGTAGGAGGCTAGGGGTCTGAATCCCCCTGGGGGAAGGCTTTCTCTGTCAGCTCTGGGGGAGGTCCTTGCCCCCTTGCAACATGGCCATCTCTATGTGTCTTAGCCTCAGTCTTCCCCTGGGTCTCAGGGGTTCTCAGCACACGGACCCTGGGCTCAAGGGACATGCACTGCTCCTGGCCCTTCTTTCCCGGTGGTAGTAGGTCCCCCTCTCTCTGCTCACTTCTCTCTTCTTTTGTCTCTTGTAAGATTAAAGGTGATGCAGGCCACACCCCAGAGAAACTCCACTTACATCGAATCAGGGCTGGGACCTGAGTAAGGAGGTTGCCTCCCACCCTGGTCCCCTGCCGTTGGGTCAGGATGATCACATCAGGTTGCATCATGGGGGTGATCACATCATTACATAGCTGCCAGACCACTGAGAATCATGGCCTGGCCAAGCTGACATGTGTTTTGGGGCACAGTTCTATCCATAGGAGCTCTGGTAGCTTAGTGCCTAAGACACCTGACTGCTAACCAGAAGGCTGGTGGTTCAAACCCACTAACCACTCCTTGGAAGGAAGATGGGGCAATCTACTTCCGTAGTGATACTGCCTCGGAAACCCAAGGAGGGGTCGCTATGAGTCGGGTCTGACTTGAAGGCACATAACAACAACAATAGGCCTACAAGGCCCTCTGATCTGAGCCCAGCTGACTCCTTGCCTCACCTGTCCTACCCCTCTCTACCCTCCAGCCAGGAGCTCTGGTAGCATAGTGCCTAGGGCACTTGACTGCTGACCAGAAGGCTAGTGGTTCAAACCCACCAGGCACTCCTCAGAAGGAAGATGGGGCAATATACTTGCACAGTCCTTCCTCAAGGGTATATCAACTCCCCAGCATTATGTCATAGTTTAGTCCATGGGGATCTTGATTGCCTTTCCCTTCCACAAGACATCACACTGGTCCATTATATTGATGACGTTATGCTGATTGGACCTAATAAAGAAGTACCAATGACTCTAGACTTATTGGTGAGACATATCCATGCTAGAGGTTGGGCAATTAACCCAAT
>NW_006921670.1:9624281-9634750 GCF_000298275.1 Orycteropus afer afer
GGACTTTAACAATCAGGTGGATAGGATGACACGTTCAGTGGAAACCAGCCACCCTTTTTCCCCAGCTACTCCTGTCATTGCTCAATGGGCTCATGAACAAAGTGGCCATGGTGGCAGGGATGGAGGTTATGCATGGGCTCAGCAATGTGGACTCCCACTTACCAAGGCTGATTTGGCTACTGCCACTGCTGAGTGCCCAATATGCCAGCAGCAGAGACCCAACACTGTGTCCATGATATGGAACCATTCACCGAGGTGATCAGCCAGCAACGTGGTGGCAGGTTGATTACATTGGGTCACTTCCATCATGGAAAGGACAGCGTTTTGTTCTTACTGGAATAGATACTTATTCTGGATATGGATTCGCCTTCCCTGCATACAATGCTTCTGCTAAAACTACCATCCATGGACTTACAAAATGCCTTATCCACCGTCATGGTATCCCACACAGCATTGCTTCGGATCAAGGGACTCATTTCACAGCAAATGAAGTGTGGCATTGGGCTTATGCTCATGGAATTCACTGGTCTTACCATGTTCCCCATCATCCTGAAGCAGCTGGTTTAATAGAACAATGGAATGGCCTCTTAAAAACACAAATATGGCACCAGCTAGGTGGCAGTACCTTGAAGGGTTGGGCAGTGTTCTCCAGGCAGCTGTATATGCTCTAAACCAGCATCCATATATGGTTCTGTTTCTCCAATAACCAGGATTCACAGGTCCAGGAACCAAGGGGTGGAAAGTGGTACCACTCCCTTTTACCCCTAGTGACTCACTCAAAAAATGTTTGCTTCCTGTCTCTGCTACCCTATGCTCTGTGGGTCTGGAGATCTTAGTCCCAAAGGGAGGACCACTCCCATCTGGAGGCCCAATACTGATTGCATTGAATTGGAAATTAAGAATGCCACCCGGCCATTTTGGCTTCCTCATGCCTCTGGATCAACAGACAAAGAAGGGCATAACTGTCCTATCTAGTGTGATAGATCCTGATTACCAAGGGGAAATTGGGTTGGCTTTACATAATGGAGGAATGTCTGGAATACAGGAGATTCTTTAGGACATCTTTTAGTACTACCATGCCCTGTGATTAAAGTCAATGGAAAATTACAGCAACCCAATTCTGATATGACTGCTAATGGCCCAGACCCTTCAGGAATGAAGGTTTGGGTCACCCCACCAGGCAAAGAACCACGAACAGCTGAGGTGCTTGCTGAGGGCAAGGGAAATACAGAATGGGTGGTGGAAGAAGGTAGTTCTGAATATCAGCTATGACCACGTGACCAGCTGCAGAAACAAGGACTGTGATTGTTATATTTCTTCATTGTATATGTGCATCAAATATTTTTGTTTCCTTCTGTTATGAACTGTGAAATGTAAATAAGGTTAATGCATTTTAGTTGTATGTGTGTTAACATATCACGTTAGGCACAAATAGGACTTTATAATTGTCCTTATTTAGAGACTATATATGGTTAAGGTGGACTGTGATAGTCAGAGCTGTGTGTCAACTTGGCTGGACCCCAGTTCTGTGTGGTCGTTCCCATGATGGGATTGGATGACTGTGTTCTGAGTGGCCAATCTATTCAAGGGGAATTTCCCTAGGGGTGTGGCCTGCTTCCAGGATATCCAGGGACATCCTGGGAAGAGAGACATTCTTCTGTGGATCAGGATTCCATTGTGCTGCCTACAACTGTCTGTGAGTGAGCAGTCCACCGTTCGGCCTGGAGATCTTGGATTCGTCATTCGTTGGAGTCAACAGCCGGTGTACCGCCTGCTAGCCTTGAGCTTCTCGGCCCCTGTGGTTGTGGGAGCTAGGAAAAGCCTCCAGCTTGACATTTGATCCAGGGACTTTGGACTTGCCGGCTTCTATACGTTTGTGAGGCATTTCCTAAGATAAATTTTTTTTCTCTTTCTCTCTCCCTCTCTCTCTGTCTATATATATATAAGCTTCTCTCTCTCTCTCTCTCTCTCTCTCTCTATATATATATATATATATATAAGCTCTGGTAGCATAGTGGCTAAGACACTTGCCTGCTAACCAGACGGTTGGCAGTTCAAACCCACCAGCCACTCCTCGGAAGGAAGGTTGGGCAATCCTGCTTCCGTAGTGATACTGCCTCGGAAACCCAGGGAGGGGTCGCTATGAGTCAGGGCTGACTCGACAGCACATAACAACAACAAATATATAAGCTTTGCTGGTTTTTGTTTCTCTGGAGAACCCAGTCTAACACACAACCCTAACAGGTAAATACTGTTACTACCCCCATCTTACAAGAGAGAAAATTCTGGCCCAGTGAAGTACATACCTTGCCCAAGACTGCGGAGCTTGGAAGTGGTAGAATAAAAACTGAAACCCAGCAGGTCTGTCCATAAAGCCCACTCTTGTAATCACTAAGTGGAAGTGAATCTTGGTTGCTGTTTCACTGGCAAATAGTTATCCAGGAAGGGCTTCCAAGCCAGCAGAGACCCAGGACCTATTTGTGTCTACTGGGAAATCTAGAGACTTTTAAAATCATTTGTAGAACTGGCAGCATTCCTAGCGATCCCATCCCATTCTTTTATAGTGGAGAAAACAGACACTCAGAGAGGCTGTGGCTCCGTGTGGGTCACACAGCAAACTTACGTACAGGCCATTCTGCCAGCTCCTTCTGCCTCTCAAGCCAGAACCCTCCCCCAGGCCTGGTTCTGACAGCTTGCATACTTTTCCTCTGTCGTGGGAGGCCCCCTGCCAGCCTGTATCCACCCTGTTCCTCTGTGATACCTCTCCTGTCTCTGAGCCAGGAACTGTGCGAAATGCTAGCAATAGAAAGGAGCCAGGCAGGGTGGGTCCCCTCTGTCAAAAGAAACAGCTCGGAACCCCCTTCACAGATTGCCCCGCAGGTTCAACAGACAGTTTGCAAACTGTGTAGCCCACCATCCCTGAGTGGATTGGTGCTCCAGTAATTCACACTTTCAGGGGGCATAGATGCAATGGAATCAGGAACTCCAAACACATTTTCTGATTGCTGACAATTATTTAAGGATACTGACATCTCGTAAGAGGGCCTTATGGGTTCATATAGCATCGAAGTTGAAATATACAAACCTTGCTCAGCAGTCCTATGACTATCACAAGATCAGGGAGCCGTCATTCCAAGACCTCTGGGGTCTTAGCAACAGGACAAGTTTCTTACTCTTCGATTGTTTTCTGAAAGCGTGAGTTTTAAGTGAAAGTTAATAAATAATGAAACCAGCAGCCTTGGGTGTCAGGGAGCCGGATCACCTGGATCCAATTATGTGGAAGGAAACAAGCTACTTGTGTAGGTTTGCTGTGGTTCACAGCACCGTTATAGGCAATAAAGATGGTGAGTTTCAACCATTCAACTAGGTGATCTTTAGTGTGGGTAAGAGCTCTTTCTGCAAAGCAAACAGCTAACTGTACTTGACGCCTCCTAGTTTTCCAGTCTGTCTTTGATAGGTGGCATCTACTCAGAGCTAAAGCTGGTTGGCTGTGGAGTTGATTTTGACTCATGGTAACCCCATGTGTTGCAGAGTGGAACTGCAGTCCGTAGTGTTATCAAGTCTATGACCTTTCAGAAGTCAATATCCAGGTCTTTCTTCCAAGGTGCCTCTGGGTGGGTCCAAACTCTCAACCTTGTGGTTAATACAAGTGCTTAATTCTTTGCATTGCTCAGGACTCCTCCAGTCTGGATAGAGCAGCAGGTGTTCAGGAAGTCCCTCCCATGTTGCCAGGCACTGTGCTAGGCTCTGGGTTCAGGGCAATGAGCCAGACGTGGCCCCCACTTGGTGAGGCTAACAGCCTAGCTGGGAGGGCAGATGGCGCAATCGACCAGCAGAGAGTCCAAGTGGGAGGAAGACCGAGGCCTGGCAGTTGCTGGGTTCTGCCTCTTTCCAGCCAAGAAGGGGAAAGTGGACTTTGCAAATTACTTCAGAGATACTGGAGGCTTAGGGTGCAGCTGTTTACATGAAAAAGGGTGTCAGCGTCTCTAGGGGGAGAGGGACAGAAGAAGAAAAGTTAAATAATGATGTCCTCCCATTAGAAGGAGCTTTGGTGGCACAGTGGTTAAAGCATTCAACTGCTAACCAAAAGGTCAGCAATTCAAACCCACCAGCCGCTCTGCCAGAGAAAGACAAGGAAGTCTGCTGCAGTAAAGATTTACAGCCTTGGAAACCCTATGGGGCAGCTCTACTTTGTCCTAAAGAGTCAGTATGAGTCAGAATTAACTCCATGGCAGTGAGTTTGGTTTTGGGGTTTGTGTGCAATGACTGTACATTTAAAAAGGCAAACAACAGAGGAAAACCTAAACCGTTGTTGTAGTTGATTCAACTCATGGTGATCCCATATCACCAAGCAGATCACCAGACCTTTCTTACATGTCACTGGGTGTGTTCAAACCAACTTCTGGGCCAGGCCCTCAGTGCAAACCATATCCATCAGCCGGGGGCCTTGACTGCACACAACACTGAACATGCCTCTTCTCTTTCTGTCCCTTTTGCTTCTTCCATTGTTCTTGTCACAATGTGAGGTTATTCATCACATGCTGTATGGGTTTTTTTTGGGGGGGGGGAGGGGATGTTTTCCCACCAAAAAATAAGCCCCAAGGCTGTTTTGTTCACCAATGTGACTGGCCCCCCATCTAACACCTGGATGGTTGTAGGATAAACACTGTGCATACCTACAGGTGGCAAAGGTCCTATCAGGCTGCCTTGTTCTGGTCACTGTTTTTGTGGGCATGCCAGGCTGTAAGCTAGGCCTTAAAACAGCCCCTGAGATTCACACGGACACCTGGACTCAGGGCTCTACTTGGAACGCAGCATGTAGGAGTAAGAGTCCAAGGTCATGTAAGCCAGGCAGGGTGCCCCTTTTGTGTACTTGAGTATGAAAGCTGACTGTAGTTCTCTCTCCCTCCCTCCTTCCCCCCACCCTCTCATCCAGCCTGCCACTCCTGAACTTCCTGTAAGTCCCAATAAATCCATGTCGCAGAGAATGGGTCCAGGTCATTTCTCTGATCTCTCCGCCCCTAGTGTGAGTGTGGCCATGAACTAATGTTTACTGGTTCCTCGAATGAATAATGGTTACTAATTCACTGTTTAACCCACCAGCCACTCCTCGGCAATCTACTTCTGTAGAGATACCCCCTCGGAAACCCAAGGAGGGGTTGCTATGAGTAGACTCTACCGCAGTGAGTTTTTTTTTTTTTTTTTTAATTCACTGCTTAAGGAGCACTGGTAATAAGGTCTATGGTTGGAAACCACCAGTCACTTCACGGGAGAGTGCTGTAGCAGTCTGCCTCCGTAAATATTACTGCCTTAGCAATCCGCCAGCCCAGCCACTCCTCAGACGGAAGGCTGGGCAATCTACTTCCCTAGTGATACTGCCTTGGAAACCCAAGAAGCAGTCGCTATGAGTCGGACACCACAGCACATAACAATAACAACAACAGCAACCCTATGGTGCAGTTCTACATTGTCCTATAGGGTGGCTTGAGTCAGAATCGAGTTGACAACAGCCAACAACATTTCAAGGAGGGGCCGCTATGAGTCAGAACCGACTGGAAAGCAGTGAGTTTGGTTTTTTTTTTTTTGGAAGTGCCGTGCATCGCGCCAGGCGATGTGACATATCCTCCCGCCTACATGAGCCCTTCAATCTAACCCTGTGGGGTAGATACGACCATCACCTCCATTGTATCAAGGAGGAAACTGGACCCCGGCCGCTTTGAGCAGGCCCATACAGCCAGGAGAGGGCCAGGGCACCAGTCCGGGTTTGTGCAACTCCAGCTGCTAGCGGCCAGGTCCATTGCTCCGGGCTAGGTGTGGCGGGGAGTTCCCCAGCTGAGCTGGGGTGCCAGGAGGGTCAAGAGAATTGAGGGAAGGCCTAGAACACGATTTGGCTGGTATGGTTTCTCCCAGCCGCAAGTACAGGTGTCTGGCTCCGGGTCGCAGTCACACAGATCCGCTACCCACGTGCCAACAGCTTCGCAGGCGTCATTGGGCGTTCTGCGCTTGCGCCGACTCGAGGCCGCTGGGCTTCCGGCGTCGGTGGAAGATCCTGGTCACAGGCTCAGGAGGACCAATGAACGGAGGTGTCCGAGGCTAAGGGGGCGGGGCGAAGGCGGGGCATCATGGTCGCCCCCAGTGCGCAGCGGCTCGGGGCTTGTGGGAGCGCTCTGCCGCCAGGAACTTGTCCTTTGCTCTCGCCCGCCGAGAGCTTTTTACGAAGCGGCGGCCGAAGAGGGAACCATGGGGACGGTGCACGCCCGGGTGAGAGGCCCAGTGATCCTGGGCTGTGTAGCCTCTGGGCGGCAGGCCCGCGGGGAGACGTTCGGGGTGCTCCCGGGTTTCCCGTGGTGCGGGGGCGGCGAGGCCGGGAGGGAACCGGGACAGGGCCAGCCCTCAGCAGGCAGCAGACCGCCGCGGCCGAGTGAGGGAGACCGCAAAGGTTTCGCCCTGGGCCCGCGGGTCTCGGGGACGTGAGCAGGAAGCTGATGCTCCGAGGAAAGACGCGACTTGCCCAAGGTCACTCAGGGAGTCAGTGGCCCAAGAGTTGGAGTGAACTTTCCGGCAGGTCCTGCGGCAGCACGTAAAAAGTTTTTTTTTCTCTGTGGCTTGACCTCGCCCTCAGCCCTTTCGGGTGTCTTCGCTCCTTAGGGGTCGCCGCAGTCACCGTAGTCTCCTCGAAGGGAGAAATCTTTGAGGTCTTGGAGTGCAGACCCCCGCAGGAGTCAGTCTTTACCGGACAAAGATGGAACCTGTCTTTGCTTTAGTTTCTGCTTTTAAAGTGGAGGTAGTAGTCGTCCGTTCCTCACCAGGTATGGCGAGAATTAAGAGACGTAATTCTATGGAGTACTTAATGAAGCGCTCGGCTTAATTTAAAGGTCAGAGGTTCGAACCCACCCAGGGGCTTCCGCGGAAGCAAGACCTGGCGATCAGCTCCCGTAAAGGTTACAGCCTGAAGACCCTGTGGGGCAGTTCTGCCGTCACGTGGGTCCTCATGAGTAGAGATCCACTCAGCAGCCCCCAACACAGCTTTGGTGCTTGGCTCCCACTGACAGCCTGCCACGTGTTTTGCTTTGTGAAAATGGTAACCAAGGGCCATTAAAGGAAAGTTGCTTGCCAGCGGCCAACTGTTCCAGCCTCAGAAGCTGCTAGACTCAGACCTCCTGGGTCTGCCCTCAACACGTCTTTTCTTCAGCGTGGATGGCCGCGCTCTGCCCTGTTGGGAGGTCTTGCAGTGGCTTCCCCGAGTTTAGACTTCTCACCCGGCATCAGGATGCGATCCAACGCTTCTTGGCACGGCTTTGGTTCCAATCGGACCCCCTTGCTGTGGCCCCCCTCCGAACTGCGCTCTTGCACGCAGCCCCCTGCTCCGTCAACCACCCCCAAACCAGCCTTTAGCTGTCAGAATAGAAGTGCAGTTCAGGCCACTTCCTTCGTAAGCCTTTGCCTCATTGGCCCTCATGTGGACGTGCTGCCAACTTTCTTGGCCTTTTTCCTCTGGTGCCATTTATATCCTGCCGTGTGTTTGCTCTGTTTGCATTTTTGTCTTATCCTGTTAAATTCTAACTTTCTGCATGGTCTCGTAGGATCTGCATCTTACTTGGCTTGTATCCCTTGTAGCATCTTAAATAAACTAAGCATTCCTTCATCTGTTTAGTATTTACTGACGGCCTACTATGTGCTTGGCACTGTTTTAAGTGCAACAGATATGGCGTGTGTGTGGAGCACGCACACACATGCACACACACGAGTCCCTGCTTTGCTGGAGTGCCCATGATCCTGAATGTTCTGCTCCTTTGATCAATGTATTGACACAAAATGTCTTTCACTTTCTTAATTTGTCCCTTACATCCCACTAGCCACTGTTTTTCACTTTTTCAGTCAGAACTCACAATGAGAAAACATTTTACATTTGCTGGCCGGTACTCTCATGCACTTGAAATAAGGTGGCGCAGCATGAGAAATGTCATCACTGTTATTAAGTGACAGAGGTGGGAGTTGTGTGGATGGATGTTCTGGTGTGTGAATTTTCACCAAAGTGAGAAAATACTTCTCTGTCATGTAATTTATATTTTTACTTGGTTGCAGTCTGTGTCACTTTAAAACTGATGACCCTGACTTTGACTTTCCATCCTGGCCTCCCTGCCCTGCACAGTGCCTGGTACATAGAACGCAGTTGAAACTTGTGGACATTCTGGTAGATCGGTCCTCTTATAAGGCTAGAGGTTAGACCCAAAGGCTTACTGTATTTTATTCATTCCATCAAATACTCAGCCCTTGCCTGCTCTTCCAGATGCTACAACAGCAATTCTGTGAGGAGGAGGGTTTTGCAAGGCCTTTGGCTGCTAACCAGAAGGTTGTTGGTTCAGTTCCTCCAGCTGCTCTGAGGAAGAAAGGTCGGGCAGTCTGCTTCTATAAAGATGTACAGCCTTGGAAACCCAGGGAGGTTGCTGTGAGTTGGCAGTGAGGTGGGTTTTTTTTTTTTTTGTCACATGACAGGTTCTTAATATTTGGTGATGAGTGACTCTCGGTAAAACAGTACATTTAGGACATCACACTTTGACGTTCCCAAGCAGCCACAGAGATGCCATCTCTGGACGGTAAGGTCTGAATTTCAAATTAAAGAATGCAGACAGATCTGGCAGGTCTGTGGTGACCTTTGGTTTGTGCTTCGAGACTTTGGAGTGTGATGGGATTTTTTGCATAGTGACTTACTAACTTTGTGGCCTGGCAATGTGTGTTTGCCAAGCGTTCAGGTTATGGAGGATGAACATGCACACATGTTCCTACCCTTACTGTGTTCCACGTGCACCATTGACACAACTTTAGTATACGTTTTGCCCTGTGTAAACTTAAATGCAAAAGAATATTTAGGAAATGGTGCAGGAAAAGAGTTACTATTTTAATTTGGTCATATTGCTGAGAAATACAGTCACGATTCCATTTAAAAATATTACACAACAAAAACAAGAGCTAATGATAGGAAATTGGGTATTCTTTGTCCAGTATTAGCTTCCTTTTTCATTTGTATGGATATTTTTGACTTTAAATAAAAATTTTTTTTTACTTATATACATTTTTGTTATGTACATTGTGGTGGTTAAATTTGTGTGTCAGCTTGGCTGGGCCTGGTTGAGTGGCTGGGCAGCTGGATGTAGTATTCCCCATGATGAGACTGGTAATCAACTCCATGGTGGAATCTACCGGGAGCAGCTGAGTAGCTGCCTTAGGGATGTGATCTGCTTCCCATAGATAAGGAGAAGCCTTGGGGAGTGGTCTCTAGCTTACGGCTCGCTTGAACCCTGCGTGTAGCCTTGTCATTGTTCAGCAGCCTGCCATGCTCTGCTGGCCTTGGGACTTACAATGGACTTGAATGAATGGCCTGCCGTGTGGTTTGGTAACACTGGGACTGTGCCTTTTTACTTGTCAGCCCTGGGCTTGTCAGCCTAAGCAGCCAGCAGCTGAGTGAAGAAAAGCCTCCAGCGTCAGTGAGCCGGGAGCAGGAGGCAGAAGGAGGCTGCGGCCCAAGGCTGAGGGGCCTTCACCCAGCCCCTGGAGCCTGGCACTTTGAACTTGGACTAAAGCCTCCATCTGTGGTATCTTCTGTTAGGGTGGCACTAGGCGCCGGAGCGCAAGTGCTGACCACCTCCACTGCTGTGTTCCCAGCTCTGAGCCCAGCGTTGAGCACGTGATAGGCACTCAGAGACACTTGGTCAGTAAAGCAACAGAAGAAGGAAAGATTGTTCACTTCCGCATTTCCTCCGTGTTTCTTGAGTACTGCTGACGTGCCAGGGCAGATACCAGTAAGAAAAAGAAGGGGTCCCTAAGGAGGTTACAGACTTCCAGGATCAAGAGGGGTCTCTGTGCAGGAAAGACGTTCCTCCTGAGGAAGGCGGAGTGGCTCACAGTGCAGATGACGTTGATGGTGGATCTGTGAGCTGCGTAGGGGAAAGTTGTCCTGGGCAGGGGACCAGCGTGGCGGTGAGGTGGAGGGCGTGAGGAGATGGGCACTGGAGCAGCAGGCGAGGGCTTCACGGAGAAGTCCTTCGTGTCCCTGTGAGGGATCTGCTTAGCGTCTGGCCCTGTAGGCCCTCCCGAGGGCCACTGCAGTCATGGAGGGCAGAGGTGGGAAGGGGGACGTGACACCCTCGGGTCACTTCCCTGAAGAGTGAGTGACGGTGTGAAGATGCGCTGGCAGAAGCTGCTGAGTGTCCCCGTTGTCCCACGCACCACAGATGTCACACACGTCTGTGCAGTGTTGTTTGTTTTTAAATTATGATAAAAATATACATAACATCTGCCAGTTCAACAATTTTTACATGTATAATTCAGTGACAGTGATTTCGTTCATCATGTACATCTGTGCACTTTCAGATGTGTCTAATTATAGCGAATTAAGGAGCTCTGCTGGTGCAGTGGTTAAGGCACTTGGCTGCTAACCAAAAGGTCGGTGTCGAACCCACCAGCTGCTC
>NW_006921670.1:9636160-9637524 GCF_000298275.1 Orycteropus afer afer
TGTAGTGAATAAAATACAGGTAAGCATCTCCCCAGTATTCTTTTAGCCAAGATCCATTTGACATCAACAGTGATATCCCATCTTCCACGTCCTCTTTTGAATCCAGCTTGAATGTCTGGCAGTTCCTTGTCAATGTCCTGCTGCAACTGTTTTTACTTATCTTCAGCAAAGTTTTACTTGCATGTGATACTAATGATATTGCTTGATAATTTTCATATTCTGTTGGGGCATCTTTCTTAGGAATGGGCACAGATAGGGATCTCTTCCAGTCAACTTGCCTGGCCAGGTAGCGATTTTCCAAATTTCTTGGCAATAATTGAGTGAATGCTTCCAGTGCTGTATCCGGTTTTTGAAACATCTCCATGGACATTCTGTCAGTTCCTGGAAGCTTGTCTTTTACCAAGACCTTCAGTGCAGCTTGGACGTCTTCCTTCCGTACCTCGAAATGGCTCAGCCTGAAATGGTTGACTGTCACCCAGTTCTGTTGGTACAGTGACTCAGTGGATTCCTCCCATCTTCTTTTGATATTTCCCGTGTCAGTATTTTTCCCGTTGAATCCTTGAATATTGCAACTTGAGGATTGAATTTTTTCTTCCGTTTTTTCAGCTTGAGAAATGCTGAGCATGTTCTTCCCTTTTGGTTTTCTAACTCCAGGTCTGTGTGCATTCATTATAATGTTTTACTTTGTCTTCTCCAGATGCCCTTTACACTCTTCTGTTCAGCTCTTTTTAAAATAATACCATATATATATGATTACTGCTAATCTCCCTGGAAGCCCTGAACCCGGCGAAGCCTGTACAGTCCTTATTCAGAAGATGCTTCCGTGCTTTGATGTGATATCCGTTCAGACTGGGTGCTGCCAGCTTCCCACCCATTGCAGGGGCATCACGGCTCCTAAACTGAGAAAAGCTATCAGGCCCCAGAACAGATATTCTCTTGGTGATTTAGTTTGTCACTGTAGCTATCCTGTTTTGATTCTGAAAATCAAGCTACTTTTATAACAACAGGAAAGCAGGGTTTTTTCTTTTTTTCCTCCTCCCCTTTTGATAAATGTCTTTGTGGCACCTTAGTTTTCAATTACGTCTTTTCGGCACCTTATTTTTTAATTATGTTGTTTCTTTAAACGGGCCTTAGGTATACTGATCAGTTAGCCATAATCCTTGGTTCCTGACACAGTGGTATCATAGGTTCATCCATGTACCTTCTTAGCTAATTAGTTTGTATCTTTGTTAATTATGATCTAATCAATTATGATAATATAATGAGCACTGATGAGTTCATCGTTTATCCGAGAACTTCACCTTCACGCAGCTCACGTCTGCTGTGTGCCCCCTCCTGTCCCGTCCCTGCCTCCATCCCCACAC
>NW_006921670.1:9638429-9640392 GCF_000298275.1 Orycteropus afer afer
AAAGATAACATCCTTAGAAACCCTGTGGAGCAGTTCCACTCTGTCCTCTAGGGCCACTGTGAATTAGAATTGACTCCAGGGCAGTGGGTGTGGTTTGGGCTTTGCTTCTGTGAAGACTGACAGCCTTGGAGACCCTGTGGGCAGTTTCACTCTGTCCTCTAGGGGCGCTGTGGGTTGGTGTTGACTCATCCCACAGTAGCTGTTTCTTCCCCCTTTAGAACATAAGCTCCATTTGGGCAGGGATTCATGCTTTGTTCCTGCTGTGTCCGGTGTTGAGAACAGTGCTTTGCTCCTGGGCAGTCCATGGTGGCTATTGAATGAGTGATTGAAGCATTTATTGAGTCCTTACTCTGCGGTGCGTCTGTGGAAACAGGAAGCAGACCCTTCTCTGGAGAGCACTTCTTGTACTGTGCTGGAACCCATGGCAGACACTCACAGGGTGTGCACGGTCATTACGTGAGGCGTCAGGCAGACAGTGTTTGTCCACAGGTCGGGAAGCGTGCTGGGGGCCTCGGGCCCTGCCTGGGTTCAGGGCCGCGGTTGCGGCTTCTCTGGCTGTGGACCCTGCCGACTGCATTCACGGCAAGTGCCGGCCGAATGAGGGAGAGTTCCGGGTGGCCAGGTTTTCTGGAAAGAAGTGAAAAATAAATAGAAGTAAGAATAGGGCCTTAAACTTGAAGAGAATGAACTGAACTGGATTTCAGAGAGCTGACTTTGGCCTTGTTGCCTCGTCCTGTCCTGGGTCTTGTCTAATCACAGTGCCCCCTTGTCCCATTAGGTGGTGGTTCAACATGTTCATTTCGATGG
Source organism: Orycteropus afer afer (assembly GCF_000298275.1). NCBI lineage: Eukaryota > Metazoa > Chordata > Mammalia > Tubulidentata > Orycteropodidae > Orycteropus > Orycteropus afer. The sequence goes on from NW_006921670.1 coordinate 9,639,237, forward strand.
ACTTGGGAGGACTAAAGATGACATCATCATGTATGAAATTGGAGATGTTTTTAAGGCCAAAAACCTTATTGATGTAAGTATTACCTCCACTTGGAGTTCTTTTCTTCTCTTCCAAGGAGCCACTTGGTGTCCCTGTCTTCTCAAACCTCTGTGTTCACCGCCCCTGGCTTCTGTACTGATGATGACGTGGCCATCACCTCCCACCACATCCGCCAGTCCCTGGGCCTCCTTCAGACTCATGCGTGTTTGCACCCTCCCTTAGCTCCTGTCTGTGTCTCAGAGGGGGTCGTCTCTGCCCTCTCTTCCAAGACCAGCCATCCCTGTGCTCCTCAGAACTACCCCTGCCTCCTTCCCCAGGCCCCGCACTCACTGCCCCCCACTGCTCCCCACCAGCAGGGCGCTGCCTATGCCCCCTCCAGCCACTCTGTTGTTCACCAGTCTCTTGCCTGGATCACCACCCTTTCTCCTCTGGGCTCCCCGCCTTTGGAACCACGTTGAACGTGCTGGACAAGGTCACCAGCTGCGTCCTCACAGCCAGGTCTAGCTGGCTCCTTTCTGCCCTCATTTCACTTGACCTTTCACCAGGGCTTGGCACTGTTGACCACTCCCACTTGAAAAAAGAAAGCTGTATTTTTTCTTAAAAGATTAAAAAAGTGTGATCATGGTAAAATGAACACACACACACGCATGCACACTTGTGTGTATATGTATGTATGTGAATCAAGTGGTGAAAAGAATATGCATGAACCACACACCTCTGCCACCCACTGGCCTGTCCCCATCCCTGTCTCCAGAGATAACTGAGACCAATGGCTTCTGATGCATCCTTCCAGATATTTCAGACACACATATGAACACGTGTGTCCTTAACAGGAATTGTTTTCCACATTTCCTCTCCATCTTCCACGGCTGACGTTGTACATCACCACGGAGGTCTTCCCGTCAGCACAGGGCAGCCTGCTGTGACTGCATGGCCCGCACGGCCCACCGCGTGGACTCCCAGCACCTGCTGTAAACGCTCCCTCCTGAGGGACGTTTGCGTCTGGGGTGCACTGCTCCTGCAGACAGTGCTGCAGCGAGCGTCTTTGTATCTCTCTGTACACTCGGGAGGTCACCTGTGGGATGGATCCCTGGGCCAAGGGCAGGTGCTTCCTGC
>NW_006921670.1:9640657-9645708 GCF_000298275.1 Orycteropus afer afer
CTAACCAGAAGGTTGGCAGTTCAACACCAGCCACTCCATGGAAGGAAGACTGGGCAATCTACTTCCATAAAGATTGACTGCCTCAGAAACCTGAAGGGAGTCGCTGTGAGCTGGAATCAACTCGATGGCAGTGGGTTTGGGTTTTTTTTTTGGTTCTTGCATATTAAAGAAGCCGTTGCTGTGTCACTTAGGGTAAATAGGGTTCTCCTGCTTTGTCACTGCTCTGGGGTTGATGTGTGCCCTCCTGCTTCCTGGTCATTCTCCCTGTGGTTTCCGGGACAGGCACTCTCCTAGGCTTCTTCCCACCTCTCCACATGCCCCCGTGGCTCCCTTTCAGCCCTTTCCCCGAGTCCGCCCTCACGCACCCCTTTCCCCGAGTCCGCCCTCCCATGCCCCTTTCCTCGAGTCCGCCCTCACGTACCCCCTTCCCCATGTCCGTCCCTCGGTGCCCCTTCCCGTGCCCGTCCTTGCGTGCTGCTTCCTGCAGTAGCGGTCTAGGCCTGCGCGCATGCTCCCTGGACGGCCTCGCGACCCTGCTCCACCCGCTCGGTTTCCAGCTGCCGCTCTGTCTGCTGAGCTTCAGGCCTGGTGTGCAGCCGCCTTCTCACCGTTCCCACCTGGAGTTGCCACACAACGCCTCCAGCCCAGACTCGTCTCTGCACCTGTCCCTGCCTTTTCTCAGTGGCTGATGACTTAGCACCAGGTGGTAAACTGATGGCCTGGCCCTGTGGCCACCGGTTGGGTTTCTGTACTTTACAGGAGCACGTGCTCTGTCTCTCCCCCCTTGTAGGTGATGCGGAAATCTCACGAGGCTCGTGAAAAATTGCTCCGTCTAGGAATTTTCAGACAGGTGGACGTTTTGATCGACACATGTCAAGGTATGCGTTACAGTGGTGACCATCCTACCGGATCCCAGAAAAGCTGTGTGGCCACGTGTGTATCAGGCCTGGAAGGGCTGGCCGTTGGCAGTCTCTGGGAAGTAACTGGACTTGCTGTCAAGCCTGGGGTGGCATGAATTGTGAGGACACTGTCTTCTGGGTGCCTGGGCTACACCAGGGCTCTGAGAGACAGGTCCGGAAGGAGGGAGCCAACCGGCGTTAGGCACCTCCCCGCCTGGTGGCCCCTGAGTGCACTCCTGGCCAACTTGCTTTACTGGAGGGAGCCGTTGGGAAGCAGATTGCAGTTTTCGTTCTTGTTCATTTGCTTGTTTGCTGTGTGATGCTGAGCATGTCCCTCAATTCAGTGAGTGTTTATTCTTTCGTCAGGAAGGCCTGCTGTGGGTCGGACCCTGTGCCAGGTACCCAGCGGCAGACAACAGTGTCTCCTCGTAGAAAGCGTCTGGGCGGGGAGGGGCTGGGGGCAGGCAAATGGGGTGATGGTGCCACTTGATAGATGCTGTAAGGGGGCCCTTGTCGACTAGGAGGCAGGGGACGGGGATCAAAGCAGGGTCCTGGAAGGGGTGATACATAAGCTGGGGTAGCTCGGGGAGCAGGGCCCAGTGGTGAGGGGAGGGATGGCACCTGTGCTAGGGAGGGGGCAGCATGTGACGGGCCCAGTGGTCAGAGGGCACAGCTCGGTGGTCCCCAGGTGCTAGGGAGGGGGCAGCCTGTGATGGGCCCAGTGGTCAGAGGGCACAGCTCGGTGGTCCCCAGGTGCTAGGGAGGGGGCAGCATGTGACGGGCCCAGTGGTCAGAGGGCACAGCTTGGTGGTCCCCAGGTGCTAGGGAGGGGGCAGCCTTGTGACAGGCCGTGGTCAGAGGGCACAGCTCGGTGGTCCCCAGGTGCTTGAAGGAACCGGAAGGTGGACCTGAGGGAATGAGAGTGATGACGGGTCAGGCAGAGACACAGTCAGGAGACGGGCCCCTGAGGGCCTGGCACACTGCGGGCCTTTGGACTTGCTGGCGTTTGCTTGGGGAGCACCCTGATGCTGCAGAACGTGTGGTGTGCTTTCTGGGGGAGGTTGTCCACAAAGTAAACAGTTTTTGGTGGTGGGGCCTGATGTAAAATGGCAGCTGGCTGATTGTCTGGTATTTTTTATCTACATAGGTGATGATGCCCTTCCTAACGGCTTAGACGTCACGTTTGAGGTGACTGAGTTAAGGAGATTGACAGGCAGCTACAACACCATGGTCGGGAACAATGAAGGCAGCATGGTATGGTCCAGCGGCTGGCTTTTTAGTGTTGGAACTTGAAAGTAGGGCTTTATAAATGTGACACCGTTCTGAAAGCTGGTGATAGCTTCAGGTCACTTCCTTGTTCCAGGCACTAGTCTTGATGTGAAAGTAGCCTGTTGTTGTTTGTGATTTCTCTTTAATCTTCCTGGAATTGGTTGTGATGTGTGTTGGATTGTTTAAGGAGCCCTGGTGGCTCAGCCATTAAGCACTTGGCTGCTAACTGGAAGGTCAGCCATTCAAACCCACCAGCTGTTCCGTAGGACAAAGATACGGTAGTCCGCTTCTGTAAAGACTCATAGCCTTGGAAATCTTGTGGGGCTGTTGTCTGTCCAGTCAGGTCGCTATGAGTCGCGATCCACAGCAGCGGGTTGGTGGGTTTGGGATGTTTGGTGGAGATATTAACATCAAGAATTAATTAGGAATGGTTTGGGGAAGGTTGGTGATGATAGTCTCTTGTTCCCCTTCTCCTAAATTCCTGATTCGTAGAATTTATTGAGCCTCACAATGGGCGAGTGTAGCCTGTCTTGCCCACCATCAGCCCCGTGTGCAGGGTGCGCCCACTCAGCAGAGAAGTGCAGAATGCAGGCAGTTACAGCTGAGGCAGGACTGTGGCCTGCGTTTGACCCTGTTTCTACAAGAGTCCTCAGCTGGTTGGGGGGAGTTGCTGTGGGGTTGGCTCCGACTGACAGCGACCTCACGTGTAGTAGGATATGGCATTGCCCGGTCTGCCACCATCTGTGTGGTCTTTGATATGTTTGAATGTTTGTCGAATAGTTCCTCCTTCATTTTAGATCATTCCTGTTTTTCTCTTCCTCCTAGGTGCTTGGCCTCAAACTCCCTAATCTTCTAGGGCGGGCAGAAAAGGTGACCTTTCAGTTTTCCTACGGGACAAAAGAAACATCGTATGGCCTGTCCTTCTTCAAGCCACAGCCTGGAAACTTCGAAAGAAAGTAGGAAGCCTAGCAGCTCGCTGAGTTCAGTGGCTGGGTTAGAAGTTAAAGTAGGCGGCTTGCTTGTACAGCGAGGCCGTGCACAGGAAGCCCACCCTGCTCAGCACTGCGGCACGCTGTGTTTCCTCGGGAAGAGGAGGCCCAGACATGCGTTGTAAATCTGTTGAGTTAAATGTTTCCAGGTTGTAATCACTGTTCCAGCCTTTAAAGCTCTGTCCCATTGTCTCCTAGTTTCTCTGTAAACTTATATAAAGTTACTGGACAGTTCCCTTGGAGCTCACTTCGGGAGACGGACAGAGGGCTGTCAGCCGAGTACAGTGTAAGTAACATGTTAGCCATTCTCCTTACGGAGCTGGGTGAAAACAAGGGCCTGTCTAAGGGTACCCAGAGACAGCAATGGGCAGGGCAGGCAGGGAGGACAGCGTGTTGGTGGCCTGAGGGGAGATTGGCAGCCTCTATTCTTCCCCCATCAGCTGCCCCTTCATGAGCAGAGGGTAGAGCCAGGAGTAGCTGCGTGCGTAGTGGTGGTTCCTCTGTGTGACCCAAGAAGCTCTGTGCTCCATCTGTCTGTCTGTCCCACCTCTCTTCCTTCTGTTCCTTTTGTTAAGATCTGCAGTATCTGACAGCTAGCAGAGTCAGATTGGGTTACTAAAGCTTCCAGTACTGAGTCAGGGGTAGGAGAAGGATGTGACTCATGCCGCAAATGGAATTCATGCAGTGGGACCGTTTGGGGGCCTAGCGATGGGCTCTGCTCTTACCTTTCCTTCCTTTCCACGTATTTCCTTACTGCCCATCCCATTCCAGGCATTGGTTCACGGGGAGGGGTCCTGAGACCAAATGCTGTACAGGAGCAAACGTGGCCCCGCGTTAGCCCTCCGACCACAGCATCAGTGGCTCCTGGGGTGGGTTAGAGACATGCTGCGTGGCCTGCCTCTCCCCGCTCTCCCCGTGCTTCTTACACGCGCTGCACTCTGACCCCTGCCGCTCGGAGAGGGCGGAGCTCGGGGGCAGGTGGCCTGGGCAGGAAGCTTCTCTCTGGCTCCTAGCTGTGACCCCAGGAGATCACTCAGTCTCCCCCTCGTCGGTAATGGGGGAGATAACTGCCCCGTAGCGCTGCTGGGGAGGTGGCCTGTAGGTGACGTGCCTCTCTCAGTACCTGGAAGCCTTCACAGGTGTTAGTGGCTATGACTGCCCCTCCTGCAGACCCAGGCCCCGAGCATGGTGCAGATGGCCAGCTGGAGTGTGGGGGATGGGGCCGGGTGCTGGGCTGGGTTCGGATGTGTGTCTGTGAGCGTTTGCACTGCCCCAGTCTTCTCCCTGGTCTGGAACTGAGTGGCCCTCAGACACTTTGGTTCTCTGACATGGCCCACAAGTGCTCTGTGGTGGGATGCGAAGGGGACACCCAGGCACATGCTCTTTCCAGCCCCCACCCACAGGTGTGGGGACCAGTGCTGAGGCAGCTGTGGTGGGGCACCTGGGCACACTCCTTAGCTTTCTGCCTTGGACTCTCCAGTCTCCTTCTCGAGGTCTCCATGAAAGAGCAGAGGCTCTGAGAACAGGAGAAGCCCCGTGTCCCTGAGTGGCAATGTTGGGAGGGGCCGTCGGGGCACTGTGCCATGAAGGGAGAGGACTCGGAGCTGCAGACTCCTCCCGGGACAGGACTTCCCCCAGGGCGGGACTTCCCACCGAGATGGGGCTCTTCCTGGGACAGGCCTCCCCGAGCTTGGGACGAGACTCCTCTCGGGACAGGGCTTCCACAGGAAAGGAGCCATTGTGCACCCTGTTGTCTGCTTGCTGCTGACGAGCAGGAGCTCACTCACGCACGAGTGGATCGGGTGAAGGAATGGGCACAGCAGTGAGGGGTGATGGAGTGCAGGAGGCTTCACATTCAGACAGACCCCACCCGAGCCAGCGTGGCGGTGAGGGG
>NW_006921670.1:9645808-9648526 GCF_000298275.1 Orycteropus afer afer
CCCCACCCGAGCCAGCGTGGCGGTGAGGGGTACAGACAGTGGGAGGGGCCTCACCCACCTGAGCCAGCATGGCGGTGGGCACAGACAGTGGGAGAGGGAGCAGGCCCAGGCCCACTGAGGAGAACGGGTGGGTAGCTGAGTGGCTTGGAGGAGGGCGGTCCCAGAGCAGGGGCGTCAGAGTGCTGGGGGAGCCGCCCGCCCGTGGCGCCCCACACGTGTCAGGGTGGGGCTGTGCTCCAGAGGGGTTACCGCGGCTCTTCTTGAAGGAGGCGGCCGGGCCTTTCTCCCGCGTTGCCTGTGTGTGGACGCAAACCTGCAGCCTTTTGATAGCAGCTGAGCACGCGCACCGTTTCCAGCCCGTGGACTCCTGAGGGAGCCGCCTCCTGCGGGGAGTCGGGTCCCACTCAGAGCGGCTGCAGGACGTAGGAGAACTGCCCCAGGGCAGCCAGGAGGAGGGGAGCTCTGGGAGTAGGGGGCTGAGGAGGGGGCCCCCAAAGAGGCGGGCCTTGAAGGGAGGATGGGAGCGTGCCTGCTCAAGACGGGGGACGTGGTTTCACCACAGCTGTGCACTGTGGCCCCTGCCTCGCCCCCCAGCGGTGAATCCAGAGACAGGGCGTCGCTCCTGAAAACAGTAGCGTTTTTCTTGTTAACACCTGCCTTCCAGGGAACGGGGAGGTGATTTGCTTAGCCCTGTGCCCCTGCAGGTGTCTGGGAAGGTCTCTGATCTCAGGCAGCCTGAGGGCGGGAGTGGCCGTGCAAGGGCCGTCCATCCTGTACCGCCACTGGTCCCCTGTAGCCCTGCCTTCTGGGCGCTCGATGAAAATGACAAGCAGGTGGCGCTCCTGGCCTCCCACCCTGGGAGCCGCGTTGCCGTGGTGTTCCGTGCTGGGACCACACCCACCCCAGGGCCTCCGTTCTCTCGCGGGCCTGGCGACTGCCGAGAATCCGTCGGCCTGGGCCCGGGCCACTGCTTGCCCTGGGGAGAGCGGCAGCAGCACTGTGCCTTCTGAAGGACCACACGGCTTGGGTTGCCATCCGGACGGGCCTTCTCTGAGACGGGGATCTGAGGCGGGCCGTTGTGGCTCCGGGGAGAGCGCCCTGGGTCAGGCCTTGTCTGGGGGCGATGGTCTCCAGCTCACCTGCAGCCTTTTCCCAGCTCGTCTCTGGGCTGTGGGGCCTGGTTCACCAGACAAGGGCTCGGGCCCGTGAGTGAGTGCGTCAGGTCATCTCAGGTGACTTGTCCTTTACAAAGACTGACAGGAGAAGACTTGTTGGTTATAAAGTTGCACAAAGCTCCCAGATAAGGGACCTGTCCTGACACCCTGAACACAGTCCTGTTACTGTGTGGCCGGGTGACTAGTTGACAGCCCGGCACGCTCCCGTTTGTCCTTTCATCCTCCTCGGCCTTTCCTTTCCTTAAACCGCTCCTTAGTCATCAGGGACCCCTCGTTCCTTAAAGTGATCTGGGACCACTTCTCCCAGCACGGATGGCCCAGGAGGATGGTAAGCCCCAGCCAGCCACCATTTCCCCTTGTGTTTGCAGTTTCCCATCTGGAAGACCAGTCACACGGTGAAGTGGGAAGGCGTGTGGCGGGAACTGGGCTGCCTCTCGAGGACAGCGTCCTTTGCTGTGCGGAAGGAGAGTGGACACTCACTCAAATCCTCTCTCTCGGTGAGAACAGTTCACCTTTCTGAGGTAGCCGGGCTGTCGGTGAGTGCTGCGAGTCAGCGGCCACTCACGGTGACCCCACGGACAGCAGGGTAAAGTTGCTGTGCTAGAAACCGGAAAAATAACTGAGCCCACGTTGGGCCTTATTGACAGGTGTCACAGAGGATACACTGCTGAACACTGAAGGTGGGTGGCCAAGAGTTGTGGAAAATAGGCTCCCAGGCACTCTAGGAGTTTATGGGCCGTCACCGCACATTGTGTGTGCTAACCAGTGCGGTGTTCTTTTGAATGTGATCTGTGGTGTGGGAAGAAATGTGTTTGAGAGCTGACTGTGGAATAAGTGCTTCCCAGAATCATTGAAAGTTGGCTGAGTAGACTTAAGGTGGGGGGTCAGCTCCTGGGAGAATGACCCCGGTGGAGGCAGTCAGCTTTCACGTAGTTCACAGATTCCTCAGTCGTTGGAAGCTCCAAGTCTTAGCCGCTTTGTGCCTCAGCCTCATGTGTGAAACAGAGGTAATGACCGGGCCTTCCTCCCAGGGTTTGCATCAGACCAACGCTTGAAGTCCGCTTGCAGTCCTAAGGGCTTAGCACAGCGCCTTCATGACCTCACAGAACCGTTTGAAGTTCACTTGCACCACTGCAAATGTCTTTCAGCACGCGATGGTCATCGACTCTCGGAATTCTTCCATCTTACCAAAAAGAGGGGCCTTGCTGAAAATTAACCAGGTAGCACTTCACCGGTCACTTGGGCGGGGCAGAGGGTGGCTGGCTTCTGACCCGAGATGAAGTGTCTGCAGGCTGGCCCCGGGGACGGGAGTCACCCAAGTATTGGCGTTTTTACTGCTGCACGTCTTCCTTTCATTGTGAGCACCGTGCAGCTCAGCGTCCCTTGCAGGGCTCCCACCCTGGAGGCATTCCCTGCTTCTTCTCGCTCTGTGTTTGGCCTCCACGGAACCTAGAGTGGGGATAAGGCCATGATGTGTCTGATGCGCTCGCTTAGCAGCCAGGAAGACAGCTGTGACTTGGGGCGGACTGTTGGCGTGGTTGCC
>NW_006921670.1:9649166-9654148 GCF_000298275.1 Orycteropus afer afer
AGCCGGTGTCCTCTCACCCGTGGGGGTAACACGCTCTGGTCGGTCAGGAGTTTTGACATTCTCATCCCTTTGTTCAGCTCTCTGGAGCTTTCTAGAACAATGAGAATGTAGCTTCCAGAACACAGATGTGGTCGGTTGCCTTTTTAAACATTCCAGACCCTGGATGAGTTAGTGACAGCAGTCGTGCTGTGGCGTGGCCTGGGGCGGGCTGCTCGCTCCCCCTGACTGCAGACTCTTCCTGCAGGAGCTGGCGGGCTACACTGGCGGAGACGTGAGCTTCCTCAAAGAAGATTTCGAGCTTCAGTTGAATAAACAGCTCATGCTGGATTCAGTGAGTATCTGGCAACCAACATGGAGTTGCCTGTGTCTTTGCCTCTCTAGCCTGGAGTGATGTCACTCTGGGAGGAGTGGCTGCCACGTCTCTGTTAGTTGTCTCACATAGGACCAGACTGAGCACCTACTCCATGCACCATGTCAGGGCCTTCGGCAAAGGTGGTTTGAGGACATGTCCATGCCTGTCTCACTTCCATGGAAGTGCCAAGTCTCTGCCTGGTGTGCGGGGCTCAGTGCTTCCAGGATTTGTTTTGTATTTTTTAGTCTTTAATCTGATTTGGTTTAGTTTCTCTGCATTGACTCAGGGAATGAGTAAGTGACAGGATTCTGACCTGTCAGTGGAGCCCAGGCTGAGGGGACGCCTGGCTTATTCCCCAAGTCTTCCCAGCACACGGGGACACTGGGCAGCTAGCTCTCTGCCAGTGTCCTTACTGGCCTGGAACTTGAGAGTTTTCACTCTCAAGTTGCCGTAGTCACGTCAGCGCTTCTAGATGGCTTATTTTCAAATGGCCTGTCACCACTCCTGCTCCGCCCTTGGGTCGCTGCGGGTGGAATGTGTTTCCCGCGTCCTCCTGCCACTGTTGGAGGCCAGAGGGCACGGGCCAGGCAGGAGCGCCCAGCGTGTTCCAGGAGGAGACAGAGCGGAGGCCACGAAGGAGAGGTCAGGGCCAGATTTAGGGGGCCTTGGGGGGCCGTGGTGAGGACCCTTAGGCCCCTCTGTCCAAGAGTGGCAGTCACCAGTGTTTCTGAGAGGAGGACGGAGGTGATGTGGCATGTGCTTTAAGGGATCACATTTGCTGCCCTGTGGGCAGGGTGGAGCCAGAGATGAGGGCAGGGGTGAGAGTGGGGTGAGGCCAGGGTCCAGTTACGGGCTGTTTGGTGTACTCAGGAGAGGTGTGGCGTGGATGAGCCGTGGGGCGTGAAGACACAGGCCCTGAGGGACTGAAGACAAAGCTACAGAACTTCCTTGCCATCGTGCGTGAGAGTGAGAGGAGGAGACTCATGTCTAACGCCAAGGTCTTGAGCCCAAGTGTCCAGAGAGTGCACTTACACGCTCGGTGGAGGAGACTGGTGGTCTGAGGGGAGCAGGCTTGGATGACAGGCTTAGTTTACACGTGAGACATTGGGTGGGGTTGAGGGGAGCGGTCGGGGCTGGTGCTATAGGGTTGGTCATCACAGCACGTGGATTGCGTTGAGCTTATGAGACAGCGACTCCCCTGTGCAGGACAGGAGGGCAGGCCATGGGCTCCCATGCCTTTGTGCTCATACGGGGTGGCAGCCTCAGGGCCCAGGGGCTTGGTTTGCTTAGGATGGAGAGCTGCGCCAGCACGTTTGTGTGCTCATCGGAATCCAAACCCAGCCAGACCCGTCTTTGAGCTGATTCAGGCTCCTTGCAACCCTGTAGGACAGAGAAGGTCTGCCCCATGGGGTGTCCAAGGCTGTCAGTCTATGTGGAAGCAAAGCCCAAACCACACCCACTGCAATGGAGTCGATTCCAACCCACAGCGCCCCTAGAGGACAGAGTGGAACTGCCCACAGGGTCTCCAAGGCTGTCAGTCTTCACGGAAGCAAAGCCCAAACCACACCCACTGCCGTGGAGTCCATTCTGACCCACAGCGCCCCTAGAGGACAGAGTGGAACTGCCCACAGGGTCTCCAAGGCTGTCAGTCTTTGTGGAAGGAGGCTACTGCATTTTTCTCCTGCAGAGAGGCTGGTGGTTCAAACTGCCGACCTTGCAGTTAGCAGCCAAGTGCTCTAACCCTTGCACCACCAGATCCCTTAGTATGATCCAGTAGAGGGCAGTCTGACTCTGGGGAGGGGAAACATCGCAGGAGCTGTGTTGTGACGTAGACCGGGGCCCGGTTGTTCCCTCAGAGGGGTGTGGGGATTTCTCCACAGCAGCAGCACCCAGATGAGGGGAAGGGGGTCAGGGCAGGGCGGAGTCGGTGTGGAGGGGAGATTCCGGGGCAGTTGAGGGGAGGGGAAAGTCCTTGTATGGGGTGGGGGTGGGGCTGGTGGGTGGCGCTCCCCGCCCCCCCATGCTTGGGTCTTTCAGTGAAGTAGGAAGTCGGGCCTTAGCTGAGAGGGGCGTGAGGAGGAGGTGTTGGAGGGTCAGGAGAGAGGGCAGGATGAAGTCACACCTGGGAGGGAGAGTGAGAAGGGGGCAGGGAGGGAAGGGACCGGACGGCTGGGCTGGTCTCAGAGCCTGTTTGAGATTCGCGGTGAGGACCCCCAGCGCCTGGCATTATGGTGTCTCTCAGTGCGCTGAGCCGAGCAGGCGCACCCTCAGGAGGGAGGGTTGACGTTTACCCAGCCTGGGAGGAGATGGGGTTGAGGGGAATTCAAGTTGGTGGATTTTAACCCTGGGCCGTGGGTCCACTGGGTGAGGAGAGCAGTAGGGACGTGACGGGGCAGGGAGGAGAAGGAGGAGATGGCTGGAGGAGCGAGTTAGGAGACGGTGGTGGCCGGGGAGGCTGACTGGGGACCCTTGGGCTTCTTGTGGTCCGAGAGGCAGGTGGGATAGGAAGCACGGGGTGGTTCTGGCTGGTTCCGAGGGGAAGTGCCTGACCAGCACCGTGTCAGGCTGGGAGAGTTAGGGGGGAGGCCCTGTTTTGCCAGGAGCTCTTCCCTTCCTCTTGGGTCCTGCTGCGGGTGGTGCTGAGGCCTGCCAGGCCATCGTACCGCGAGCCTGTGAGCTGTGCGGGCCACTGTCAGCTCCGCCCAGGATGCGGTCGAAGCCGGGGATCGGGTGTCCGCCCAGGGCCAGCCTGCCCTGTGGCTCGCTCTCTGGCCCCGCCCAGAGCGGCGTTGAGGCTGCCGAGGGGCGATGTTTCCGAGAGGGCTCCGAGTGCGCGGCACCTGTTGTGTTGCGTTGGCGGCAGGCTCCGAGTAGATGTCCCTGGAGGCTGTGTGAATGCCTGGTGTGGCCTGCGCTGCCAGTTCCGCTCCGGGAGTCAGCTGTCCTCCCTGCTGCAGGTACAGGGAGAGGGTGTCTGAGCAGCTCTGCGGGCTGCAGGGCTTTGCAAGGCCTGCAGACACTGCAGACAGGGACACAGGGAGCAGGGGCCTGGAGGGCTCCAGAGAGGGCAGGTGGTCCAACGGGTGACAGCACAGGGCGTGTGTGAGCCCGGGGGCCACGCTGTGGTTTCCAGCATCGAGTGGGTGTTATTGGACCATGTGGGAGTGACGACTGGATCATGGACCTAATGTTAGGGCCCTGCCCCTTGACCTGTTCCCGACATGCTGTGTCCCGGGGGTCAGACTTCTTAACTGTGGGAGCATTGTAATCACCCTCCTTTCAGCCTCACGCTCTGGCCTCAGTCCTCCCGCGTTCGAGGCCAAGTGTGAGCGGCATGAGCAGATGCGGGCATCCAGGCCCTGGTCCACCTCACGTCAGGCCAGGCTCGTCCTGCCCACTGTGCTTCTTGTCGGGTCAGGTAGAAGCCGGGCCCTGCTCGCAATTGGTGCGAGTTGAGGTCCCTTCTCGTTGGGTCCCCGGAAGCCGGGCCCTCCCTGGCCTTGGGGCTGGCTTTTGCTTATTTGCAAGCTGCTTGCCAGCAGGTTGGTTCTGACTCGTGTGGTACGGAGCAGACTTGTGCCCAAGGAACCTTCAATGGCTGTGAGCCTTCCTTCCTCTGAGGAGCCTTTGGGTGGGTTTGAACTCCGACCCTTCAGTGGGCAGTTGAGCATTTGACATTTCCACACCCAGGGACTTGGCTTGTGTCCAGTACATCTTACTGAGCATTACAGTTGCATGTTCTAAAAGTACCCCCAAAACATCTGATGGAACAACTGCTTCTATTCCACTAGGTCATCTCGGCCTCTCTGTGGGGTGGAATGTTGGTGCCCATTGGTGACAAGCCTTCAAGCATTGCTGATCGGTAAGGAGTGCGGCAGGGGGTGGGGCAGCCACGTCGCTCACTGATGCTTTTCCTCCTTGTGTTTTTAGTTGCTCTCTAAGAAGATATTTCAGGAAAGTTTAATTACTTAGGAGAGATATTATACATTTTGTTTTAGTTTTTCTTTTTAAGCTAATCTCAAAACCCCTAGTATATTTTATACTTAACATTTTTCACAGTTTTTAAGGGGGGGTCACAAAGGTTACTTACTTTATTCTTTTAAAAAAATTGGCCCTGTTCCTTTCTGGTTGTAAAAGAATATAGTCCATATGCATTGTGGAAATGTAAAAATAGAACAGTTAGATAAAAGTGAAAAGCACTCAGTCTTACTCAGTGATGAGCAGAGGGGTACCATCTGAGGCTCTTGCCATTTAGTCTGTCTTTGTGGATGTGTGTTCATGGGAGGAGCTCTAGTGGCGCTGTGGTTAAGCATTGGGCTGCTAACTAAAAGGTCGGTGGTTCGAACCCACCACCCATTCCGTGGGAGAAAGATGAGGCAGTCTGCTTCCGTAAAGATGACAGCCTTGGAAATCCTACGGTGCACTTCTGCTCTGCCCTCTAGGGGCACCGAGAGTCGGAACCGACTCCACGGCAGTGGGTTAGGTTGCATCTTTGAAAAAAGTAGAGTGGGCTGAGGTGGCACAGTGGTTAAATGGTTGACTGCTCACCAGGATGTGGGAGGTTCAGACCCACTGGCTTCTGCAGGAGAAAGGTGTGCAGTCTGCTTCTGTTGACGCTCACGGACACGGA
>NW_006921670.1:9655505-9656653 GCF_000298275.1 Orycteropus afer afer
GGCATGGGGTGGGCAGCTGTGGGGTCAGGGAAGTGGAGGGCAGATGAGGCAGGGACCTTTCCTTGTGTGCTCCCTGGGTCATTTGAATTTTTTCAAAAGAACGTGTGATACATAAGATTTTTAAAAAGCAGAGGCCTTGCTGTTCATTTTGTATAATTAACATTAATGAGGCACACAGAAAGACTCTGCATGGAAGCAGCAGTCAAGAAATCAGACGACACAGGCACTGGACAAATCTGCCAAAGACCTGTTTTAAGTGTTACAGAGCAGAGATGTCACTTGGAAGACTGTGATGCGCCTGACCCAAACCACGGTATTTTCAGTCACCTCAGATGCATGTGAAACTGGACAGTGGATAAGGAAAGCCAAAGAAGAGTTGATGCCTTTGAGTTGTGATGTTGGCAAAGAATATTAAAAACACCATGGCCTGCCAGAAGAGTTAACGAGTCTGTCCTGGAAGAAGTGCAGCCGGAATGCTCCTTAGAAAGGAGAACGGCCAGACTTCGTGTCTTGGACTCTGGTCACGTTGTCAGAAGAGACAGTCCCTGAGAAGGCGTCACGCTGGGTAGAGGGTCAGCGCAAGGGGGAAGACCCTCAGTGAGGTGGATTGACAGCAGTTGCTGAGCCGATGGGCTCCGGCACCAGGAGGACGGCCCAGGACAGGGCGGTGTCTCTTCCTGATGCACAGGGGTTGCTGCGAGTCAGAGCTGACTCGGTGACAGCAGTGGATCTCAAGTCCAGACGGGTAAACCCACCCAGGCGTCTGTACGGCGAGGGGAGCAGACCCGGAGCCCTGGGCGTGCTTGTGGGGTGTGCCCCTCGCTCAGCAGAACGTGACCCAGGGGGTCGCAGGAATCCCCGAGGACATCGACTGCACCTGCTTCCTTGGCAGCTGTGCCGGAAAGGCCCTCCACACCATGGAGTCCTCTTAATCTGTCGTTTAGTCATTGTCATGGTCTGGAGGCAGGTTCTGGAGGCAGGTTCTGGCAAGCTGTACAGTTTTACGGAAAGTGGCTGGGGTTTGTACTTTGTGCACTTTATTCAGATACTGTTGCAAAGAGTACAGTAATCCAGTCCATTAAGGAGCACAGAGGAATTCATTTTTAAAAATTAAAATAACTTTGTTTTTCTAATTAAAAATCGTTGTT
>NW_006921670.1:9659063-9659792 GCF_000298275.1 Orycteropus afer afer
GTCCTATTCTGAATCCAGCTTGCATTTCTGGAGTTCCCTGTCATTATTCAAACATTTCTCAAGTATTTTCAGCAAAATTTTACTTGTGTGTGATATTGATACAGTTTAGTAATTTCCACATTCTGTGGGATCACCTTTCTTTGGAATAGGTACAAATACGGATCTCTTCCAGTCAGTTGGCCGGTAGCTGTCTTCCAAATCTCTTGGCATGGACAAGTGAGTGCCTCTAGCACGTTATCCATTTGTTGAAACATTTCAGTGGTATCCTGTCAATTCCTGGAGCCTTGTTTTTCACCACTTCCTTCAGTGTGGCTTCGATTTCTTCCTTCAGGACCATTGGTTCTTGATCATGTGCCGCCTCCTGAAATAGCTGAACATCAACCATTTCTTTTTGGTACAGTGACTGTGTATTCCTTCCATCTTCTTTTGATGTTTCCTGCATCATTCAATATTTTGTATTTTGCCCATAGAATCTTTCAGTGTTGCAACTCGCGGCTTGAATTTTTTCTTTATATCTTTCAGCTTGAGAAATGCCAGGCACGTTCTTCCCTTTTGGTTTTCTAACTCCAGGTCTTTGCACATTTCATTATAATAATTGACTTTGTCTTCTCGAGCTGCTCTTTGAAAACTTCTGCTCAACTCTTTGATCTTGTCATTTCTTCCATTTTCTTTAGCTACTCTCCATTCAAGAGCAAGTTTCAGAGTCTTCTGACATCATTTTGGTCTTTT
>NW_006921670.1:9660430-9664578 GCF_000298275.1 Orycteropus afer afer
GGCTTTGGTGGTTGGTGTATGAATTTGAATAATAGTAGTATCAATGGGTCTTCCTTGTAGGTGTATGGATATTATCCTATGACTGACAGCATTGTGTTTTAGGACAGATCTTGAAACACTTTTTGTGACAATGGGCGCCATGCCATTGATCTTCAATTTGCCATTCCCAGCATAGTAGATCATATGGTTGTCTGATTCAAAATGGCCAAAACCAGTCCATTTGAACTCACTAATGCCTAGGATATTGATATTTGTGCATTCCATTTCATTTTTGAAAACTTCCAGTTTGCCTAGGTTCATACTTCGTACATTCCGTGTTCCGATTATTAATGGATGTTTGCAGCTGTTCCTTCGCATCTTGAGTCATGCCACATCAGCAGATGGAGGTCCCGAAAACTTTACTCCATCCACATCATTAAGGTTGGCTCTGAGGAAGCAGCTCTTTCCCAGTCATTTTTTGAGTGCCTTCTGACCTGAGGGGCTCATTTTCCGGCACTGTGTCAGTGTTTCGAGGCTATTCATATGATGTTTTCTGGTAATATATCAGATAGTGTTTCACTGCTATTCATAAGGTTTCACTGGCCAATTCTTTGAAAAGTGGGTGGGCCCTTCCTTCTTCCGAGCCTGTCTTAGTCTGGAAGCTCCACTAAACCTGTCCACCGTGGGCGACCCCGCTGGTGTGTGAAATACCAGTGGCAGAGCCTCCAGCCTCACATCAGCATGCAGCCACTGCAGCCTGACACGTGGCAGACGCAGGTGGATGAGTAGAATGGTTAGTCATTTAAGGGAAGAAAGGGCTGTTTCTGGGAGATGAGAAGCCAGGTCGCCCCCTGCTCCTTCCCTCCTGTTTCCTCTAGGGACATAGTGACGTGGGAATCGTTTCTCTAGAGATGTTGTGAGGAGTGTGGCTGCAGAGCTGCTGACGTTGTCAAGGGAGCAGACGGTTCTTGCCGTGGGCCAGTCATGGGCACGGCCGCAGTGTTCTTTGTCATATTCTGTCATCTTGTATTAAAGGGACTATGACCCTTTATGAAAAATACTTTACAACAAAATACAAGCATTTCAGAGTTTTTCCTTTTTGTTTTTGTCTCTGCAGTGTGGCTATTGTTAGTTGAAATGGGAAGGATAAGAAACTGTTTCCAGAGATAATGAGAATGTGTGCTGTCTGTGGGCAGTTTTGAATTTTAGCAAAGTGAACTTTTGTCTGAAACAACAAGTTCCTCATGGTTGTGCCCTTGAGCAGATGGCCTCTTGGCTGCAGGTGTGGCCTGGATGGGCTCCGTGTGCCCCGTCACGCCACATCACTTGAGGCCCTTGCCTTCTCATTCATGGTGTGTCCACCGTTTCCTGGGCTTGAAGAGATGTTCTTTGTCTTGTGCTTCAATGTTACGGTCTTGACCTTTGTGCAGAAAACAGGCATTTTGCTTGCCGACCGAAGAGCCCTGACTGTCTGTGGTTGTGGATACGGTGATTTTTATGAGATCAGCTCTTTAATTTAAAGTATTTTACAGATCAGAACAGCACTGATTTCCTTCTGTCCTCATAGCACTGACCTTTTTTCTCCCCTCGGTTAAAGCAGCTTGTAAGATGAAGCGGAAGAGGAAGGAAGGTGGTTTAAGACGGGGCAGCAGGGCTGGGCGCCGGGTGCAGGTGGCCCTGAGAGCAGCCTGGTTTCACCTGTGGCCTTGTTCTGTTCTGATCCAGGAGACTACCTGGGTGGAGAGGCGTACTGGGCCGGCGGCCTGCACCTCTACACCCCTCTCCCTTTCCGGCCGGGCCAAGGAGGCTTTGGAGAACTTTTCAGAACACACTTCTTCCTCAACGCGGGCAACCTGTGCAACCTCAACTATGGTAAGTCGTGTAGTTACGGGACCTTGTAGCACAGCCAGCTGTGTGTGAAGCAGAGAACGTCAGCTACGTCCTCCCCACCTGCACAGAGAGGGTTTGGAACCGAGAAGTGGGGCAAGATCCTCCTGGTTGAGGCCACAGGGAGCCACTTGCTGGGGAGGGAGGGGACTAAAAATGTGCACAAGATTCCGAACTCGTATCACAGAGAAGGAAGGAAGCTGCAAAGCAGAGGGCAGCAGCAGGCGTCCGTCTGGGGTGAAACCCCACAGTCCTATGATGCAGGGCACAGTCCCACAGCACCTGTCGGGGTTCAGAGCATGGCTGCTGATTGAAGGGATGAGGCGTGCCTGGAAGATTGTCATTGGTGCTGTCTGCAGAGAACTGCCCCGTCCCTTTATTCAGCAAGCATTTCTCGAGCCCTTACTGTACACGGGCCATGACGGTGCAGAGCCGAGTACAGCCCCGCTTCCTGCAGGAGCTCAGGTCCAGAGACTCACCAGATGCATCCAGCTGGGCCAGGCAGGGTTGTGAGAGTGTCACAGACAGGCCGGGAGGAGGGATTCCCAGGTGGTCAGGGTGCAGGAGGGCAGTGGAGGAAGCGGCCGCGGATGTGCCCACGGGATCAGCACAGCTTGGCTTGTTCCGGGGTAGACGGCACGTAAGGTCCCGAAGCCCCTCTGGTCTCCCTTGCAGTCCTCGTTATACTCCATGAACTCTCCTAACGGTGCCGGGCCCGGTTCAGCGTTAGCACCGGGCACATGGCGGGGGAGAGCCAGGGCATGTCTGAGGGCGGCTATGAGAGGACAGGACGCGGTGGCCTCATGCCCTTCTCTCTTCCCAGGGGAGGGCCCCAAGGCCCACATCCGCCGGCTGGCTGAGTGCATCCGCTGGTCGTACGGCGCTGGCATCGTCCTCAGGCTGGGCAACATCGCCCGCCTGGAGCTGAACTACTGCATCCCCATGGGCGTCCAGAAGGGCGACAGGTCAGTGCCTGCGCTGTGGCCACGTTGGCCTCACGCCTTCCGATCGTTTTATTTCACTTTGGGTGTGAGTTGTTGTTTCCTCAGGGGCCCTTACGATTCAAGATTGTAGGAGAAATTGTATAGTTAGCAAGAAAATGGAAATGCCTCCGTTTTCCTCCGGTGGATTTCTCTCTGGTGGGTCGCTCCATCCGCTTGGTGAGAATAAACATCACGTGTTCCCGTCCCCCAGCTTCAGGCTGTCATGCTTCTCATTCCACAAGTGGCAGGACGGGCTGGGAACCCGTCGGAGGGCAGAGCTTCGCTCCCAGTCACAGGGCCATTCTCCATCCTCTCGGCACCGGGAGCATGTCCCCTGCACCCCCGGCCTTAGCCCTTTCCCGGTTATTTTACGGAGGGAAGATGTGCTGAGCAGCCGTTGACAGTCAGAGACTCCCTGGCTTACGCCGTATGTGTGGCGTGCATTCTGAGAACTGCAGGCTTCTACTGTGACTGTGGGGGTGGGTCTCCTGCTTCTGCCCACGCTGCAAGCTACGGCTTTCAGTTTTCTGTCTTATGTTGCCACGGTGCTGTGCTGTGCTGAGTACTAGCTCTGGGTTTCAAACGCGAAGGTGTCGTTTGTCCTAGTTTAAGGAAATACCTCACCATTTTCCACCCACGCCTGCTGTCTTCAGCTTCAGTGCCGGTCAGTGATGGTGCTCTTTGACGGTGTCTGTGTTAGGCTTTTCTTGACACGTCGTCCCAGGGCAGCAGTTCATTTGCCGTCTTTCAGATCCACGCCGTGTCCCTGCAGTAGAAGCTGCGCTTCCCCATCGCACTCTCACTGCCCGCTCTGTGTCCAGCAGCTGCAGGGCCAGTCCCCTGCTGTGTGATGGGGTGAGGTGCTTAACCTCTCTGGGCCTCAGGTTTCACACCTAGAGAATGGAAGACTATGACGGTGATGACTTTCCAGATGGGCCGTGAGCATGAAGTGAATTAGCACACGGGGCTCGGCAGTGCCTGGCCGTTGTGTCTTGTATCATTGCTGCCACTGCTGGTGTCCTTCCCATGGCTGGCTTCTCGTGGGCAAAGCCTATAATGTTCACAGCTCCTGTAGGAGATGTTTCGTCCTTTGCCACCAGTGTTGACAAGTGTCCCGATTGAAGAGAGAGTGGTGGGAAGCCGGCACCTTGGAACAGCTGAGCTGGTGCAGCATGCACGTGACGTCACCTCAGAGCCAAGCCCCGTAAAGCCTTCCCATCTTCAGTGAAGGAAGCTCGCTGGGCGAGAGACTGCCTCTGTCCACGTCCTGCAAAGCTTCTGTCCACCTTGCGACCCCCG
>NW_006921670.1:9665353-9666348 GCF_000298275.1 Orycteropus afer afer
TGGGCCTGCTTTGGAGCGGCCTGAAGGCGCTGGGCCTGCTTTGGAGCGGCCTGAAGGCGCTGAGCCGGCTTTGGAGCGGCCTGAAGGCGCTGGGCCTGCTTTGGAGCGGCCTGAAGGCGCTGGCTCGCCTCGCTCACCCCGTGCTGGAGCGCCGTGTTCAGATCGCGTTCTCTGCTGACCTTCCCCACTCAGCGCTGATTCATGCTAATCCACATTGTACTGGGAGACACACTGCAGACACGTGTTTATTCCGAAGAACTCTAGGTGGTTTGGCCATCGCATTTCTGTTGGTTTAGCCCCTGGTGCCCATCGCTGGGGGCCAGCTGCACCCTCGTTGTTGGTGCTGTTCTGGGTGCTGTCAGGTTGGCTCTGACTCATGGCAACCCCGTGTCCAACAGCACAGCCCCCAGCCCCACGCCAGCCTCACAGTCATTGCTGGGCTTGGGCCCATCGCTGCAGCCGCTGGGTCAGTCCATCCTGGGCAGGGCCTCCCCGTCTTTCACTGACCCTCCACCTCACCAGGCATGACATCCTCCTCCAGGGAATGGTCCCTTCCGACAACATGACCAAAGTAGGTGAGACACAGTCTGGCCATTCTCGCTTCCACGGAGCATTCCGGCTGCACTTTCTCCAGGACAGACAGATCTGTTCGTTCTTCTGGCAGTCCATGGGACTTTCAGGATTCTTCACCAACACCACTGCTCAAAAGCATCGACTCTTCTTCGGTCTTCTTGCTCTTACTCATTGTCTCACTTGATATGAGATGATTGAAAATACCACGACTTGGTTTGTTGTTGTTATGTTCTGTTGAGTTGGCCCTGACTCATAGCGACCCCTCCTTGGGTTTCTGAGGCGGTATCACAACGGAAGTAAAGTGTCAAACCTTCCTTCCGAGGAGTGGCTGATGCGTTTGAACTGCCAGCCTTCTGGTTAGCAGTCAAGTGCCTTCGTTTCTTAGTCTTCAAAAAGGCATCTTTGTTCTTCGGCAATTCAAA
>NW_006921670.1:9697756-9700553 GCF_000298275.1 Orycteropus afer afer
AAATTCAGGAGAGATATTATCAAGGTCACATTTTGGCTCTTATGGACTTGTTTTAATTGTCTTCAACTTCATCTTGCATATGAGCAGTTGATGGTCTGTTCCACGGTCAGCTCTTGGCCTCGTTTTGGCTGAAG
Organism: Orycteropus afer afer; assembly: GCF_000298275.1. Classification (NCBI taxonomy): domain Eukaryota; kingdom Metazoa; phylum Chordata; class Mammalia; order Tubulidentata; family Orycteropodidae; genus Orycteropus; species Orycteropus afer. The sequence goes on from NW_006921670.1 coordinate 9,697,891, forward strand.
ATACTGAAGTTCTCCATCACCTCTTGCCACAGATGTAGTCAGTCTGATTCCTGTGTGTTCTGTCTGGTGAAGTCCACGTGTATAGCCGCTACTTGTGTTGTTGAAAAAAGGTATTTGCAATGAACAAGTCGGTGGTCTTGCAAAATTCTATCATGTGACCTCCAGCATTATTTCTGTCACCAAGGCCATATTTCCCAACTACTGGTGATTCTTTGTTTCCAAAGTTGCAGCCTTGGAAACTCTAGGGGGCAGTTCTGCTGTGTCCTCGAGGGTGTCTGTGTGTTGGAACTGACAGCCAGGACTTGAGTCTTTATGGGCGCAGATCACCGGGTGTTTCTCCCGCAGAGTGGAACCACCAGCCTTCTGGTGTCGTCTGGAGGCTTCATCAAAGACACTTCATCAGTGAAGAAGAGATCCTGACGTTTTAAGAGATTATCTCTCAGGATCCAAGGACAAAGACCAACCTTTGGATAAAGTTTACTGTAAACCCACAGGCAGAGTTGCTGAGAACACAGAGGGCCTTGCTCAGCAGACCAATTTGAGAGGATAAGCCTCGGGGAGCCTGCGGAAAACTAGGTCAGGGGAGGGCCATGATGGCCTGTGGGGTTCACCAGTTAGATTCTGTCTGGGTCCAGGTGAGGGGTGATGGGTGCATGAACTCAGGGGGCACAAGGGAGGGCTGGGGGTGAGAAAGGCCAAGAAAACAGCTGACGGGATGTGGGGCCCCACTGCACATGTGGGGACAGGATGAGTCCCCTGAGTGTGGGGCCCAGCACTGCCTTCCTGCCATGGGTACGTCTCCTTCCTCTAGCACTTGTGGGATTGCGCGTCCTGTCCCCTCCAAGCTGGCTGCAGACAGGGTCGTTGCTTTGGCCACTGGAGAGACAGCAGGAGAGTTCCATCATTGCAGCAGCCATGTGTGACGTGTGCCTGCCACGGCTGCTGGCATCTCTCTAGATGCCAGCCAGGATCCTGTGACCAGGACGAAGCCAGCGCACTGACCCTCAGCAGACACGAAGCAGCCGGGAGAAGCAAACTGTTCGTGGGAGTTGAGCCCAGGGCTCCTGTGCCCAGCGTGTGGCCCGTTCCGCCTGGTGACACCCAGGGAAACACCGGAGAGGAGGGGGTTTTGAAGGCTGCTGCATGGAACTTGGGGCTTGTGGGTCTGGCGTTCAGGAGGGGTGCTGGGTGGACACACAAAGGTGGGGTTCTGAGCACAGAGGGGCTTTGCCAGCCTGGGGGTAAATTCACGAGCCCTGGAGAGTGCAGGGAAGACCCCGGGGGTGAGGAGACAGTAAGGACGAAGGGCGGTCACTCCTGTCCTTGCCCTGAAAAGATGGAGTCGCGGCTGCCGGCCTGGCCCACGAAGGGTTATGATCTCAACGTGAGCATCTTCAGGGTGAGCGTGGGGAAAGCTGTCGCAGAGGGCGGGGCACGGTGGTGACACGAGAGAACAGACCGCTCTTTCTACAAGGGCATCCATGAAGGGGAAGGGGAGGCGAGGCCAGAGGGCCGCTGCAGGGCAGGGGTAGGTGGGCGCCCACAGCCCTCGCTGGACTCACAATGACCCTTTACTGAGTCACAGCCTGGTTTCAAACGGGGGGCTGTTGCACTTCTGCTGAGTGAAGGAGGACAGCACCCCCAGATGCGTATGATGAACCCTCCGTGTGGCTCCTTCTGCTGCGCCCTCAGGGGGTGCCCCCCGACCCTGCGGCAAAATGGGGCACGAGTGGGAGGGGCACGCACCCACTGGAGAACTGGGGGAGTTATTTATAGCAAGTGGCTGGGGAAGTCAGTGGTTGGCGAAGTTTAGAATAGGCTGAAAACAGAAACAGCAGTTGCCAGGGGAGGAGACTCTGACTCCCGGCGACCGTGGCAGCGGCAGCTGGGCCCCGTGGGGTCAGCATGGCCGAGTTTCCAGAAGCAGATCGCCAGCAGTTTTTCCGAGGTACCTCTGGGTCAGAGCCGAGCGCACGACTGTGCACCACCCAGGGACTCCTAAGATCCTTCACGGTGCCAGGAGGCCCGGGCCACACGCACTGAGGTGACCCTCGGTCCTTGTCCCTTGTCTCCTTGACGGTGGTGGCAGTGCCATGTGCTCCGAGAGAATCGAACTGGGTGGAGTCTCCTCAGAATTACGACCTCAGGAACTTCTGAGAAAACAAGGGGTGTGCCTGCATGCAACTTCTGATCCTACAAGCCCCATGGCCACAGTTCCATCAAAGGGTAGCATTTGCCTTTGCCACTCAGTGTGGCACGAGACCCAAAGCCTTGGAGCATCCAGCACCCAGATCCTCCGGGACTGTCAGAAAGCAGAGTCCTGGGCCCTGCATCAGAAACAAAAACCAAACAAAAAAACAAACCACACTTGTTGTCATAGAGTTGATTCTGACTCATAGGGACCCATAAGGAGCCCTGGTGGCACAGTGGTTAAGTGTTTGCCTACTAACCAGAAGGTCGGCAGTTGGAACCCACCAGCCACTCCATGGGAGAAAGATGAGGCAGTCTGCTTCTGTAAGTATTACAGCCTTGGAGACCCTGTGGGCAGTTCCACTCTGTCCTCTAGGGGCGCTGTGGGTCAGAATTGACTCCACGGCAGTGGGTGTGGTTTGGGCTTTGCTTCTGTGAAGACTGACAGCCTTGGACACCCTGTGGGCAGTTCC
>NW_006921670.1:9701143-9704793 GCF_000298275.1 Orycteropus afer afer
ATTCATTCATTTGTTCAGCAAACACTCGTGGGGCTCTGAGTGTGTGCACGGCTCTGTTTGGTGGTACAGAGACAGAAGACGTGGTCTGTCCAGTGGGAAAGACACAGAAGTCAACTGTGGGAAGGACTGGGACGCAGTAAGTCCGTTGGGAAGTTCTGGGGAAAGCAGAGTCTGGAACAAGCCAGCTCAATCTGAAGGCCCGAGGCGGTGAAGTCTCAGTGGGAGTTCTGAACCCCATTTGCAGAGTCCTAGGCTGGATTCCTGGCCAGCACATCTCATGCAGAGCCGGCCCCCCGCCCTCCGTGGAGGCTGGCATGTTGCTAGCAAGGAAAGCCTGCTGATCTACTACTGAGAAAATCAGTGGATGCAGGCGGCATTTCATTCTGTTGCATACGGGGTGCCTGGCAGCTAGTACCCATAAGCCTGGAGGCAGGGCTCAAAGGGCTTAGACGGGCTGGGGCCTGTCTTTAGTCTCTCTTCTCAGAAACCAGTTGTTTGTTGGTTTCTCCCCTGTGCCGGCCGGGGAGTTCGGCTGAGGCCTCTCCGCACTGCCCGCGCCTCCCTCCGGTCCTCCCCCCTGGGTAACCGGCCTCGGCAAAATCCTCTATCCATCTCCCCAGGGCTGGCTCTCCGGTTATTCCTCTCCTGCGTCATTTGGTCCCTGGCAGCTCTGTGCCTATCTGCCCATCCCTGCTCGCTTTGACTGCCCTCCCTCCACCGTCAAGTCGTACTTTCCAACACTCCGAGGCAGCCTTGTTCAAAGTTCATTAAATCACCTTTAATGTCAGGACCCTCTTTGTTTTGCATCTTAAGCACAGGCTGTGTGAACGCCTCTGACATGAAAGGTCACCGGGAAAACTAGAGTCTTGTTTTGAATTGTTCTTTCCGACTGTGACACAACTACGAACAACAAAAACAAACCCGGAAGACAGTCAACGAGGCGGAGGAGGCGGCCAGACACAGTGGCCGCAATGATGCGCTCAGGCGTGGCCAGGACCGGGAGGCGGGCGCCGGCCAGGCAGCGTCTGATCCTGATGCACACAGGGTCGTAGGCCGCAGCCAGCTTCCTGGCACCTAATGACAGCAGCCACCGGACTCCAAGGTTCCGCTGTAGAAGGGACGTCCGCTCAGTCCCACGCACCCGACTCGAGCTGACTTGCAGAACGCTTGACAGACTGTGTTGGTTCGGTGCTCGGGTCTTCCTCCCCAGGTCCATCCACATGTCACCGTTCTGTTCCTGGGAAAGGAGAGAAAAAAAAAAAAATTAGCTCCGTATTTTGACAGTAATTAAAGATTTAAATAGCCCTGACGTTTGAATAGTCATCTCTTCAGGCCCTGCGTTTCGCTATTCCCTTGTGAGTCTGAATTTCCGCAGTTTGGTAATTTATCACACACATAAGCTTCACCTTAATCCACTTCCTGATCCGAGAGCGGAATTTGCTGACAGAGGCCCAGCCTTTGGCTCTCCGTTGCTCACAGGCTGCCGGTGGCGTGTTCCCGGGCTAATCAGGGAACGTGTTGTCACGCGCGAGTCTGAACCATTCCATCACTTACATGGGTTTAATGGTGACTGTACCTCCCTGCCTGGAAAAGACAACATGGATGGTAATCAGGTTTGAAATCAGTCTTAACTGCTCCAAGTAGACATCCGTTTTTCATTTTTTGTGCTGATGTAAAAAGGCAGTGTTCAGATGGGCAGATTTCCTCTTGTGAGTACACAAACCAGGCCTCCACAGAGGTTCATAAACCGGCTGCGTCCAGTCAGTGCCGACTCCCGGCGCCCCCTTGTGTCTCCGAGTAGAACTGCTCTCCCAGGGTCTGCAGGGTGATTTTTGAGAACTTGACTGCCACCGTCTGTACCACCTGGGGACTCCCCACCACCGTGGCACCAACCACCCTCTAAGGTGCCAATTGCACACATCCTGTAGTTTCCTTACTCTGCAAAAGAAAAGCCAGACAGGTTGCTACTGCATGAAGATCCACGTCCCCTCTCTCAGTGTTTGCTGATGTTTTCAAAACCATCCGGTACAGGCTCCGGACGGTGCTGCTGGGTCGTGGGAGCCTCCACGTGGCAACGAAAAGCGTCAGCCCCACAGTCTTCAAATTCCAGGCGCGTGTGGTCATCTCTTGAGACTCCCAGCATCCCCGGGAAAACCACAGGCTGTTCCCTGGCCAGATCACTGACTGGGCGAGCCGGTGACGGCTCACCGTGCCGGGTTAGATGCGATGACTGCGGCGCGCAGCCGCCCGACAGCGCGGGAGGACCATCCAAGCGTCACCGGCGGGAAATGAGGCGTCTCCCCACCGCTGAATCCACTCAACACTCCCATCACCGTCCACACTCTTCAACCGCTTGCGAAATTGCTTAAAAATGAGCAACGCAAGAAAACGTTTCAGTCTTAGGACTCCCTGGCAGGAGCGCCTTCTCCTCCCAGCCAAAGCTGTTTTTACTCTTACTTGGAAATATCTAAGCTTTTGTTATAAAGTTATAGTAAAGGGAAGTGAGGGGCAGCACGCAGATTTGAAACGAAAGCAGTTACTACGCTGCCAAGGTTATACACTAAAGCGTTTATAACGGTGATAAGGCACAGAAGGGAAAGAACACGGCCCAGGGAGACCCCTACCTTCTTTTCTTTTCCACACGATCCGAGTGACGTGACACTTCTCTGCGAGGAGAGTGGTGGCACGAAGTTAAAGCGCTCCACCGTGCGCCGAGAGGTTGGCGTCTGAACCCACCCAGAGGCTGCACCGGCGCTGGCATCGGCCTCCATGAATGCCACAGCCCGTGGCTGGGACCCTACGTGGCTGTCCCACTGTGCCACCTGGGGGCGCTACGAGCGGGAATCGATTCGATGATACCTAACGGCCACGGCTTCTGCTCGGAGGAAGGCACACGCCGTTCGCGAACAATGTGGTGGCTTCTTAGTTACGTGCAGGCCTCTGTGACTGCCACCCACGTCAAGGTACGGAGTATTTCCAGAGAGTTCTCTGGCACCCAAATCCAGTCCGGGCCCCCTGCCCTGAGAGCAGGCGTTCTCACCAGGGAAAGGGGGCTGCCTGGTCTTGACTGTCAACAAATGGCTCCCGAAGTGCGTCCTGCTTGGCGTCTGTCTGACTTCTCCCCCTTAGCACCATGTTTCTGATACATCCATGCTGTCGTAGGTACCACCGTTGGTTCCTTTTCCCGCTCAGTAGGGTCCCACTGCATGGACGCACCGGTTGGTTCTTCTGTTGTCTGAAGGCTGATGGTGGGGCAGTGGTGGTTCAGTGTGGAGTTCTCACCTTCCATGCTGGAGTCCCGGGTTCAATTCCCAGCCAATGCACCAGCCCACCTGTCAGTGGTTTCAGCCAAGCTTGGGAACTCAGAGAGACAGGAAGACAGCCCCACAACTTCCGAGAACCCACGGCTCACTCGGTGCAGGACGGGCAGGGTGTGGCTCCGTGGTGCACGGAGTCCCCATGAGGGGGTGCGGACCGGACAGCAGCTAACAGCCATGACACCAGCACCAGCACCACCATGGGCTGTCTGCCTGCTTTGCCTCTGCTGAAACTGTTGGGACAGATGAGCGATTTACAAGAGGGTGGACGTGTTGCTCCTGTTTGCAATGATGCCCGGCTGGGTTTCCTATTTTAACAGAGTGGTTATGTCC
>NW_006921670.1:9706011-9710472 GCF_000298275.1 Orycteropus afer afer
CCCTAGGCCCCCTGGTCTACTTCCAAACATCAGCCAATGAGAACCCGCAGATAACAATGCCCGCCCTCCCCCTTCATTCCCACTCCAGGGCAGCTACCACCACCCCAGAGAGTGTGTGCAAATTCCCCAGGAGGCCGGCCAAGAAAGAGGGGAAGTTTTGGGAGTTTAGATCACTTCCTTCCTGTAACCCTGAAACAAACACAAGTCGGTCTGCAATTATTAAATGAACTGTGGATTGTCCCCTGCAGCACGTCCAAGGCAAAATCCCATTTACCTAACAATCACCTGGACAAACCACTTGTTCTCCAGCCAAGGCGTGTCAGGGATACAATAAACGCCTTGGGGTGCTGTTCACCTGACCTCTGCCCCAGGAAAGGGGACGAGGACGAACCTTACAGACCGTCACTGCCCTGCACAGGCCTCCTCAGTAGTGGGTCCCCGGCTGCACTTAGAATGCGGATCCATCGTTCCAAAAAGTCCAGGAACACTGCTGTCCCGTGAAGGCCAACTGCTCTTAGCACTGAGTCACCTGGTTGTAGCTAATCATGGGGGCAGCACGGGGGCCATGGTCAGGGCTGGGGGAAGCTTCCAGGCAAATTCTCTCCAGATGTCAGGGCGTTGTCCACAGCGGGGCTTGGTGTGACCCTGCAGGGTCCAAGCCAGCAACCGCCAGACGAAAACTGTAACTCCGGTCTGTCCACGGGGAAGCCAGACCACTGATGTTCAAATGATGGACTGTTTACCGGACACTTCCCACATGCTCCTGACGCCGAGTATCTTCTGAGCCTTGACTTCTCCCTAGTTCACGTTCCCATGTCCTTTCCCTGCTGCCGTTTCCCGGAGTCCTCGCAACACGCTCACCGCGCTCACCAGCTGAGAGGTAGGAGGGGTCGGTGGTCTGAGTCCAGCCTGAGGTCCCTCAGAGGAAAGGCCTGGCAGTCTAATTATGAATAATCAGCCACTGGAAACCCTGCAGGGCACGGTTCTACTCTGACACTCATGGGGTCACCAGAAGTCGCGTCGACCAGACAGCAACTGTCCACGTTTTCTGGTGTGTCCTAGTCAGAGGCTCCCACCTGGGCCCCAGGTGGTGTTGGGAACAGGGGGAGGCTGAGGGTGTCGGGGGGTCCTTCCAAACGGTATGTGACATCTTGTCTGTACCTTTCTCCTGGGGAGAAGGTCTGTCGCACACATCAGATTCCCAATGAGGCCAGCGTCCCCAGACTCTGAGAGAGGTGCCCATACCTCTGGCACTCAGAGACCCTGACACTCTCCTGTCCCACTGGGATCTCACCATGGTCACCATCTTCCCACGTTTCCCTAGCTTGGCTGGCACCGTCCCAAGTGAAGCCACCAAATCAGAATGTCTGGGACCTCCTGACCCTAACTGTCGCTAACCACCACCTCCAGTTGTCCTCCAGGCTTCCTGGTTCCTGTCCCTACTCTCTGCCACCAGACCAATTGGCCACCTCGGCCGCCCTCGCCTGGCCTGTCTCAGTGGCTGGCCTTTGGCCCCACCCTCACTTCCATCCAGCCCCACGGCTCAAACCCTTGCAAAGGCTCAGGTTCCTGCACAGGGTCAAGTCTAAGACCCTCACCTCAGTGCTCCTCACACCAAACACTCAAGCCGCAGTGGCTACCCCACGTCTGCCCTTCCTCCACGCCCCAGTGAGGGCAAAGGTCCCAGGTCAAGTGTCCCTTTGGTGATGCCTCCCCCACCAACACTCTGTACCTCGGGTCCTCCTCTCCTCCCCACACGTGCTCTGCCTCCTGGCGCGCCCCGCCCCGCCCCTGCCCTGCTCCCCCTGGGCTCCGTGCACAATAGCGGGGTCCTGCAAGCCCTCTGGCCCACAGACTCCTGGAGGACAAGGCCGCATCTGCATCGTCTGGGCGCCCAGCCAAGCACAGGGCCAGGGGCCACCAGGCCAGCCTACCAGTGTGTGTTGCAGTGCTGACCCTGTAGCTAGGCACCAGATCCTGTTTGCAATTAGGGTTTTCTTTGTTCTGTTAATCAGCTCACACCAGGTGGATTCTAAATCTAATCACTTTAATTGTAGTTGTAGTTAGGTGCCATTGAGTCAGCTCCGACTTAGCAACCTCACGTGTACAACAGAACAAAACACTGCCCGGTCCTGTGCCAGCCCCACAGTCCTTGCTCTACCTGAGCCCATCATTGCAGCCACTGCGCCAATCCATCTCATTGAGGGCCTCCCCTTTTTTCGTTGACCCTCCACTTTACCAAGCATGACATCCTTCTCCAGGGAATGGTCCCTTCTGACAACAGGACCAAAGTAGGTGAGACGAAGTCTGGGCATCATTCTTCCAAGGAGCATTCTGGCTGCACTTCCTCCAGGACAGATCTGTTAGTTCTTTTAGCAGTCCATGATACTTTCAGCATTCTTCACCAACACCACAACTCAAAAGCATCAACTCTTCTTCGGTCTTCCTTATTCATTGTCCAGCTCTCACATTCCTAGGAGGCGAATGAAAAACCATGGTTTGGGTCAGGCGCACCTCAGTCTTCAAAAAGACATCTTTGTGTCTTAACCCTTTAAAGAGGCCTTTGGCAGCACATTTGCTCGGTGCAGTCCGGTGTCTGACTGCTGCTTCCATGGGTGTTAATTGTGGACACAAATAAAATCATTTTAGTGAAGGGTCTAATCCTAATCCCCAACCTGAGGTCAGGACCTGCATCCGAGACCAACACCAACGTTGGGCTAGATACTTTGCATAAGTGGGACCATACACCAACGCAGGGTGCTCCGAGCAGATAAAGTACCACCCTGCCAATGTGTGGGTTTAGAGTGAGATCACTCTCAACATTGCCCGCTTGGAAATGGAGTCTCCTCCATTTCCCTCAGACCTGGGCGCAGTCATGAGATAGCGAGGGCTGGCATGCGTCTTAACCGCTCTGCTGGGAGTCAGACTCTCGGTCGTGCGATGGCTCTGGTATCGTTCCGGGCAAGGAACTTCTGTGCTGCTGGTCCTTACAGACTTCATAACCAGCATTCAACCGTCTTGTCTTTCTACACCACACTTGTTCTGTCTCTTCCGTTAGCTTGTCCACACCCTTGTCTTATCATCACACTTGTTTAAACACTTGTTCACTACAGTTCGTATTTCTTGTTTATGTTCACAGACACTCGTTCACTACAGGCACTGAGTCGGCACAGCCTGCCCGTGGCCCCGCTCACAGCGCCCCCCGGCCCGTGTTGGGGTGGGACTGTGCTCCTCCATGGGGTTGGCTGAGTTTTCGCACGCAGACTGCCAGGCCTTCCTTCTGAGGCACCCCTGGGGGGACTCAAGCTGCCAGCCTTGCAGTGAGCAGCTGGGACTTTGAACCAGCACAAAACCCACTGCCAGTGACTCAATTCCGACTCATAGGGTCGCTATGAGCCGGTACAAAGGGGGATGGAAAACCAACCTGGACCCAACATCCAGAGCCCAACTCTTCTTGATCCCAAATCTCGCTTTTCTCCCCACGCTCACCTCCCAGGCCTCTTCCACCGTGAGGGTCCCTAGACATCGATTCCAAAGGGCAGCCCACCTCCTCTCTCACTGGGTGTTCTGGCCTGAACTTGCTCCCTGTCCCCAAGTATGTGTGGGAACGCTAACCCCGGTACCAGGGATGTGGTGCTGGAATAGGATTTTTTTCTTATGTTAATGAGATCATACCTGAGTCAGGTGGGTTCTGAAACTAATCACCTCTGAGCTATGAAAGAGCAGATTAAACCCAGAGGTGGACACATGCAGCCTGTGGGGAAGACAGGCCGCACACAGGATGGTCGGCAAGCCAAGGAACCAGGGACGCCTTCCAGAGTCCAAAGACAAGGAAGGTGTGGGCACTGCCCAGACCCTGACTGTCTTCCGGGACTGGAGACAGCCCACGGCTGTGCTGTCTGCCCTGCCCTTGGACCTGCTCACCCAGCCCCGGGCTCCGTGACAGCAGCTGTGTCTTGTGACTCGGTCATCACTTCTTAGAGGAAGGAACTCCGAGTTTTCTTAGAGATCTGGTGCTCCGGGCCCTGGTCCCACTTACTGAGGTCGCCCAGCTGCTGGCGTCACCCACACTTGGGCGGTTCTCTGTCTACAGGGTTCCCCGTTCACCCGCCTGGCTCCTGCTAGAAGCTCAACATAGGAAATGACGTATTTGTGTGATTTGATGAACTTGGGCTCCCAGGAGACAAGTGCAGCCCCCATCAGAGGCCGTGGGTTTTGTTTGTGTCCCCAGTTCCATAAGCAGCGCCCAGGAAAGCACAGGTGACCAAAAACGTAGGGAAAGAAAAAACGTACGATGCAGGGGGCGCCTCGGACCTCTCCACCTGGCACTTCCCAGCTGAGCGCCCCCCACCACCCACCGGACTTTGGCGGGAGGTGGTGGCGCCGCCGCGACGGCCCGAGGCGAGGGCTCCGCGGCACCCCCCGGGTGCACAGCTACTGTCTAGGCCGCGGCCCGCGGTG
>NW_006921670.1:9710925-9714498 GCF_000298275.1 Orycteropus afer afer
ACCCCTGCGCACGCGCCCCTTCCCCGACCGGCTCCCGCGCACGCGCCCCCGAACGCGGCCGGACCCCTGCGCACGCGCTCCTTCCTGACCGGCTCCCGCGCCCCCTAACGCCGGCTGAGCCCACGCGCCTCCCTCAGCTCCGGGCTGCTGCTGGCGGGTGCGACCCTCGGTTACAGGCCTTTTTAGCGCCCGTGACCTCAGCCACGAGCGGGACCGGCCGGGTGCGGGCCGTCCTCTCTGTGCGCAGCGGATTCCGGGTGCTGGTTGTACGCGCGGTGGCCAGGCTCTTGCCGCAGGCAGCACTGCTCGGAGGGCGGCCAGCCGGGTGGAGTCGACCTTTATTGAGCGTGGTCCGCGGGCTGCACCGACTGCAGGCCAGCCCCGAGCAGCCCTGCCGAGTGAGGAGCAGGCATTTAGTAGACACTTGCTGTGCGCCGGGCACTGCTGGGTGGCGCAGGGTTCCCCCAGCGCTGGGACCGGCCGGTGCTCCCTTGCCTTCCAAGGACAGAGGAAGGAGGGGTTCGGGGGCGCGCGCCTGAGGCCTGGGAGGCCTGCAAGCGAAGGTCACAGAGGACGCCGCCCCGTCTCTTACCCCGTGTGCGTTTCAGATGACAATCCCGTCGAACTGCAGGACACTTTCAAGGCTTTAGGTTGCAAGAAGTGTACCTTCGGGAGTCTGTGCTTTACGCACGCCCTGTTTTCCAGGGCTTCGAGCTCCCTTCCCGAATTCCTCCTTTGTTTGGGCCAGAGGCGCTTCCCCGGGGCACTGCCTTGGGTGGGATTCTGGGTGGGTGAGGTGTGCACCAGGACCGGGAGCGGCTGTGAAGGAGGGAGTGTCCGACTCACAGCGACCCCGCGTGGGAGCGTGTGAAACGCTGCGCGGTCCTGCGCCAGCCTCACGGTCTGCCACGCGTGCGCCCAGCCTTGCAGCCACTGTCGATCCATCTGGCTGAGAATTTCCCCCCTTTTCCGCCGCTTTACCAAGCATAATACCCTTCTTCAGAGACAGGTCCATTCTGACAACACAACCAAAGTAGGTGAGGTGAAGTCTGGCCAAGGGTTGAATTAGGGATCCCCCCCCAAATTAAAACCAAAACCAAAACCACTGCCATTGAGTGGATTCTGACTCAGAGTGACGCTAGAGGACAGGGTCAACAGCCCCCGCAGCGTTTCCAAGGCTGTGAGTCTCCTGAAGGGGCAGCTGGTTTGAACCACCCACCTTTCGGTTAGCAGGGGAGCACTTTCGCCGGTGTGCCACCAGGGCTCCTTCAGGGTACAGGCAGGGGTTTCCTTAAACTCCCCTGAGCTTGACGTAGCCCTAGAGGTACCCCAGGAAGCAGTGTACCCCCAGGGACGCCTGTGACCCCAGGGGATGTGTGCTCCTGGTGCACTTCCCCGAGGGCTTTGTGCTCCTTGAGAGGGAGGTTGTTGTTGTTTGCCGTCGAGTCGGCCCGACTCATAGCGACCCCTCCTTGGGTTTCCGAGGCAGTATCACTACGGAAGTAGGATTGCCCAACCTTCCTTCCGAGGAGTGGCTGGTGGGTTTGAACCGTCAGCCTTCTGGTTAGCAGTCAAGTGCCTTAGGCACTATGCTACCAGAGAGTCGGACCCAACTCATAGCGACCCCTCCTTGGGTTTCCGAGGTGATATCACTACGGAAGTAGATCGCCCCATCTTCCTTCCGAGGAGCAGCTGGTGGGTTTGAACCGCCAGCCTTCTGGTTAGCAGTCAAGTGCCTTAGGCACTATGCTACCAGAGCTCCCGAGAGGGAGGTTAGCGCAGGTATTTCTCCAGGGACACACGTACCCCCAGGGGGATGTATGTCTCCACAAATTTTTCCTCAGGAATGCTTTCACTGAGTTAGATCATTCCTTGAGGGCCTGGCCCTGTCACCTTGAGGAGGCCTCTGTATTTCCAACTTGTTACTTACTTGGGACCCAAACACTGGCGTTGCTCTGGAGTGAACTTTGCCTCCTGGCAACCCCCTGTGTGTCAGAGCGAAATCGGGCTCCTTGGGGTTCGCGGGGGCTGATTGTTCAGAAACAGATCAACAGGCCTTTCTTCTAGGCTCCTCTGGGTGGACTGGAACCGCCAACCCTTCGGTTAGCAGCGATCACAGTAACCCTTTGCACTGCCCGAACCCCGCTAATCGTAACCTCTCCTAGGAACGATGGCAGATGGGAGTCTTAGTTATCCCTCCTGCCTGTCTGATGAGGAGCTCTGGTGGTGCTGTGGTTAAAATATTGGGCTGCTAACCAAAAGGTCGATGGTTGGAAACCACCAGCTGCCTTGTGGGAGAAAGATGAGGCGGTCGGCTTCCAAAAAGATTTACAGCCTTGGAAACCCTATAGGGCATTTCTGTACAGCTCTAAAGGGTCACTGTGAGTCAGTGGGTGGTGGTGGTGTGGATGGCCCGTCTGGTAACGGCCTTCCATGCAACCATCATCGCTTTCTGTCCCTCTTTGTGCCTTAAAGTAATTATACACTTAGGTGACATTCTATCTCCCAAACCGTCTCTGTGTTCTGCAGCCTGGGGGAGTGCCTGCTGCGGGCTGGGCACTGACAAGGCTCAGGGAAGAAAGGATGGAAGCCTCCTCCTTCCCTGGCTCGGGGGTTGTGGTGGTTATGTTTGTGTGTCCACTTGGCTGGGCCTGGTGGAGTGGTTGGGCAGCTGGTGGTAGTTATTCCCCATGATGAGACTAGCAATCAGTGCCATGGTGGGGTCTACCACAAGCAGCTGAGTAGCTGCCTTTGGGATGTGGTCTGCTTCCTGTTTATAAGCAGAAGGCTTGGGGCTAGTCTCTAGCCTATGGCATGTTTGGACCCTGCATGTAGCCATGTCATTGCTCAGCAGCCTACCATGCCCTGCCGACCTTGGGACTTACAATGGACTTGAATTAATGGCCTGCCGTGTGGTTTGGTAACATCGGGACTGTGCCTTTTTCCTTGTCAACCTTGGGCTTCTCAGCCTCAGCAGCCAGCAGCTGTCTGAGTGAAGAAACGCCTCTAGCTCCACTGGGCCGGGAGCAGGAGGCAGAGCTGGACCCCAAGGTTGAGGGGCTTTCACCCAGCCCCTAGAGCCTGGCACTTTGAACTCAAACTTAAAGCCTCCAAACTATGAGAGAATAAACTCCTGTTTGTTAAGGCCATCCCACTGGTGGTATATTCTTGTCTGAGCGGCACTAGGGACCAGAACAGTGGTCAATAATGATAAGGGTACAGACGCTTCGTCAGACAGTAACACGTGAAAGGGCGACCAGAGAGCTGACGGACCAGCTCTGAGTGATGTTGGGTTGAGACCTGGGACGGGTGCCAGGAGTCCTGTCTGCAGGATCACAGAACGGGAAGTCCGTGGAATGTTCTGGATTATTTAGGCACTGTGTAGATGACATTTGCTGTCAGTGGGCGTCACTTGGTTCTGACTCATGGTGACCTTGGGTGTGCCCCACAATGCTGTTTGGCTGTAGTCTTACCGGAAGCAGAGTGCAGGCCTCGGTGGTTTTAGCAGTGAGCTTTCAGGTGAGCAGTCATGTGTAACCAGGGCCTGCGGTGACATTTATGTGGTAATACGAA
>NW_006921670.1:9715378-9717128 GCF_000298275.1 Orycteropus afer afer
CTGCCCTGCACTGTCAGTTCCTTTCCTCCTCTGTTAGAAAGTGGCCGTGACCGCAGGAGAGCGGACGGGATGCCGGCGCTGTCCTAGGAGATGAGGGCCCCCCTAAAGGTGGGGGACCGGGGTGTGGGATTGCCGGTGAAGTTAGGGATTCCGGGGAGCCTGTGGGTGTCCTGCTCCACCGGGTTGGCTGAGCTCCTCAGCGTAATAGGGCACAGAGGGACGTTTGGGATGAAAACCAAAAGAAAAAAAAAAAACAGAAAAACACCAAACCTGTTGCCATGGAGTCAGTTCTGAGTCATGGCAACTCCAAGTGTCCCAGAGCAGAGGGTTTTCTTGGCTGTGAACTTGATGAAAGCCCGTCACCAGGGCTTTCTTCCAGAGCGCCATTGGTGGGTTTGAACCACCAACCTTCAGGCCAGTAGTCGAGCTCAAACTGTTAGCACCACCCGGGGGGAACCTTGTGGGATAAAAGTCCTGTTGTTTTCCGGGGAGGTAATTTTAGGGACCGTGTTGTACAGAGATTCGGAGGACACATCTCAGATGAGATCCATGGCAATAATGAAGGCTGTGATGTTTTACAGAAGGGAAAGCCCAGTGAGGTTACGTGATGGGCCGGTTTAGAAAACGGAACCACGGCTAAACGTGGCCAGTAGGAGAAATGGGAAGGAATATTTTAAAAATAAAACAAACCCCGAAAACCCCAAAACTCCCCATAGAAGGTCTGTGGGTTCAGCCTGGGCTCCTCAAGTTCACTTTCAAAGGCAAGTTATTGGAACGCGAGGGTCCATTTTACTGTAGCTCAAGAGAGGGGTGCAGAAAGAAGACTCCTCCCCCAGACCCATGCTTACGGCCTGAGGGGCTCCTGGAGGTCAAGGGTACAGTGGGCACTCCAGAGATGGCCCAGGGGTAGGTCCCCGAGAGAGCCACGAACAGGGTACCCCAGGCCTCATGGACGAGGTGCAAAGCGGCCAGTAGCTGGTATAGCATTGAGCTGAAGGCTGGAGGCATTAAGTTTCCTTGTGAACTTTAAATAACTTTGCAGGAGCCTTCAGCTGTTGACTCCAGTGAGTCCCTCAAAGGTCAGCGTGTCTTTTACGTGGTGACGCGGCACGGCCCCTGCACACCAGCGTACTTCATACAACAGTGCTCTGTGGTAAGAATGTCTGCGTTGGGGGCTGCTGTTGGCGTTACGGGCCCTTGAGTCAGTTTCGACTCAGAGGGACCCCATGCGACGGCGGATTTGCCCCACAGGGCTTTCTTGCCCGTGATCTTGACGGGAGCGGAACACCTGCTCTTTCTCCCATGAGGACACTGGGTGAGTGGGAACCGCCAAGCTGTTGGCCACTGCTCACTCACACACGGTCTGTTTACCCGGAAGTGTTGAAAGCAGGGACTTGTCCACCAGTGTTCACACAGCGCTACTCACAGGAGCCAAAAGGTGGAAACAACCCAAGTGTGTGTCAGCAGGTGGTGGACACACAGAGAGTGGTTGGTCTGTGCCATGGACTGTCTGTCCTTTAGCCATACTGGAAATGAAGCTCTGGGACAGGCTACAGCATGGATGGACCTGGAACACGTCACACTGAGTGGAACAAGCCAGTCACAAAAGGACAGCTATTGCATGAAGCCCCTTAAATGAGATATCAAGAAACCACCTCTTACCCCACTGCCGTGGAGTCCATTCTGACCCACAGCACCCCTAGAGGACAGAGTGGAACTGCCCACAGGGTCTCCAAGGCTGTCAGTCTTC
>NW_006921670.1:9717603-9721230 GCF_000298275.1 Orycteropus afer afer
TTTTAGGAGTAGATTGCCAGACCTTCCTGCCCAGGCACTATTGGGTGGGTTCGAACTGCCAGCCTTTGGTTAGCAGTCAAGCACCCCAGCCAGGGACGCCCACAACCTGTAAATAGATGTTAAACACGGGTCTCACCTCCCTCAACGAATCGTCACCCGGTGGCTGTTCACCTGGCAGCCCTGGGCTGGGGCTGGTGGCAGGCGGGTGGCAGTGACCCTTCCAGGTCCTGTCCTACGGGCATGTGGTCTCATGAGTAAGGATCACGGGGGACGTGCAGCTGGGACGTGGGGGCTCTAGGACCCTGCTGGGGGCAGTGGACCACTGCTCTGATGACAAAGGCTGCTTAGTCACAGGGCAGAGGAGGGGGGAGGCGCAGAGGGCTCCTGCCGGACGGGAGGAAGGTCCCAGAGCCTGTTTTGGGGAAGTGTAGGCAGAGTGTACTGGCTGGTGGCGATGTGACGGGGTGGCTGAGGAGGTCAGCCAGACCTGCCACCCGTCATCCTGGTAGTTCAGCCCCAGCTGGGTGTTAAGTGACCTGATGGGTTGACTTTTTATTTTAGAAAGCCCCAGAGGCTGCAGTGTGACAACAGATAGGCATGGTCATTGGTGGGGAACCCGGCATGAACCAGGTGCCAGGGCAGGTGGCCTGAGCCGACCGGGCCAGTGGCACTTCCTGGGGGTGTTTCTGGGGATGCAGCAGGACTCGGCACAGAGGACACAGCCTGGGAGGCCCGGCTGACCCCGTGAAACCTTGCCTGGAGACGTCCGGTGCCTCCTGCCCGTGGCAGCCTTCGTGCCCGGGACAGGCTGCTCTCTTCAGTGGGGCTGGCCGTTCTCCTGGCCCATCCCCCTGCTCCTCTCACGCCCGGGCCCATCCTGGCTGATGCCTTGTAGGTTGGCGTTTGCAGCCCTGCTCAGGACATGTATTTGTGTTTCAAGAACGGGTTGGCCCGGAGAGCGGCTTTGGAGTCAATTTCACACACTTTTCTGTGGCAGATCTCATTCGCCCCTCGAACTTAACCTTTCAAGATGAAATTGTTGTTCCTGGCCAGTCAGCCACCAAGTCATGGTGACGCCCGGACGGCAGGAGGAGATGCTGCCCGCCCGTGCCGTCCCCAGGACCCCTCGCAGGTCGCGCTGCTGTGATCCGGAAGGTTTGCATTGTCTGGATTTGGGAAGTAGGTCTCCAGGCCTTTCCTCCTGGTCTCTGAGAAGGGGCCGCCCCACCGACCCCACTGAGCATCACAGCAATGTGGACGGCTGGCACTGCATGAGGTACCCAGCCTGGGGGTGCCGCTGCAGAGCCACCAGTGCCCCCAAAACGGAACAGAACCTTTCTTTGTGGCAAAACCTAGGGGAAGGATTTGCAGATGAGTCCGGTCTCTTCAGTTAGGGGAGATAGAGGTTTTTTTTTTTTTTTGACAACTTATTTCTGGGCCCTTTCTGCCAATGTGATTGGGGAGGGGAAAGTTAAGAGTCAAGACCCTAAGAAAGGGCTTAAGGTGGAGCTCCTAACCGTGAGAAGGGACAGAGTGACTGGTAAGGGGTGGAGCGGTGTAAGCAGGTAAGGAGCTGGGGCCATGTGCACTGTGGTTTCTAGAATGTTCTATTGGAAGAGGCGTCAGCCGAGGCCCAGTGTGGGGCCCTTGGGTTGTGAGGTTTCCTACAGACGTTGCCGTGGAAGACAAAAGGATTCCACACCCCTTCCTCCAACCCAAACCCCTCTTCTGTGAACAGGGCCACCTCAGTCCCTGCGGCTCTCGGCTGCAGGGGAAACGATGCAGTTACGCCATCCATAACTTTGTCCGGCTCATGTGTTTGTAGACCGCTCTTCAGGGGGCCCAAGTGTCACTGCCTGGCTGAGAGGAAGTGGCTTTGGGAAATTTCCTGTGATTCTTCTTCTGATAATAATCCCCTGATCCAGCGTTTCTCACTGTTTGTCCCAGTGATGGACTCTGTCGTCCAGGAGAGAGACACACGTAGACGCACCACCTCGTGCCACACGGGGCTCTTTTTCTGACGAGATCGGGTGCGTTCAGGGTGGTATGGCCGTAGACTGGGCTCTTTTTCTGGGCAGCCTCCTCCAGTCTCTTGGAAACTTAGCCTCAAGAGAAAACAGGAGTGGTGCTAGCCCCAGACAGAGGTAACTATGACACCAAAGCCAAACCGGCTGCTGTGGGGTTGGTTCCACTCGGGGCGACCCCGGTGTGCACAGCAGACCTGCTCCGGAGGGTTCCTGGGCTCCGACCTCCAGAAGCAAGTGCCAGGCCTGTCTCCCCTGGTGCCTCTGGGCGGGTTTGAACCATCAATCTTTGGGTGAGTGGTTGAGCACTAAACCGTTTGGGCCACCCAGGACCTCCAACCACAGCCCCTCCCTGTGCTGGAACCTCTCTTCTGAGGAGTAGCTGGCACTCTGAGGGCCGTGTTCTGTGGTGTTCCACATCTTGGGGACCTGTGTGGAAGATTGCCTTGGTGGCCTCATACTCATTAGCAGAATTCTGATTTGAATTCTTGTCTCAGCTCCATGGGATGGATATTTATGGCACGTGGTGGAGCTGCTTACCATACGCTCCCCGTCCAGTTGTCAGGGTCATTAGGGATGTGCATGAGGTGTGAGTGGGCAAAGCCTGCTGTGGGCACGGTATGGGCTCTGCCTGATGGACTGCCCCCTGCTGGGACTGGTCAGGGACAAGCCCCTCTCCCCATGTGTGGGGGTCTTCAAATCTGCAGCGGCGGCTCTTCACAGGTGCGCCCTGGCGGGTTTTCTTTCTCCATCAACTCTGTCCTTTAGATTTCATATGACAAATTGGCCTACCTCCTGATGAGAGGTCATACATAAACGTTTGTACGTGCAGCCATGGACACGGGGGCTGTGACGATGGGCTCAAGCGTAGCAGGAATGCTGAGGCTTGGGCAGGGCCGGGCAGTGTTCGTTCTGTTGTACACAGGGTCGCTGTGAGTCGGAACTGACTGGAGGGCACCTAGCAACAACAACAACCACAATAGATACATATATACGCACACACTTGATTGAGTGTTTGTCTGTTTCTGTGTATAGATAGGTACATAGATACGTGTATCTGTACATATATGTGGTTGCTAGGTGCTGTTCTGACTCATAGCGACCCTGTGTACAACTGAACGAATGCTGTATATCTATAAAGACCCTTGCTGGCGTAGTGCCTAAGGCATTTGACTGCTAACCAGAAGGTTGGAGGTTCAAACCCACCAGCCACTCCTTGGAAGGAAGGTTGGGCAATCTACTTCCGTAGTGATACTGCCTCGGAAACCCAAGGAGGGGTCACCGTGTGTCAGAACCAACTGGATAGCGGTGTTTTTTCTTTTTAATTTATAATTTATGTATCTGTAACTCTCTCTACTCAAGAGCAAGGTGTTTGAGTTAGATGGATGGATGGACGGACAGATGGACAGATGGACAGGCCGGAGCCCACACCAGGGACTCTGTGTCAAGCTTAGAGACTTTGAAGTGACACTCTGGTTGTGGTTTCTGAGCTCTTACCTGCTGACCACCCAGAGTCAGGGACGCCGGCTTTCCCCGGTGATGGCATCTTAATAGCTTACCCCTGCTCTTTTAAAACGTTCTGTGTTTCCATACTTCCTTTCAG
>NW_006921670.1:9742243-9743485 GCF_000298275.1 Orycteropus afer afer
TGGAAGCAGACCACATCCCTAAGGCAGCTACTCAGCTGCTCACAGTAGATTCCACCATGGAGTTGATTACCAGTCTCATCATGGGGAATAACTACATGCAGCTGCCCAGCCCCTCAACCAGGCCCATCCGTGATGACACATAACCTTAACTACTGCATCCTGCTTGGTGAAGCAGGGAGCGAACGGAAGAGAGGAAGGCCCTCAAGGAGATGGGTGGGCACCGTGGCTGCAGCCGTGGGCTCAGGCACAGCAAGGGTTGGGAGGTTGGCACAAGACCGGGCAGCGTTTCGTTCTGTTGCAAGTAGGGTCACTGTGAGTCAGCACCAACTCGATGGCTTGTAAGAACAATGACAACGGCCATACTTTTGGGGGTCCCTGGGTGATGCAAACAGTTGAGCTCTCAATTCCTGCTGAGAGGCCGTTGGTTCGAATCCACCCAGAGACGTCTTGGTGGTTGGCTTCCGAAAGGTCAAAGCCTTGAAACCCTATGGGGCACAGTTCTAATCAAGCACGGGGTTGCCTTGAGTTGGCATCAACTCCACAGCAGGTAACCACAGTGCCACACCTTTGAGGCAGGTGCGACATTACCCTCATCGGGTGAGAACGGGGACTCCCCAGACCTTGTGTGCTTTGGAGGGAGGCCAAACATGGTCAAGAACTTCTGAACTGAGTGATGGCTCATAAACCTTGTTCACCTTCACCCACAGTCAGAAATAGATTTTACATGGAATCCCTGTTTACACGTGCATTTCTCCGTATCCATGAGTGTGTATGACTGACATTTTCATGAAATAGTATCTTACTGTCAGAGAAGTTCACTGACATCTTTTATCCTGTTCGACTCCATTTCGTTAAAATGTGCCGGCCACAGCTTCCAAGCGGGTTTTATGACCTGTTGGGTCAAGGTGATGGTTTGAAGAACTTGCTTAGAGATGGAGGGGGAAAGTGCAACGTGTGTGTTTACGGGTCTAAGTACTTTAAAAAAAATTATAAATACATACTTACTGCCATCATGTCAATTCTGATTCATAGTGACCCTGTAGGACAGAATGGAACTGCCCCGCAGGGTCTCCAAGGCTGTCAATCTTTATGCAAACAGAGCCCAAACCACACCCACTGCCTGGAGTCCATTCTGACCCACAGAGCCCCTAGAGGACAGAGTGGAACTGCCCACAGGGTCTCCAAGGCTGTCAGTCTTCACAGAAGCAAAGCCCAAACCACACCCACTGCCGTGGAGTCCAT
>NW_006921670.1:9744523-9748212 GCF_000298275.1 Orycteropus afer afer
CTTGTTCACGTCTGGTCTTCAGGCTCCAGCACGGTGGCCGGAACCCAGCAGGTGTCAGTCTGTCTGTCAGACGCGTGTTGGGCCTGCTGGGTCTGGTTTCCTGTGGCTGCCAGCTCCAGGAGAGGGAAGCCTGTGAGCGCTGGACTCCACGGGGTGCCTGGTTTTTCCAGGTCTCGCGAGTTTCCGGCCTTTGGCAGGATGCGGTCTTGCGACTTTTCTGTCGCTTATGTCAGTGGAAGATACTGGCGTTTTCCGTCTCTGACAGGTTGCCGCCTTACACAGGCTCTGGCTTGTGCAGGTTCTACTGTAGCACAAAGCGGGGGGCCTAGGACAGCAGCGGTGATTCTCTCACGGTTCTTAAGGCCAGGAGTCTGTAATCAGCCTGTCGCAGGGCCCTGCTCCCTCGAAGCCTCTAGGGGAAGGCCCTTTCTCATCTCTTCCAGTTTTTGGCGGCTCCAGGTGTCCTTGGCTGTGGCTGAATCCCTCTAGTGTCTGCCCCTGAGGTCACACGGCCTCCTCCTCCTCCTCCCCGGCATGTCTCCTCTGTGTGTCTCTTCTAAGGACACTGGTCCTTGGATTTGGGGCCCCCGTGATTAATCGGGGATGACCTCATCTGGAGACCCTTAACCAACTCTGTCTGCAAAGAAGGTCATGTCCGCAGTTTCCGGAGCTCAGGACGAGGACGTGTTCTTTGGGCTTACGCTTCAACCCGCTACCCCAACCCTCTGGGGGTGGTGCTTCTACTGGAGTGTGCTCCTGTGGAAGGGACACTTGGTGACCCCACAGGCCACGTGACCGTGGGAACCAGCTGCACCAGGCCTCATGGGCTGAAGCTTGGGTTCCGTGTTGTGCTGCCTCCCAAGTAAACGAACATGGAAATGGGGTCTCACTTAACAGGCCAGGGTTTCCCGAGGCCCAGAGAGGGAGAGGGGGTGGGAGCCTGGTGTCTCGTTGAGGGTTCTCAGCCCTCCATGAACGCATGGAGGTTACATGAGAGGCAGTCTGTGCTGGGCGTTCCTGGGCAGTGCAAACGGCCAACACGCTGGGCTGCTGACCAGAAGGTCGGAGGGTCAAGGCCAGCCAGAGTGCCTCAGAAGAGGGGCTGCCAATCTGCTTTTGAGAACCACTGAAGCCCTGTGGAACACAGCCCTCCGACAGGCAGGCCGCCACGAGCTGGCGTCTCCAGGTTCGGGCTGTGTTGGGGTCAAAACGAAGAATCCCAGCCGTGGAAGTGACAGGAAGTGAGCAAAGGGAGGACCGACCCCTTCCCCTGTTTCTCACTCCAGGCGGTGGGCCAGGGGGCAAGTGAGACCCTCCCCAGAGCCCCTCAGCAGCTGTGGACACAGTCGACGGGGTGATGCTTGACTTGACCCAGTTCTGCCTGTGGTCAGGTTAACGGGCCTCTCCCTTCCCCCTCCTTACAACAAAGGCGACATTCTCTTGCCTGTCCCTCACTAGCCTGCTTTTTCTCCCATTGTCCCCTTCTAGATGCACGGTGTGCCTTCAATCCCAAATTCCTCCCTTGTTTTCTTAGACATCGTCTATGGCCCAAACCCCTCGAGTGGATTCCGACTCACAGTGACCCTGTAGGACAGAGTAGAACTGTCCCATAGAGTTTCCAAGGCACTAATCTTTATGGGAGCTCTGGTAGCATAGTGGCTAAGGCACTTGACTGCTCACCCGAAGGCTGGCGGTTCAAACCCACCAGCCACTCCTCGGAAGGAAGGTTGGGCAATCCTACTTCCGTAGTGACACTGCCTCGGAAACCCAAGGAGGGGTCGGTATGAGTCGGGGCCGACTCGACGGCACACAACAACAACAACAACAACAATCTTTATGGGAGCAGACTTGCGAGGATTGCGGGTGGGCTCAGCCTCCGACCTTCTGGTTAGCGGCCGAGCACTTAACCACTGCACCACCAGGGCTCCTCTCCTTGAGGGCAGAGGTCGGCACACCTGTTCTGTAAAGGGCCAGGTGGTACGTGTTTCAGGCTTCGAGGGTCGTGAGGTCTCTGCAGCACTTACTCAGCCCTGCCAGTGAAGCGCAGCAGCAGCCAGAGAAAAGGCCTGAGGAGCGGGCGTGGCTGTGTTCCAATAAAGCTTTATTGACAAAACTTGGCCGTGGGCCGGATTTCGCCCATGGGCTGTGTTTTGCTGATCCCCGGTCTATGGCATAGATTCTACATCATTGGCTTGAGGTACATTTTCATTCCTCTTTCACGCTTCTTAAACTGATAAAAACATTTCAACTCTAGCCCAGTAATTCCTCTCCCAGGTATACACACAAAAGGCTGAAAAGCAGGGCCTTGGAGCCTGTGCCATGTTGATTGCAGCATTCTTCACAACAGCCAAAGCCAGAAACAACCCAGGTGTCTCTCACCAGATGACTGGATCAGCAAACTGTGCTACAGTGAGACGTGGGGGAGCTGGAACTCGGTGGGACTGCCTTGTTTTTCTGGGCCTCCCAGGATGCAGCATCACCACTTTTTAGTCACTCCCTATCAGCAGAAAAGCTTTGCGATTTCCTCGTCTACACAGTTTCCTGCTTGCGCAGGTGTTACTGGATATCCACCCAATGGAATATTACTCACTCATGAAGAGAAATGAAGCCCTGATACCTGCTGTAACGTGGATGAAGCTTGTCAAGGCCATGCCGCGTGAAATCAGTCAGACACCGAAGGACCAAAGGACGTGTGTGAAATGCCCAGGAGAGCCAAGCGCCCAGGGACAGAGGGTGATCGGTGGCCACCGAGGCTGCGGGGAGGGTGGGACGGGGTCGTTGTCTAAGGCGTACTGAGTTTCTCTTTGGGCTGATGAGAGACTTCCTGAAAAAGATAGCGGTGAGGATCGCACAATACGTGGAATGAAATCAGCATCACGGATGTGCACTGCCTGGCGAGCGTCAGGGTGGCTGTGATGGTTAAGGTCACGTGTCGACTTGGTGGGGCCGTGACTCTGAGCAAGTCGGCAGTTACAAGCGGTGCAGTGAGCTTCTGTTTTGCATAATGGTGATTCTCACACAATCACCTGATCTTTGGAACCCAACCGTGTCCCTACGTGAGGAGTGGGTGCATGGGGCGTGGGACTGCTCCAGGGGCTTTTCAAGGTCATGACCTTTCAGAAGCAGGTCTCCAGATCTGTCTTCTCAGGTGCCTGTGAGTCGTTCGAACCGGCAACCTTCCGGTGGAGTGCTTGTCTGTCCAAAATGAAATTTAAAACTCCCGGCATCTCCAGTCCCTCAAGCCCTTCAGGATCTCTCACTGTGTAGAAGGGTGAGGTCAGGATCCCAGTTAGAGGGAAGGCCCGGTCGCCTGTCTGCTGTTAACCTCCTGTGACCTTGCACATCTCAGCTCTGCCCCTTCGCTGCCCGATGGGGGTGTGGGGTGACTGTTACCTGTCTTGCGGGAGTGGTTTAAGACTTCCATGAGATCACGTATGAGAATGCCATGCAGCTGCCAAGTGCCATGGGAGCGTTGGCATGTTTGCCGCCGGGGACCCACATTGGGGGGTGGGGCACTTGGGCACAGAAGTGAAAGCTGCACCCCGGTCTGGGGCCGGGCTGGGGGTGTGTTCCTACCTGTCCCCTGTGTGCACACCTGTTTCAGGTGTTAGGTGACTGGCTTTTGTTGTCTGATCTGAATAATAAAGCTCCAGGGTGGCCTGCGGCTTCCCCCTGGCCCTGCTGGCTTG
>NW_006921670.1:9748906-9750215 GCF_000298275.1 Orycteropus afer afer
GCAGAGCTGGACCCCAAGGTTGAGGGGCTTTCACCCAGCCCCTAGAGCCTGGCACTTTGAACTTGGACTTAAAGCCTCCAAATTGTAAGAATGAACTCCTATTTGTTAAGGCCGTCCCGTCTGTGGTGTATTCTTGTCAGAGCGGCACTAGGGAACCAGAACACTAGGCATTAGGGGAGATTAACGAACAGGTGGAGAATTTGGTGCTGGCTGAGCCTTATATAGACCGTGACTCCGTCACCGGGTATTTGTCTGGCATCTGAGGGAGCCCTGGACGCCCAGCCTGGACTCGCACCGTATCACTGAGTCCTGTGTCTTAGTGACGAGACCAGCAGGTGTCAGTACCCAAGTGGGCAGGCCTAGCTTAGTAGCCAGCTTAGTGGCAAAGGAAAAGGAAGAGAAAAGTTTTCCCAGCCCCTCTTGAAGGAGCCCTGGTAGCGCAGAGGTTGGGTTTGACTGCAAACCAGAAGGTGGCCGGTTTGAACCCACCCAGAGGCTCCATGGGAGAGAGACCTGGTGATCTTTCTCCGTAAAGATTACAGCCTAGGAAACGCTGTGGGACAGTTCTGTTCTGGGACATGGGTTTGCTGTGAGTTACCATCAGCTGAACGGCCCTCAACAACACCCCCCTCTTGATGGAAGGCGTGTTTTCTGTTGTTGGCCCTGCACTTTATAAATGAAGCCCAAGGCCAATAAGGAAGGAGCTTTGGCGGTGCAGTGGTTAAGGCACTTGACAGCTAACCAAAAAGGTCAGTGGTTGGAGCTCTCCAGCTGTTGAGGAAGAAAGATGAGAAAGTGCTTCCATGAAGATTTATCGCCTCGGAAACCCGGTGGGGGTTGCCGTGAGTTGGAATTCAGGGATGGAATGGGATGGCAGTGAGTCTGGTTTTTTGACTTATGGCCGGTAGGGTACTGTCCACCGACCCAAGGGGAGCCAAGAAAGGAGGCCGACTCAGTCTCCGCCTGGCCTTCGCTTCTGCACGGCCCAGTCGCTCTCCAGCCTGTGTATGTGAGCGAAATTCGAAGGCTGTCAGTGGAAGACAAGTTAACACAGTTAAACTGGGAGTACTGTCTAGAAGTTGTGCATTGTCTCCCTTGCTTGCTTTGGACACGTCGTGGGGGATCCGTCGATAGAGGAGGATGTCGCGCTCGGTGACAGAGGACCCAGACGACCCTCAGTGAGATGGGTGGTTGCAGGAGCCGGCTACACTGGACGTGACCATGCAGGCACCCACGGACAGGACCGCTTTTCAGTTCTGTTGGGGGAGGGTCCCCTGAGTCAGAATGGGCTGCCTAGCAGCTAATATCC
>NW_006921670.1:9751720-9754627 GCF_000298275.1 Orycteropus afer afer
ACCCTGTGGGGCAGTTCCACTCTGTCCTCTAGGGGCGCTGTGAGTCGGAACTGACTTGACAGTAATGGGTTTGGGTTTTTTTGGAGCTCCGTTGGTGGGGAAATTAAGCACACTTTAAATTAAATTAGGAGATTTGTGATCATTAGTTAAGTCCATTATTTTTTTAAGACTTAATATACTGAGTAGGACAGAGTACACAGTGACATGCTCGATAAATATTTGTTAGAATGATGATAATTTTATGAGCCAGTCACACCACATGTAATGTGATTATTTTACTCTAAAACTAATGAAGTGACTGTAGAGGAATAAAGGCTGCTAAAAATAACCTCCAGGCTCCTGGAGATTCAGAGACGGGAGAAGAGGCTCGTGCTGGGTTCCCTCCAAGAGCAGTGGCCGAGGAGAGCTGGTCCCGCGTCTCCTGCCGGTGTCCAAGGGGAGCGTTTTTGACCTTGGCCCAGGTTGACCTGGAGCCTGCAGGCTCGGAAGCCTGGGCTTGTCAGTAGTCTGCGCTGACTGTTTTGGGGGTGGGCCAGCCTTAGCCAAGCTCAGTAGGCCGTTGGATAGAGCTGGAGTGCCCACTTAAAAAGCGTCATCTGACGGCGTTTTGTTGTGGTTGAGAATATAACACCGCCGCACGTACACCACTTCAGCAGTTTCCACATGGACAATTCAGTGACGTGGACTGTGTTTATCGAGTTGTAGAATTCGTATCCTTTTTTGAACTGTTCTTCTTCCATTGACATAAACTCACTGCCCCCTGAGATTCCCGTCTAATCTTTCCAGTTGCTGTTGTCAGTTTGATCCCATATAAACAGATCTTAAAAGAACACAGCGCTCAAGACAGAACTTCTTTATTAGTGAAGGTAAACTACTGTTTGGTAATAAGACTTCAGGGGACGTTTTAGTTCAAGGTGTAAAGATTGTCTCAGAGCACTAGTTTCAGGGGTTCATCCAGCATCTATGGTGCTCATAGAAAGTCTGGAGTCCATAAGAATTTGAAATCCTCCTCCACAGTTTGCCCCCTTTTGATCAAAATTTTCCTACAGTTTTGATCAAAACGTTCAGCAATGGTAGCTGGGCACCAGTCCGTCCTTTGGCTTTCCTGGCGAAGGCGCTGTTGTCCATGGAAGCGATTAGCCATGAATTCCGTTTCCTGGAGTGCCCACTGTGCGGTTTACACGCAGCTGTGTGCCCGGTGTGAGGCTGGGCCCTGGGTCTCTGCCCTTGGCACCTGTGGGGGGACTGGAGCCAAGTGCGCCCCAGAAGCCTGCCTGGTGGAGAAAGGGAGGGGAGAAGGCCATGTGTGGAGACTGGTGGGGCTTGGACCCCGGCTCCACAGACTTAGGGCCCGGGAAGTGCTGCAGTGTTTGGAGCAGAATGAGAACAGGGTCAGGGTTACATCTTACGGTATTCATGCCCGCGGCCTGGGAGGATGGATTCGAGGTGAGGCCATGGTATCCTAGTGGGCTAGTGCTGTTAGGGGTTTGTGTCTCCCAGTTCAGGACACTAGATGTCCAAATAAGGGCACGAGCGGGGGGCGTCTCCCTGCGAGCTGTGGGGGACAGTCCTCGTGTTTTTTCCACGTCTAGTCCTCGGCCCCTTGGAGATCTCGCGTGCGGTAGGTCTGACTTCCTGGCCAGATTCGCCCTTTTATGTCTCAGAAGTGACAGGCTAAGGACACACCCCACTGATACGGCCTCATTAACAAAACACATAAGCCCTCCACCCAAAAGGGATTCTGCCCATGGGTGTAGGGGTGAGGATTCCAGCAGACATCTGTTGGGGACGCGATTCGGTCCATAACAGGCGGGGAGCGGGGACTCTGATGGGGGCTTTGCTAGGGGCTCTTGGAGAGGCTTCTGAGACCCATCAGACCTGGCCTCGTGGTCCTGCTGGGGCCACTGACCTGGGGTGTAACCTGGGCGAGGGCCATAACCTCCATGAACGTCAGTTACCTCCCCTGCCCACTGGAGATGGTGAAGACCTGACCCCTCCAGCTCTGAAAATAACAATTGAGATAAAACATGAAAAGTGCTTAGTTAGCACAGTGCCCGGCTCTGAAAGTGCCTGAAGCCCATTGGATACTATTGTTGCTATTTTCACAATAAATGGAGAAAAGATGGAAGTTGTCAAGGATCTCATTTTACTTGGCTCCACGGTCAGTGCCCATGAAAGTAGCCGTCAAGAGCATCAAGTCAGATGACGTATGGCACTGGGCAGATCTGCTGCCACAGAGTGCTTTAAAATCTTAAAAGGTAAAGGTGTCACTTTGAGGAGGAAGGTGGGTGTGACCCAAGCCATGGTATCTGCAGTAGCCTCATGCATGCAAAGGCTGGACGATGAATAAGGAAGACTGAAGAAGAGTCGACGCCTCAGAATACTGAAGATGCCGTGGACTGCCGGAAGAACCGGCCCGTCTGTCTGAGAAGTACCGCTGGAATGTTCTTTAGAGGCGACAGTGGTGTGACTTGGTCTCACGTATTTTGGACATGTTACCGGGGGGGGGGACCAGTCCCTGGAGAAGGACATCGTACTTGGTAAAGGGTCAGCATGAAAGAGGAGGACGCTCAACGAGACGTGTCAACAGTGGCTCAACAGTGGGCTCCAACGTGGCAGGGATCGGGAGGGTGGCGCAGGCCCGGGCAGTGTTCGTTGTGTTGTGCGTGAGGTCACTGTGAGTTGGAGCTGACTCCACGGCCCCTAGCTAGTTTTCACAGACGAGGCAGTGGGGGGGTGAATCGTGAACCCAGAGTTGATTATATTTGGCCCCCGCTTCTGCGCACTGAATGGTCTGATGGGAGGAGGGCTGTTGGTTTTGAAAGGAAAGGGGAGCGGGGAACAGTCTCCTTCCTCCTCTGGTTGGAAAGGTCTGTGTTCGCACAGTGCTCACCGCTTACAAATCGA
>NW_006921670.1:9754727-9760721 GCF_000298275.1 Orycteropus afer afer
GAAAAGTCCTGCAGGAAGGTCGTCTGTTTAGCTTTGCCCAACCCAGTGTTTCCCCCACTTACCTGACGTAAGCCCCACGGACATCCATGTGTGCGGAAATCACGCAGGGAAGTGCGGATGGACACCGAGGGCGTAGCTGTCTTCTGTATACAGGGCACCACAGGGTGGGTTTGAACCGCCAGCCCTAAGCTAGTGTTGTCGTGCCCCGCTGAGTCTGTTGTGACTCACACAGCCCTGTCGGACGGGGTAGACTGCCTCACAGGGTTCCTGGGCTGTGATCTTTCTGGGAGCAGATGACCTCATCTTTTCTCTCCCCGAGCTTCCGTGTGGTTTGAACTGCCCACCTTCTGGTCAGCCGCCAGGTGCCGACCCATCGCACCACCAGGGCTCTTTTTTAAGTTAGAAGTTGAGTGCGGCCTGGAGACCCTGTGGGGCATTTCTGCTCTGTCTTCTGGGGGCGCTGTGAGTCGGGACTGACTCGACGGCACACATCTTGAGCACAGACCCAAACCCACTGCCGTTGAGTCAGTTCCGACTCATAGCAACCCCATGAGGCGGAGTAAAGCTGCCCCATAGGGTTTCCAAGGCTGTCAATCTTCTTTTTTTTTTAAATTATAGCATCTGGCATTTATGCTGCTATCTATATATTTCTTTTTAATTGTGCTTTGGGTACAAATTTAGAGAGCAAAATTTGTTTTACATTCAACAGTTCGTGTACATTTGATTTCACGCCCCAAAGGCTGTCAATCTTTATGGAAGCCGACTGCCTCAGCTTTTTCCCACGGAGTGGCTGGTGGATTCAAACTGCTGACCTCTTGGCTTTCAGCCCAGTGCTTTAACCACTGCACCACCAGAGCTGCTTCTCACAATAGAGAAAACCAAACTCGCTGCCGTGGAGTCATCTCTGACTCGTAGTGACCCCTCCTTGGGTTTCTGAGGCGGTATCACTACAGGAGTAGATTGCCCAGCCTTCCTTCTGAAGAGTGGCTGGGGGGTTTGAACCGCCAGCCTTCTGGTTAGCAGTCAAGTGCCTTAGACACTACGCCACCAGAGAGAGTCTGTACCGAGCACCCCCCGCCCTTTCCTTATCTCTCCCTCTCTCCCTCCCTCCCTTCTTCTTTCCTTCCTACTTGTCTACCTGTGAGGATCTAAGACTCCAAGAACTTTCTACACTTTCTTAAATGCCCGTGACTCCCCGTGCCTGTTATTTTGGCTTTTGTGAGTGGACAGACACAGTTCAGACATGGGGACCCCACTCGGCTGCCTGTCCTTGGACCGTCCTCACCTGCTCACAGCCTCTGTTCCCTGCTGTGCGAGGGCCCAGGTGGCTGGGCCGTGGGGAGCCCGGCTGAGCTCTCGCTTGAGGATGTGGGGTGAGCAGACCTGTAACCAAAGGCTCTCATGGTGCTGGTCCGCCTGCGTGGGAGGTTCTTCTCTGCTGGGGCATTTCACACTGGGAGCACAGTGGGACAGACAAAGGGACTGGAGAATAAGGAGCCGGCCGTGTGTTGAGTGGGACTTCAGGGCCCCTCTCCTCCTAGTTCTTTAACTGTCTTCCTGCACCCAGTTGACCAGTACAAAAGGACATGCTCCGTTATCTTTAGGAAGCGGCCTGCTGGGTGTGAGGAAATAGAGACCTGGCGGCGTCTCATTCCCCCCTGCGGGCCAGACTCCAAGACTCGATATCTCCTCCAGGGAGCCCCTCTGGACTCCCACTCATCCCCTCCAGCCTGAATTCAGCAGGGGCCTGCCAATGGTTACTGAATGAATGAGTGAATGCAAACTGGGCCAAATCTTGTTATAAGTTTACCATAAAATATAAAAGGCAGACTTCTTTTATTAAGCGCGGCACACCAGGTGGGGTGCACATGTGGCTGGTCCCTGCCTGGCCCCACCATCATGGCCAGCAGCCCCTGGACAGCCTCCTTGCATGCACTGCCTGGTGCGTCCCCTTCTCACTGCCCGTGGTCACCCTGCCTCTCCGCCGGCTGCGGTGTCAGGGCCGGGCGAGTGCCAGGGATAAGCAGGAGCAGAGCAGGAGAAGGCTCCCTGCCACGAGATCGCTTCTTTATTGGCTGGCCGTGTGCTCAGCACAGCCTGTGGGCCTGCCCTGTCCCCAAGGCATCGACGGCTTTGCCACACGGGCTGGCTTTTCTGTTTGTCGTGGCTTGGAGGGTGACCTCGAGAATGGGCCCGTGGACCCCTGCGGGCATTTGAAAATGGCTGGGCTGCTCCCGAGAACCTGGCAGGCTACCTGGGAGGAGGTGACACGTGTCAGACCCAAGGTCCAGCACGGAGACGGAGAAGCTTGCTGGGGCGTTGCTATGGGGGAGAAGCCAGGCAGCGCACATCTCCTGCCTGGGAGCCCATAAGACAGCAGGCCGGGAGGTGCGTGGTGAAGTCGAGGGTCAGCAAGGAAGAGACAGACCCTCCTTGATATGGACTGACATGGGCGCATCGAGGGCCCCAGCCTGGCAATGGTTGTGAGCAGCGTGAGGACCGGGCAGGGTTTCGTTCCTTCTGTTGTGGGTGGGGTTGGTGGAGGGGCGCCTTTGCACCTCAGGCCGCTGCACTGGGCCAGCCCGGGGGGCCCTGGGAGGAGCGGCTGCGGGTCTCTCGGACCGCGAGCTTGTCATGTTCTTCGCGCCCATAGAGGAGAATGCTGTGAAGCATTGTGAAGCCTGTGTCAGTGTCAGGAGTGACCTGCATGTCTCACAGCATCGGTCAGACGTGGCCTGTGTGTGCCTCACGTCTGCGCTGCTCCCTGACTCAGGCCGGGCCAGGTCACTGTTGTGTTGTCGGCACTTGGCCCGGGGCCTGGCGCCTTTCTTGGGTGGTCCAGACGGAGAACGCCCTCAGGTGCTAACCAGAAGGTTGGTGGTTCGAATCCAGAGGTGCCTGGGAAGAAAGCCCTGGCTATCTACTTAAAAAAAAAAAAAAAAAAAGTCACTGAAAACCACGTCTGCTCTGACACACGTGGGGATGACCCGGGTGTGATCGGCACATAGTAGGTGCTCAGTGAAGGCTGGGTGGTTAGAGGAGGAGCGCCCCAGGGCTTTTGAAACGAGGTGAGAAGTGGGGACTGTGGAGACTGTCTCAGTTTCCTCTCACTCCTGCAACAGATTCGCAGATGGACTCTTACAGTCCTGCAGGGGCGGTGGCCTGAGATGGTGTCGGCAGCCTGAGTTCCTTCCAGAGTTTTTGGTGAGAAGCCATTCCCTTGCCTGCCCCAGCCTCTAGAGGCTGCCTGCAGCCCTTGGCTCGTGGCCCTGCCCTCCGTCTTCCAAGACAATCGCGTGCACCTTCCCATCGCTGTTTCACTGTCACATGGCCTTGTCCGGCTGGAGCCTCCTGCCTCCTCCTGCAAGGAGCCCTGTGCTTCCCTGGGCCCGGGCTGACCTCCCATCTCCACATCCATCGCTGCATTCCCTCTGCATCACCCCCACGTGAGGTGTGGCCATCTTGGGGGGCCCTCTCACTGCACCACAGAGATCCATGAAGGAGTAAAAGGAGGCCCTGGGAGTTGCAAAAAGGATTTTAGGAAAGGGTTGCTAGAGGTCCCAATGGTCTTCCCTTTGTTTTTAATTCACAGGTGTTTGTGAGGGACCTCCCCCCAGGCCAGGCACTGTGCAGGGAGCTGGGAGGTGTGGGAGGTGTGCGGACAAAGCAGGCCACGTGTCTGTGCCTACGTTAATAACCCAAGTGCACACGGTTCCCTGTGAGGAAGGCTGGAAGGAGAGGGGTGTCCCGGGCCCTGACTGTGAGGGGCGGGGAGGGACACTCACTGTGCTGTTAGCTCCCGTCCGTCCTCTGGGCCGTTCCTTCCAAGGGTCTCTGGACGGGGACCCCTGGGAGTCACTCGGCGACGGATGGAGCTTGGCTGAGTTGCATTGGCTCTGAGGTTCTCGGGGGGCGCTCAGCTGCCAGGCCCGGGGGCTGGGGGCTTCAGGGTCCTCCCCTAAGCTCTGGAAGGTGCCTGACTCCCAGCAGCTGGCTTCTCTCCTCTTAGCTCTCTTGTAAGGCGCCCAGGTGGCACAGTGGTCAAAGGGTTTGACTGCTAACCCAAAGGCTGGCAATTTCGATCGACCCGCTGCTCCGTACGAGAAGGATGTGGTCGTCTACTTCTGTAGGGATTGCAGCGGACAAACAAACCCACGGCCATCAAGTTGATTCCGACTCCTAACAACTCTGCAGGACAGAGTAGACCTGCCCATAGGGTTTCCGAGGCTGTGAATCTTTGCAGAAGCAGGCCGCCTCATCTTTCCCCAGCAGAGTGGCTGGCGTGTTTGAACCTCTGACCTTTTGGTTAGCAGCCCAGTGCTTTAACCACAGCACCATCAGAGCTCCTCTCCTTGAAGATGACAGCCTTGGAAACCCTATGGAGCAGGTCCACTCTGTCCTGTGGGGTCGCGGTGCGTCAGAACCCACTGGATGCCAGTGGGCTTGGCTTTGGATTCTGGCCTCACTTGTAGAGGTAGAGGCCGGACACTAGAGGGCGCTGTCCCCCCAGCATTTTCCATCCACAGCGCCCGGCCGGGCCCAGCTGCGGCAGGTGCACGTAGAATCTGTTTGTTGTAACTTAATGATTGAGCACCTCGGGGTGTCCTTAGATTGGACCGGATTTGATCAGATCGCAGCCGGAACCGGCCCACCCTGTGTTTGTGTGTGTGTGTGTTTTCCCACCACAGTTTCTGTTTTCTCTTTATTAAGCGTGTTTCTCTGAGCCTGTGTTACCTCCTCGCTCACACTTTGCTGGAAGTGATTAGCGAGTTTGCAGTCTCTCCAGCTCGGGGGCATTGAGGCACAGCTTGCCAGCCAGCGGCTGGGCTACAAGGACTGTGGCTGGGACAGGGACACAGGGGGGCTGTTGGCCTCGACACCCCGATCATTGTGAGTTGCTGTTGGCTCTCACCCCCCCCACTTCTGCACCTAGTTGGCCCCCCTTATCATGAACTATGACAGATTCTCAGCACAGTGATGAAAATCACTTTGAAGGACTCACTGGGCACCCGTGTGACCGACTGCCCGCAGCACACCGTCCAGAACCAAGGAGGCAAAGCTTCGGGGTAACAGCCAGCGGAGCAGGTGGGGGCGGCTCCAGCCAGCCTCTGAAGGGAGGCAGCCGGTGTTTGGGGAAATCGGGAGGTGAAATGGGACGGCTCTTTTTGGGGGCCAGGGGAGCTTGGCTTCAGGGATGTGATCACAGGACCCAAGCTCCCCAAACCCGGTGTGGTAGAGTGGACTCTGGGACCTGTGCGTGTCAGCGTGGGCTGTGCGCTGTGGGGTTTCCTGTGACTGATGTTTCAGAGTCACGGCCAGGCCTTTCCTCCGACGCGTCTCTGAGTGACTTGACTCTCCAACGTTTTGAGTGTGTTAACTGTTTGCATCACCTGAGGCCACCTTTTGGACGTAAACCCCCAAAACCAAACCAAACCAGCTGCCACTGAGTTCACCCCGACTCAGGGCGACCCTGCGTGCGTCGGGGTACAGCTGTGGTCCACAGGGTTTTCAAGGGGTGTGGGGGCTGCTATTTCGCCATCCGGATTCTCTGAGAACTGGTGACCCGGGCAAACACGGTTGACTCTGGTGGCCGGAGCTGCTGAAGGAGGCTGCCGTGTACCCTGGCACTGTGATGGGGGCTCGCGGCCCACAGGGTTCCCGAGGCTGCAAATCTCGGCGGAAGCAGGCTGCCCTGGGACTCGGGCCCGGTCAGATTCTGTTCTGGGAGTGTACCTGGGGGGTCACCTCCGTGCACACAGGTGAGCAGGGTGTGACCTCTACCCTCTGGAAGTTTTGTTATCCAGCAGTGGACAGACACCCAGCATCCCTGGACTGTAAGCCTGGCCTAGTGCTCTATGTGGGCCTGTGAGTAAGGGATGACTCTGAGCAACTCACAGTCCCTGCAACCCCAGGGGTGCCGGTGAGTGGGGAGTGGAGGGGGAGGGCCCCAGCTGCATGGTTCCTGCAACCCCAGGGGTGCCGGTGAGTGGGGAG
>NW_006921670.1:9761151-9763364 GCF_000298275.1 Orycteropus afer afer
GCAGCCAGGTTCAGATACCCCGTCCACGGCTATGGCCTCAGTAATACCCATAGCGAGTCCTGTCCCCAAAGGGGATCCCACCCACGGGGATAGGGGATGCATATCTGTTTGGGGGACACAGTGTCACAGCCATGTTATTGGACCACTCACAGTGCCCTCATGAATGGGGTCTGTGGTCACCCCGCTATGTGAAGAGACTACAGGACTTAAAGGATAGGGTGCCCGGGATGCTAGCCGTTCTGTGATCAGCCTCAGAGCTGCCACGCCCTGCACCACCCGTCTGTCCAGTCCTGACCCTGGGCTCACGGAGCTTGGAGGAGGGGAAGGTTCGTCTGGACAGGTGCAGGGAAGAGGGCATTGGCAGAGGGCTTGGAGGGGGCTGCATGCTGGTTCACCTGGCAGCAGGTGTGGGATACGGTGCTCGCGGGAGTGCAAGCAAAGGCCTGGGGGTGAGAAGGTGCGGGGCGGCCCTGAGCTGGGACAAGGCACGGAGGGCTGGGGAGGTGGCGCACAGTCCGGGCTCCGCCAGAGGCGTGGG
Source organism: Orycteropus afer afer (assembly GCF_000298275.1). Taxonomy (NCBI): domain Eukaryota; kingdom Metazoa; phylum Chordata; class Mammalia; order Tubulidentata; family Orycteropodidae; genus Orycteropus; species Orycteropus afer. The sequence continues at coordinate 9,761,690 of NW_006921670.1, forward strand.
AGAGGCACTGGACAGGTGGACTGGGCCAGTGGCAGACAGCCCTGGAGGGGCGGGGAGGCCGTGGGGGATGGAGGCATCTTGTGGGAGCCAGTGGCCCAGTGAATCCATGTTCTGGGTACAACGTCTTGAGACCATGTCGGGTGGATTAGAAGAAGGAAAAGAGCAACCAGGACCCCGAGACTGACGCCCTGCCTTACCCCTGAGGTTTCTGCTTACTGCATCCGGAGAGGTCGGCCAAGTAAGCTGACCCACTTGGCTGCCTTCTGCGGGAGGGCCAATGGCTGCCTCAGGATCAGAAGCCCTTTAGGACCAGCCGTGGTCGTCCTCTGTGGCCTGCTTTCCGCTTTATATGGAAAACCTGGCACTGGCTTCGCACCTGGGAACCTCTCTTCCCGCTCTGCTGCCCCAGGCCCTCCACCGTGCTGTGCTTCTGCCCCCCTCTATCACCCCGGGGACCTGGGAGGAGGAAGTGCAGCCCTTCTGGGCCGAGCGGGTTAGCCCAGGGCTCCGGCGCCGCAGCTGGGTTTAGATTCATACTTAAGCCACTTTTGTTATTCAAAGGACCTAAGGACCCAGTTTTCCCGAGCCGATGGCTCTTTTCCTGTCTAGATGCTCTGTACTTGGATCTCTGCAGCTCGTGGCTGGTCCATGGCACACGCCAGCCCACGGGTGAGCTTGGGGATGTTCAAAGGCTGTCTGTCCCGATCGGTGCATAACTGCAGCACAGAATCTGTCCTGTGGTGTCCTCGCCCTCCGTGTGACCGCATCCACAGTAATTGCATTCTTGGTGACCCACGGCTGCCCAGCTTCTCGAAGGCTTAATGGAAGCCTGCTTTTTCCACCCAGTTAAGTGGCTGGAGGTGGGGTGTCGACAAGCTTGTTCTGTGCCCAGTTTCAACATCATTTCTTGTACCTAATTCTCTGCCTAGCTCCGTCTCACCTAAGCTAACACATTTATGACCATTCATCCATTCCACAAGTATTTACTGAACTCTTCCCGTGTGCCAGGTTCAATGCCGGATGCGAGGCTGTGGCCGTGAGGACTCGGCCCCTCGGTGCCCCTTGGTGAGGCATGGTGGGGGGTACTCCACAGCTGCCCCAGCAAAGAGGCTTTGGAATCGCTGTGTGCACAGGGAGCTGGGGGCGGAGGGACCCTGACGCCACCTGGTGGTGAGAGTGCGCTGGCCAGAGGAGGTGAGGTCGAGCCTGTGGGATGGGCTGCAGTTAGCCATGCTAGGTAGTGTCAGCAGTTCACTGGAAGTCCAAGTCCACTCAGAGGCAGTCGGAAGAAAGGCCTGGCCGTCTGTTTCTGAACGATCAGCCAGTTCAAACCCCGTTGAGCACAGCCTTACTCTGACATGGGGATGCTGTGAGTTAGAGCCAACGTGGTGACCACTGGCCAACCGCTTAGGGCGGTGGGAGTTGCTGGGGCCAAGGCGCAGAGGTGGGACAGACCGTGAATGGTTCAGAGCCCAGAGCAAACTCACTGTGGTGCGTGAAGGTATGTGTGAATGAGTGTGAGCTCCACCCGTGGGAAGGGTCAGCTTCTTAGAGATCTTTGGCTCCGTCTATTAAGGCGTAATATGAAGGCCTCACCAGCTGCCCTGAGGGAGAAAGATGAGGCAGTTGCTTCTGTGAAGACTGACAGCCTTGGAGACCCTGTGGGCAGTTCCAC
>NW_006921670.1:9763814-9771192 GCF_000298275.1 Orycteropus afer afer
CTTGGAGACCCTCTGGTGCAGTTCCACTCTGTCCTGTAGGGGCGCTGTGGGTCAGAATTGACTCCACGGCAGTGGGTGTGGTTTGGGCTTTGCTTCCGTGAAGACTGACAGCCTTGGAGACCCTGTGGGCAGTTCCACTCTGTCCTCTAGGGGCGCTGTGGGTTGGAATCGACTCAAGGCAGTGGGTTTCTGTTTTAGAAATAAGGGTTGTGGTAGTTAAGGTTGTGCGTCAACTTGGTTGGGTGGTGGTGTTGTGTGGCTTGGCAGCAGGATGTAGTTATTCCCCGTGATGAGATTGTAATTATCTCCATAGTGGAATCTACTGTGAGCAGCCGAGTAGTTGCCTCTGGGGTGTGGCCTGCTTCCAGTACACATGGAGAAGCTTTGAGCAAGGTCTCCAGCTTTTTGGCACATTAGATCCTGCGTTTGGCTTAGTCTTTGTAGCCAGTGGCCTGTTGAGTTGTTGCCGATCTTGGGGTTGCTCCTGGACTTGAACTGGTGACCTGCGGTGTTGCCTCCTGATCTCAGGTTTGTGACATTTTACCTGCCGATCTGGGATTTGTCAGCCTCAGCAGCCAGCAGCTGCCTGAGTTAAGAGATGCCTCTGGCTTCAGGGCCTGGAACAAGAGGCAGAGCTGAAGCCCAAGGCTGACGGCCTTTCCCCAGCCCCTATAGCTGGCACTCTGAATTTGGACTTGTAGCCTCCCGAACTGTAAGAGAGTGAACTCCTGTTTGCTGAAGCCGTCCACACGTGGTCTGTTATGGCAGCTCTAGAGAACCAAGAGAAGGGTTTAGGTTTTACCCTTAACCTGGTGGGGGCTGTGGAGATGCTGTATGGCCGGGAGGGACATGGTCAGGATTGCTGCGTCAGATGGTAACTCTCTCAGCTGACACATGAGAGAAGACATAGTGGTTTAGGAACCAAGTGGAATTCATTGGTGTATTTGAGTGAAGGTCTACAGGTGTTGGCTTCAGGCAAAGCTTGATCCAGCACACGCATGGTGTCACTCAATTTTGATCTCTCCTCTTGCTCTGTTGACCTGATGCCTTTACTCTTAGGTTCTGTGGGTTGGCGAGACAATGGGACAGCCCCAGCATGCATCCCTTCTGTGCCCGGTGCAGTGGGAAGGGGCATCTGTCTCCTGCATCCCACTAACTTGTGCTCCCTTGAATGGTCCACTCCCATCCCCATGACTGTGCTCCGGGAGTGCACTGTGCTGACTGGCTGGGCCTGGGATGCTGCTTCTCTTGGGGGTGGGGGCCGAGACCCACTGAATAGAAGGCTGGGTGTGGCAGAGGGCGGGGCCGACTTCTCCCAAGAAAGGCGGAGTCCTGTTTGACCAGAACAGTGAGTGGAGGCCGGGGAGCAAATCCGGGACAATCCCCTGCAGAAGGTGCATGGGGGGCAGGGTGTGGGGTCGGTGAGAGGAGGGGAGAGGTCCCCTGGCCTCCTCAAGGGCGGGGCGTGAGGGACAGACTCTTCTGAGGGTGCTCCGGGGACCAGCCTCTTGGCTTCTATTGCCGCCTTGTGTGCTCTGCACGAGTGTAGGGCCTCTGCTTCCATCCACACTCCTGGAATCATGTGATGATCCTGGTGGTCTCGGGTGGTTGAGGCTGTCCTGGGTTGGCCCTCACCTGGCCTTGTCTTCCAGATCGCCGGCTGCGTCCCCTTCTTAAGAGCCTTCTATGTGCCGGGTGCTGGGCTGGGCTGCTGGGTGCAGAGTGACCAGGACACGTGTGCCCACCCCCTGTGCTCAGCCTGCACCGTGCTCTCCGTAGTGGGGAGCACAATGGATTGTCCCCAAGCCATGTGTTGGAGCCCTCATCCCTGTACCTGTACCTCTAATCTGATCTAATCTAACAAAATCTCCTTTCACAATGCAATGTCATCAATCAGTTGAGGTCATACCAGTTACGGGGGATCTAAACCTGGCTCACTTCTGAGTTATGCACAGACACAGAGCTCCCTGGGGGTGCAAAGGCCCAGACCCCACTGCTCACTGACAGGCTGGTGGTCTGAAGCCACCCGGCAGTGCCACAGAAGAAAGGGCTGGTGACCTGCTCCCATAAAGATTCAAGAACACCCCATGGAGCTGCTTTATTCCGTAACGTGAGTCGGAATCCACACCAGGGCAGTGAGTTGGATTTTTGTTTTGGTTTTTACGGATAGACATAGAGATACGTGTGTGCACACAGGCAAAGACGAATGGTACGTGAGACTTGCCAAGAACCAAGGTACGTCCGGGGCTGCCAACAAAGTAGGAGTCAACACACCCGAGACCCTGTGTTGAACTGTGTCCCCTAAAGTAATAGGTGTTGTGAATCCTAACTTCTGTGCCTGTGGTTGTAATCCCACTGTGAATAGGCCGTCTCTGTTCTGACAGTGAGATAGGATTAGTGCAGGGCATGTCTTGAGTCCATCTCTTTCGAGATATAAAAGAGGTTAAAACAAGCGAGCGAGGAAGCAGAGTTGGGGGAAGAGAGAAGCCCAGCCACATAGAGATGCCCCAGGAGCAGAAGCCCACAAGGGACAAGGTCTTCCCCCAGAGCCCACACAGCGAGAAAGCCTTTCCCCAGAGCCGGCATCCTGAATTCATACTGCTAGCCTCCTAAACGGTGAGAAAATCAGTTCTGTTTGTTAAAGCCACCCCCTTGTGGTATGTGTGTTATAGCTGTGTTGGTGGACTAGGACTCTGATTTGGACGTTCAGCCTTCAGAACTGTGAGCAGACCAGTTCTTGTTCTTCAGAGCCGCCTACGCATGGTGTTTCTGGTATGGCAGCAGCAGGACCCGGCCGACAGCCCGCGGGCCCAGCGTGGTGCGGTGGTACGTGTGCTAGATACCCAGCTGTGACATGGGATCTGCCTGGACAGCTCCTGAGGAGGGTCAGTGGTGCCCTCTTTTGACTCGCGCCTTACTGAGACCCTCACACGTTCACTGCAGCCTCTGAACTTACTGCGTCTTGAACACCAGCAGGGAACCTCGTGCCCCAGCCAAGCAAACGCCATAAATCAGACGTCTGAGCTGTGCCACCCTTACGTCTGGGCGGCCCTTGCTCATCCCTGGACACCTTGTCAGCACAGCCCAGAAACACGCCCCCGGCCTAGAAGCCACAGTGAAGGCGACTCCATAAACACAGCGGCTCATTACAGCGGCGGCGGCCCACGTGACAGAGCAATTCCTCCACGGCTCCCGACAGACAGCCGGGCTACAAGGGGCTTTCGTTGGAGTTTTGCTACATGGACTGTTGAAGCCATTTCAGTGTTTCCCCCAGCGGGGTCAGGAGGGCTGTGCTCTCTGGGGTCATAAGCTCTTACTGGACAGGTCACTGCTGTCATCCAATTAGTAATGCCTGGAAGCTTGGGGATTGAGCCAGGAGGTCACGAGCCCTGGGATGGTCTGGGCCTTACCCTTCACATGTCCTTTTGTTTTTTGACTAGGAATAAGTTGCTCCTTTAAATTAGGACCTTGGAGCCCATTCCAGTGGGAGCCCGGGTGGTGCAACCGTTAAGTGCCCGGCCGCTAACAATAGGTTGGTGACTGGAACCCACCCAGCAGCTCTGAGGGAGAAGCACCCGGCAGTCAGTTTCCATAAAGGCTACAGCCTAGGAAGCCCTATGGGGCAGTTGTGTTCGGTCACACAAGGCCGCTGGGAGCCGGAATTGCCTGGTTGGCACCTGGCGGCAGCAACAGGCTCGTTCTAGGAGTCCCTGGGTGGCACACATGGGTAAGCGCCAGAGCGCTGACCGGAAGGTTGGCAGTTCAAACCCAGAGGCAGCTCCTGCAGTGGATCCGGGTGACTGAGGACTCTCTAGAGCACCGTTCTCTCTGCGCACTCGGGGTCTCCGTGAGTCGGAATCCACTGGACGGCCGCGAACAGGAAGCTCATCCCAATCACGTGACCCTTGGAGGTCAGGAAAGATGGCCCGAGCCGTGGAGTCTGATGCTGTTTTGTTCTTTGGCTCTTACTTGGGTCTTGTTTTAACCCCTGAGCTGCGAGCGTTTCCCAACGCAGCACAGCTTGCTTTATTTTTAGAAGAGCCGCTCGGTGAAGAAGACCTTTGTGGCTGAGGAACTTGATTATGCAGATAAATTATAACTTCGTGCAAAGCACCTACCCCTCTGAGTGCAGACGGAGGTTGGAAATTCATCGAAAGCTCTCGTTGCCCTGGAGGGGCCCGGGAAACCTTACGTAACCGTAACCGAGATTTCTCCAGGTTCCGCCCTGGCACACGTGGGGGTGAGCAGCCCCTGGTTTTCAGGCCCTGGGCTCCGCCCCCTTCCCCAGCTGGGAGGGGCCCGGGAATGGCAGCTGAACAGAGATGTGCCCCGTCCACCTCTAGCTTGCTTTTTCCTGGAGGCCCTGGAGACCCCTCCGTTTCTTTGAGGAGGATCAATTGCAACTGGAAGTGGGGTGTCTTGAAAAGGGGTGGCTAAATGCCCAGAATTGAGGCAGTGGCCCTGCCCTTTCCAAGTTCTGCCTTGGTGGGGGCTCAGGGAAAGAGCACCAGTTTTATGGGGTTTCTCTTGATCCACTTCAATTTCTCCCCTGTTCTTTTGTCTGGTCTGAAAACCCAGGAAGTATGTCTGTGGTGGACAGAGTCCCCATGGGTGGCAGACTCTCTGCTGTGTTAAAATGACACATTTATAGAAATGCCACAGAATGGAATCGCGGCCGCTTCCTCCGAGTCCCCGTGGCTCAGCTCCCCTGGCTTTTTGTCCTCGGCCGAACCACCTGCGGGCATCGCCCGAGAGATTCCTGCACCCCAGGCTTGTCAGGGGTCGGGTCGTGATGCCCTCCTTTCTGCCCTAGTTCCCGTCCCGGACTAAGAGCCCAGTCAGCCTGCAACGCTTTCCTTTAAGGTAACCCTTTCAAAGGTGCGTTTGCCCAACAGTGTCAGGACAAAGAGAAGAAAGATCGCCAGCAGTCCTTTTGGAAGGAGCCTGGGCTAAAGAAAGGAAGGAAGGGACCCCTATGAAGGAAGAGATAAAACACAAAGAGAAAAAAGAGAGTCAGAGACAGAACCGTTGCCTTTGGGCCAAGGTCTAAACGGCAGGCGTGTTATGAGGAGTTTGCAAGTGGCCGGCTCTTACTTTCTGGTTCTTCCGCCTCCCTTGCCGCTCCTATGATTCCAGATCATGTTTGTTGTCGTTTGGCGAGTCTCGGCTGATCTTTGGGGGAGGAATGGAAGGGCAGCAGGCCTTGGGAGCACACAGTTGTTCATTGATCCAATGAACGCTAAACCCACAACCGATTCAGCTTTAGCTTCACGGCGACCCCATGTGTGAAGGGAAAAACTGACCTTCAGGGGTTTTCTTCCAAGGAGCTGCTGGATGGGGTCAAACCGCCAACCTTCTGGTTAGTAGCTGAGTGTGAACTGTCCCACAAAGGGACCTCGGCCGCCAGTGTTTGTTGGGTGCTTGCGGTGTGCCTGCGCTGGTTCCAGGAACCCGTCCGCTTCGGTCTTTGTGATCTCTCTTCTAGGTGGGTTGGCTCCCATTTTACAGATGGAAACTGTGCTTCCTGCTACCTCGAGTCACACAGCCCTGCAACCGGCTCTTTTCCGAACCATGTTCCCACCCCAGCAGTAACTCAGTTCCTGGGCACACAGTGGGTCTTGAACACCTGGAGGGGTGAGAACACTGGCACCAGGTTGCTGGCTTCAGATCCAACTCTGCCATGTATGAGCCGCGTGATCTGGGGTGAGCCCGTGGTCCAGGAAAGGGCTGGTTGCAGGGCTGTGTGTCTTGAGGTAGGAGGATGCACCCAGGAGGGCTTCCTGGAGGAGGTGGCCACAAAGCTGAGGCTCAATGATGAGAAGCACTTAGCTGGGCACAGAGAAAGCCAGGAAGGACCAGGTGGAACTGGATTAGGTCCTGAGTCTGGGGCTCACTGGTGGTGTGAACCAGGTGGCTTCATGTCTAGGAGGTGGGGGCCCAGCATCTCCCTTACAGACTCATTAGGAGTACGGATGAGTGGGCTACTTGAAGATGTCTGTACCTAGTAGGTGCTCAGGAAATGTTAGTGGCCCTCTGCCCCCTTCCCATGGACTGTCACGGATATAGTGGGGCAGTGTGAATGGCTACTGACCTAACCCACCCAAAGGTACCTCCCAAGAGAGGCCTGGCAATCTGCTGAAAAGTTAGCCATTAAACCCTCTGGAGCACAGTTCTGCTGACACACGTGGGGTGGCCATGAGTTGGAATCAGCTTGTTGGCAACTGGCACTAATTCGCTTTGACCAGAGGTTGCAGATGGGTGGTCCCTGGCTGGCCCACAGAATTCAAATTACTTGCCCACATTTATAAACTGGGAAAGCCCACATACACTCCAAATTTCCAGCTTTTCTTGAAAATTCAAAAAGTCTTCCTCTTCCAGGAAGCCCTCTTGGGTGCTCCCTCCTACTTCAGTCTCCTTCCCATTGCCCAGCTCTTGCCTGGACCGTCTTCCTCACCGGCCTGCACCTCCCACTGTGCCCCCTGGGCTCAGCTGAGGAAGGGACAGCCCCAAGGAGACAAAGTTGTAGCAAAGGGACACTCACATTTCTTTTCTGACTTGGCCTCCCCGGTCCCACTCACCCTCCCGGTGCTTTGCCAGCCCAGCCTCTGCTTTGTGATGCCTGAAGGTGACCTGTTTGGCCCAGTGGCAACGTGTTGGCATCTGTTCCCCGGTGGTTAGCACGAGCTCTCATTCTGGGCATAATGGGGGCCAAGGCTGCCTTCTGAAACAACAGCAGATGCTTGAGCACTTTCCACAATGACCGGTGTCATGAAGCCGGCCCTGGGGTCCCTTTGAACCAGCCCCCCAGCCAGCGCAGTGTTGTGACTCAGGACAGCCGGCCTTTCGCATCTTTGAAGTTTGTCTTTCTGACAAATGGACCAGTACTTGAAAACGCCAGACGTTCCTGGGATCAGCCAAAGCCACTGGGCCGGCAGGGTGAGCAGGCCTGGTTCAAGGGGAGTCTTCCTTCCAGAATTCGGGCTGACCCCCCGAAGACCACAGTCAGATTCAGACCAAAGCTCCTCAGAGAAGAGGACCCAGTATCAGGCCCGGGAGTCGCCATCACGTGGCCCAACTTGCCGCCCCTCTGGGCTCTGGGCCTCGTGCTTCCAGGGACACGAGGGCCTGGCCCCCTGCTCCCCTCGGCCCCCGGGGGCCCCTCCCTGGGGCCGTGACACAGCAGCATTAGTTAGCCACATCCGGCCTCCTGGTTGCCGACACGTGCCCTGTGCCAGGCGCTGAGCCCTCACTGTCACATTTAAGCTGTCACCACGTTACAGGTGGCAGACAGGCTCCTGGAGGTGAGTGTGCTCAGGCCTGGGCTCTGGCCGCTGTGCGGTGTGGCCTGCTGGCCACATCCTCCCCTCCTCCCCCTTCT
>NW_006921670.1:9771424-9774015 GCF_000298275.1 Orycteropus afer afer
CCTCCCTCCATCCTCCTCCCCCTCAGAGTTTCCTGCATAACAACCGTTCTGTTGATGGAGGCTGGCCCGTTACAGTGAGCGCCTTTCTTATTTATTAAGGTCGTGAAATCCCAGCCCTGTTTAGTATTATCTTTGATGTTCCAGGATGGTGTGGAAATTTCTCTGTTTTTCTGTGACCCAGTTTCCATGCTTTGAAAGTGGTGTCCCCTTCCCCCCTGGCCTCTCTGAAGTTGGGACTGTTGGTAGCATCTCCCCGCCTCCTTCCTGCCCTCCACCAGCCCCCTGCGTCTGTCTGACATCCAGGTGAGGGGGTAGCACGTGGAGCAGGCATCTTCTGCCCGGGAGGAGGCCTGGGCACAGTGCCAAGGTGCACCTGTGTGCTCACCTGGGCCACGAAGCCGCCGGCACCACCCTCTGGGGAGCTGAACGTGGTCCTGGGTTCTTCTTGGCTTGGTTTAGTCAACACAACCGTCGCAGACCGCAGGGAAGCACTCTGGGCCGCCTCTGGCCCTTTTGGGATGTCAGCCAGGCAGATGGGACTTGGGAGTCCACCGCCTCCCTCAGACACCCGTTCACTGAGGCCGTTGTGTACACGGAGCCCCTGGGTGGCCCAGACGGTAACGTGTTCGGCCATTCAAGGCCACGCAGGGGCTCCGTGGAAGGAGGGTCTGACAGTCAGCTTCGGAAGCGTCGACCATTGCAAACCCTAAAGGGCGGTTCACATGGGGTCGCCACAAGTCAGAACAGACTTGTCAGTAACTGGTCCCGTGAGGATTTTGGTGATAATTGCCTTTCCCTCCTCTGCCCCTCTGTCTTCTAAGGTTCTTTGCTGGTTATGGTACTCGTAGTTACCTGGTGATTGAGTTCTCACCGAAATTTGGCCTCTAATTTCTAACCTGGCCTGGGTGACCCCTGGGGATCTTTGGAATGTTTTTAGGGAGGTGGGACAGAGGGTTTTAAAAATCTACTTATTGGTTGCTCCATTAATTTATTTCATGTGTCCGGTGCTTGCGGAGTTAAACTAAGCATTTGGGGGATGAAACAATGCACAACACAGGGGTCTGTTCTCAGGACACACTGTCTGGGAGAAGGAGGCAGCGGCACATGTGGCTTTCAGACTGGGGTACTGGCTGTGTTCCGGGCTCCACGGCTGTCTTTCTGGGTGACGGGCAGAGGACAGGTCATCCCCGAAGCTCAGACTGCACCAAGAGCCCCCACCATGGGCCAGGCTCCAGGCCAGTGACTTGGCCTTCATAGTTTCACTCAGCTCTTCCAAAGCCCCAACATTTGACATTATTACTCCCAAATGACGTGGGAAAACAGGCTCAGAGAGGTTAATGGGAGTTGTTCTGGGAGCACAGCCAGAAAAGGTGGGTCTGCCTACTCCAAAGCCATCATGCTATATCCCCTTGCTACTTTATCACCTTCCACCTTGAAACTAGGTGCCCAGAATGGAGGTATTACAGGGTTGAGGTGATGGCAGTATTGAAAGAGGAAGTAGCTTTTCACCTCCAAAAATGCTACACTGAGGACAAGGATCGTCTCAGTTACTATACCACGAGGGGGTGGCTCTCGGGAACAGAAATGTACCGTCTCCAGCTTCTGGAGAGCAAAAGTCCAAATCAGCGCAAAGGCCCTTGGGAAGGTCCCTCCTTGTCTCTTTCAGCTTCTGGCAGCCCACGTGCTCCTTGGCTTGTGGGTTTGCACGTGGTGTGTACCCCTGTGTCTACACTGGTCTTTTTATAACACGGAAGTGATTATGGTTAGGACCCACCCTACTTCAGGATGACCTCATTGACATAAAGGGAAGCTCCTATTTCCATGCACAGGTACAGGGGTTAAGAGTTCACGACAACTATTATGGGAGGCACAGTCCAACTCATAACAAGGATGCTTCCATGGACTGAGCTCAGTATTCGTTACCAGAGATTGCTAATTGACAGGGCTGGATTTATGCCTTGTAATCGGGGAATGTGACCCAAGGGTTCTCAACCAGGGCCGTAAAAAGAAATGGGCCAAAGCCCCACCCTACACCCAGTGAATCAGATCTAAGGATGAAGCTAGAATCCACTGGAACCGGGGGCTGAAACAATGGTTACAGGCCAGCTGAAGAAGAAAAACAATGTCAAAAGGGTGAAGGCGTCAGACCCCTGGTGTTTTCATGAGCTGGTGTTGCTCTCTGGCTGATGTGACCCATGGCACTCGAGATGTTTTCTTGAAGGAGCTCTTTTGTGCAGGTAGACAGGGTTCCTGCCTGCTACAGTGGAGTCCATACTGTGTCTCTAATCGTGTAGCTTGGTGAACCACCCAACTTTTCAGTCCTCTTTCTGCTCCAACATACGTATAATTGGGTGCCCTCTAGCTAGGATGTCAGCGTATTCCCCCTTCTAAGCATCTAGATTCATTTACTTAGATTCTGTTGCATGTTCTAATGGTCCCAACCCTGGGAATTACTTTGTTAGATTTCTGTCACCATGAACATGGTCATCAACGGCGGCAGCACTTTAAAGTCTGGACTCACTTACACACTTGTCTGGTGTGCACCTCATGTCCACTGTGTAGGGTGCAGCTTCCCAGGGATGGAGAGGAAG
>NW_006921670.1:9774170-9782041 GCF_000298275.1 Orycteropus afer afer
CTTGGTCCTGTTCCATCCTCGTGGTCCTTGACGTGTTTGACCCAAATGTCAAGGCCACTATGTCAGTCCATCTCATTGAGGACTCCCTTGTTTTCACAGACCCTCTAATAAGGAGCTCTGGTGGTGTAGTGGTTAAGCCATTTGGCTACTAACCAAAAGTTTGGTGGTTCAAATCCACCAGCTGCTCTGCAGAGGAAAGACGAGACAGTCTGTTTCCGTAAAGATTTGCAGCCTTGGAAACCCAGTGGGGTTGCTCTGAGTCAGAACTGACTTGACAGCAGTGAGTTTGGTTTTCTCCTGCCCTCTAATTACCTAGTGTTGCCATAACATAAACATACCACAAATGGGTGGCTTTGTTGATGACATGTCTTTCCTGATGACATGTCCAAAGCAGGTGGGATGAAGTCTCGCATCCTTACTTCTAAGGAACGTTCTGTTTGTATTTCTCCTAAGACTGATTCGTCTGGGCTCTGGCAGCCCATGGAATATTCAGTGTCCTTCACCATTGATGCATTCACTTCGAATGCATCAGTTCATCCTTTGTCTTCCTTTAGAACTTTACAGAGGTCCTTCTGCGGCAGATTTGCCCAACACACAGAAGTCATTTCATTTCTTGACTGCTGCTTCCATGGGTGTTGATAATGGATCTGAATAGAATGAAATCCTCAGCAACTTCAACTTGAAACTCTTATGAATAACAGCAAAGAGGAGGAAGGCCCTGCCTTTTTCAGGCTCTGTTGCTGTGGTCTGGTCTTTGCTCCTCTGCAACCTTGGGCGGGTCTGGAGACATCCAGAAACTGTGGTTTCTTGCTCATGTGTTCCAGCAAGTGGCCAACACAGACTGGCAGGGCTTGGCGGGAACCGGGAAATGTTTGGAGAGCGGGAAGGGCTGCAGGATGCATTCTAAGTTCAGAGTTCTCTTTTCTTGAACTCTTTCCGGGCAGCACGCCATTTAGAAATGTTTGTTAAGTGTTAAATGCAGTTGATTTCCCTGTTTCTGGGAGTGGCACGTGCGGCCATGGTATTCCCTTTTGTGCTAACTTGTTTTTCCCTCTTTCTCTTTTTGCTTGGCAGTGAACGACCTTCAGGAAGAAGGCAAAAACGCCATCGACTCGCCACTGTCCCCTGCCTCAGTGGGCGTTCATCCTGAGGACACTCTTCTAGGTACTGCCTCTTCTTCCAGCTCCTTGCCACAGTTGGGTGAACCGTCTGCAGCGTTAGGTGGGCCGTGGTGAGGCTGGCAAGCAGGTCCTTTTGAGCAGATAGCATACTGGGTGGCATTTGAGAGCCCAGACACTCTGCTTAAGGTCCTGTTTAGAAAAGTCTGTAGGAAACAAGCGAGTTCTTGTTTGTAGCTTTCTGCCCCTATTTCTGGGTGAGCCAGAGCTCCTTTAAGGCCTGGATCCTGCTGGGGGTTAGAGAAGGACTGCCAAGTGGCTGAGACCCTCACCCCCACGCCCTTGGGGTCGCGTCACAGGCCAGTGCCAATGAGATGACAACCAGATACACTTCCCTTCAAGTGTGTTTTGGGATCTGGTCAATCTGGAAGGCTATTCTGGAACATTCCATGCATTTCCAAACCTTGGTTCAAAGGGAAGCCCCAGTTGACCCCTTTATTGTAGTTTCTACCCCAAGGCTCAGCCCACAAGAGGAATGACAGACACAGGCCCCCCTGGGCTGACCCCAAGCCAAGTGCTGGCCATTTTCCAAGGTTCCACTGGGACCATGGGAGTGTCTTTCTTTCCTCCTGGAATAGCATAGCTCTTGACTGTGGCTGTGATTGTCTTTAGGCCAACTGGAGTCATTTTCCAGGCAGCTGCTCCTGGGTGACCCCCTTTAGGGGGACCAGCACGTAGGTCTGGAGACTGATATTGTGTGGTTAGTGGACTTCAGAGCAGGGTGTCTCCACCTCAGCCCTGGTGACATTTGGGGCCGGATGTTTCTTCACTGAGTCTCTGGTTGGTGCCAGGAGTTAACAGGCTTGGCTACTCACTGAGAGGTTGTAAGTTAAAATAAAAAAGGGGGGGTTTGTTTGTTTGTTTAATTCTTTAGTGTGGGGACAGCTGTCTTGTGTATCACCGGCTATTTGATAGCATCCCTGGGCTCTGATTGCTAGATGCCAGTAGCACTAACAGCCCCCAGCCCAGCTGTGACGACCAAAATGTCTCCAGAAAATGGTGGCCGTTGAGTCAGTTCTGACTCATGGTGATTTCACGTGTGTCTGAGCAGAGCTGTTTGTGGCGGGGTTTTAGTGTCTGGTGTTTTGGAAGCAGATCCCCAGGTCTCCTGAGGTGCGTCTGGGTGGACTTGAGGTGCCGGCCTCTCAGTTAGCAGCTGAGCCTGCTAACCACTAACCGTTGGCGTCACCCAGGGACACTGAAATATCTGCAGACATTGCCAGATGTCGTCTGAGGCATAATCGCTCCTGGCTGGAATCACCAGCGTAGACCAGCAAAAGCTCTGGACACTGACCCTCCCTGTCTCCTGTTTTAGCCTGGGTTTTCTAGAGGAAGAAAACCAATGAAGCTTGTATAAATATATGGCAAGATTGACTTTAAGGAAATGGCTCATGAAGTTGTGGGGGCTAGCAAGTCCCAAATCTGTGGGTTAGGCCTACAGGCCTCTGCTGACTCCCAGCGTTGCAGGGCTGACAGAACCCAAATCTAAAGTCAGGCACAGACTGGAGTTCTCTTCTGATCCATGGGGTTGTGGGGTTGGCAAATCTAAAATCTGCAGGTCAGGTGACAGGCTGGAGACTTCTGCAGGCTTTTGTCCTAGAAACTGGAGATCAGGCAACGAGAAGAGTGCAGGGTGGAGAGAGAGAACGGGCTTTGCCAGAACTTCCGTTTATATATTATAGGCAGGCCACACCCCCAAGGAAACTCCCCTTTTAGATGATTGGTGTTCATATCAGATCACAAAATGGAGGATTATTATATCATATCTGTCCAACCACTGGGAATCATGTCCCAGCCAAGTTGACATATAACCTTAATTGTCACACTGTCTTGCAATAACTGTTCTCCAGGTGAGAGTCAGCCAGCTATGGTTGGCTCCATAAGCTTAATTGGCTGGTGAGTCTTAAGTTAGCTTGGCAAGGACTGGCCAGGCTGGCACCCAAAGGTGGGTGTACCCAGGTCTCCTGGGGTGGTGACACTCACACCCCAGTGCAGTTTTCAGCATCTTGCTGCATTTCCAAGCTCGCTATTGGCAGGTCTGGGCAGCACTCCCAGCAGGATGCCCAAGGCAGTCTTTAAGCAAGAAATAGTGAAACATCAAGATTAGAATGAAATGAATTTTGGGAATATTTGTACAATGCTGCACTCTTTATGAAGTCCCCTTTTAATATACTAAATCTCATTTGGGCTCATAAAAGGAAGGCTTATAGTTAACAGTAAGAATCCACTGCACACTTCCCACTCATTCACGTCTCCCTGCTGCAGCCCTGTGAGACAGGTAGGATGATTATTCCTGCTTTCCGATGAAGAAACTGAGGCACAGAGAAGCTAAATCACATGCCCAAGGCCTCTCAGCTAGTAAGTGGGGAGCTGGGGTTCAAACCCAGGCATATCACCTCCAGAGCTGGGGCTCAAAACCACTGAGTGCGCTGGCCTCTTGTGGTCCGGTCAGCAAACCCTCCTCGTGGGACACGCACACTGATTCTCTCCATGTAACGTTTCAGACATTTTCCATCCCATCCTAAACATCCCAGTTCTTCTTAAGAGTGCGTGCAGGACTGAGGCTGTGTGCAACCAGACACTTCCTGGGACCTGTTGAGGCAAGAAGGGTCTCCCTTTGAGTTTGCAGAGGCTGCGTGACCTGCCAACACCCTGAATTCAAACTCCAGAACCAAAGACAATACATTTGGGTTCTTATAAGCCACCCAGTTGGCAGTCTTTTGTCACAGCAGCCCTAGGAAGCTAAGACACTTGATTGGAGGTTCAGGCACATGTTCTCATGGGACATCTCAGTTACTTAGCCCAATACCGTGTTTAGTATTTCTGTTCCACCTCCTAGTTTGTAGAGTAGTAGATTAGTCTCTATTCACCTGGAGCAACAGAGGAAGCAGGAGAGTCAGGAATAAGAGGAAGTGATGGAATGTGAGGCTAATTGCCTCCATGGACTACTGCCTCCTTTATCCTGAGACCAGAAGAATGGCATTGTGCTTGGCTACCATTACTGAACATTTCGATCAAAGACTCTATAGAGGAATCCTGATCAAAAGGGGGGAAATACAGAACAGAATTAAAAATTCCATGGAATCCAGAATTTCTGGAGCCATCAAGGCTGGATGAACCCCAAAACTGTTGCCCTGGGATCATCTTTAAACCTTAAACCAAAAATATGCCTTTCAAGTCATCTTAAAACCAACGTTGTTGTTGTTATGTGCCATCGAGTCGGACCCGACTCCTAGCGACCCCTACTTGGGTTTCTGAGGCAGTGTCACTATGGAAGTTGATTGACCAAACTTCCTTCTGAACCAAACAATAGTTTAGCTTAAAAGAAAAATAAAAATCTGCCTTGAGGATGGTGCTTTTCTCAAGAACTATCCATATGGGGTCAAACTGACAGCAGCAACTGGGAAGGAAGCTGAGGGGCAATGGGCTGATGTTAGTGGGGGAGGAGCAATTTGGAAAAAGGAGGGTGAGAATGGCTGCACAACTCGAAGAACGTTATCAACGTCAATGAACTGTCCATGCAGGAACTATTGAATTGATGTGTGTTTTGCTGTGTGTTCCCAACAACAACAAATAACATATATTATTAAAATGTAATGTCTGCAGGGAACGTCATGGTGGTTGAAGCTTTGCCCACACTTCCGATTCATAACAGGGAACATTTTTTAGGCCATTTGATGCCATCCGCTCTCATGAATTCCCCCAGAATTGTGTGGGGGAGCTGCCGAGTGGAGCTGGGGAGAGTGGGCCCTGGCAGAGTGCTCAGTCTGACTCCAGCTCTCCAAGGAAAGCAGTGAAGGCTCCAGTCCACCCCCTGCTGCCAGGGGCCCCCTTGCTGGGTGGTTTGATGCATGGCTGATACAGGGCCGAGTCCTTCCTTTCTGAGAGAATGAATAGGTTTCTGCTTCTCCATCCATCACCCGCCCATTCATGAGGCCACTAGAACCGCCCAGCGCCTCTGCATGCCCCAGCCACCACTAACTGTGACCCTTCTGTCCCTTCCCAGAGGAGAATGAGGAACGCACCATTATCAACCCCACCTCCAAGGAAGACCCCAAGTTCAAGGAGCTGGTCAAGGTAGGGAGACTGGTCTCAGCTGGAATGTGCCACTTAGGGTGCAGCCTTGGCTGTTTGGCATTCAGGGCTTCTGGGTACAAAGCGGGCGGAACCTCTGGGCATGTGAGGGGTCATGTTCTGCATTGAGTTGTGTCACCCAGGATTTAGGTTGAAGTTCTCACCCCTGCAAATATGACTTGGTGTGGTATTAGGGTCTTTGAAGATGTTACCAGTTAACATGAGGTCCTACTGGAGTGGGGGGAGGTCCTGATCCAATATGACCAGTGTCCTTACAGAAGAGGAGAAGGGACACAGAGACAGAGGGAAGATGGTCCTGTGATGATGGAGTGGTGCTGCAGCTGTAAGCCAGGGAACACCTGGGGCCACCCGAAGCCAGAGGGACAAGGAGGCCTATAGTCCTGGACTTTGCAGAGAGAGCACTGTCCTGCCAGCACCCGAGCCCGGACTCCTAGCCTCCAGAACGTGAGACAGGACTTTCCTGTTCTTACACGGCAACCTGAAGGAAAGTGCTTTGGTCATGTTGCCAGGAGAGCCCAGTCCCTGGAGAGTGACATGACGCTTTAAAGTAGAGAACTGGAGAAAAAGGGGAGGGCCCTCGAGGGGATGGACAGACACAGTGGCTGCAACGATGGGCTCAAGCAGAGTAGCAAGTTCGTCGATGGTGCGGTACTGGGCGGCGGTTTGTTCTGTTGTACGTGGGGTCACTGTGAGTTGGACCCATTCAACGGCATCTAATAACAACAGGAAGTGAAGACAGGACACTGATGCGGGGTTAGAAAATGTGAACATTGTTTGCCTTACAGCGGGGGGTGAATGGAACCGGATGGAAGATCTGGTTCATAGCACTGGACACCAACCACGTGCCTGGCTCCACCCCGGGCCTTGAAAACCCTCCTCTTGAACTTTGCATTGGATGCACTTCACAGATGGGGTTCAGACTCATTCTGGAGCACAGTGGGGGTTCGGGTTTAGAGGGAGCTCTGAAAAGCAGGCGTATGTGACCGTCTTGGCCACCCCGTCCAGGAAGCATCAGGCGTCATCTGCACTGGAGGACAGTTGGTTTCTCCAGCCACCGAAGGTGTGACTATCAGCCACGTAAGAGATACGGCCACATTGTCCCCAGAGTGAAGAAGGCAGACTCTCCCCAGAAGTCTTCTTTGAACCAAAACACGGTTTATCTCATAAGTAAGGTATGTCTGCCCCGAGTGTGTGCTCCTTTAAAGGATTATCTGTGTGACAACGGCAACTCGAAAGGTTAGATGAGGGGCTTAGGGGGCAGCGAGTTTACATCAATGGCGGTGGAACAATGTGCAGAAAGATGATGAAAGTGTTTGCGTGATTTGAAGAATGTAACCCGTGTCCCTGAGCTGTGCGTGTAGAAATGGTTGAAATCATATATGACTGTATCTTTTCACCAGAAAAAGAGGCTGGGCTGATGGCCATGGCTCCTTTGGCCTCACGGCCACTGCTGTTCCCACTCCCAGTGAGGTTTCCAAGCTCTGGTATGCTGGGAGGCCCTCTCTGTACTGCTTGTTCATGTCCAAGAAGGGATTGTGGTCTGACTGCTCTGTTCTCAACCACAATAGGGCTTCAAAAGCTAATCGCCTAATGTGGGAAGGAGCTGGGCTCTGACTGTGCTGTCCTCTAAGCTTAAAGCCTACCCCATTAGCCCCAGAGCGAGCTCAGAGCAGGCAGCAGAAATACTTCCTTTCCAGAGTCACTGCCCACTCAGGTGACACAGGGCAGGGGCACCTTGGAAGTGTTGTTGATGACAGTGTGGCCAGAAACCAGTGTTTTCCATCCACAGTGGTTTTCTAAGTGTTCCTTACCCCTGACCACCACCTGTGGGCCCGAGGCTGGAGCCCTGACCACCACCCATGGGCCCTGACGCTGGGTGCTAGGCTGCATTTTCACAAAAGCTAATTCGGGAGCAATGAAACCCATCTGCAAGTTATATCCTTTTTAAAACTTCAATTGAAAATGTCAGCTTTATAAGGCCCACCCCAAAATGTTGATTCTTAACGCTTTAAGTTACCTAAAAAACAAAACAAAACAAAAAACCAGTTGCCAACGAGTAGATCCTGACTAAGGGCAAACCCATGTGCATCTGTAAAGATCCGGTGGCCGGAGACCATCTGAGTTGCTCTGACGTCACAGGGGAGAGAATCCCCAGCAGCGTCGACAGCCTGAGGCTGATCCCTATGAGGCGGAGGTCAGACACACTGCCACCCTCCAGTCTTTTGACCAGTTCTCACACCAGCCATCCCTCCCAGGGCACTCTCTGCTTCTCTGCCAGGTTCGATAATCCATTGCAATGACCACACAGAACTCAGACCATACTCACAATTTTGGGAGTTATTAGGGAAGTAACAGGTTACAACTCGGGATCAGAGGCTGCCTCAGGATATAGTTCTTTGGTCTGGACAGCTTCTTCTCAGCTGTATCTGCAGGCCTGCCTCTCTCTGGTCCTCACACCAACCCCCACCAGGGGCCTCTTGGGCTGGCCTGGCCTCCACCCTACTCTGGCAAGTGTTACAGAGCTCTTTTAGCTCTGCCAATAAGTGCCCGGAGGCACCCCACTCCACCGGTAAGCCTTGGTCTGAAGGCACTCAACTC
>NW_006921670.1:9787249-9797727 GCF_000298275.1 Orycteropus afer afer
GTGTTCAGTGCAGATCAGTGAGTAAGCACAAGCCCGCCTTGTTTCAGTACCTATGCTTATTTGCATTATTAGCAAGCTATCCAATCCCCTTGGTGGGCCACAAGCACCTCATTTGCATAGTCCCACCCATTCATTTGGTGGGAGTTACAAAGGCCTTGCTGGAAGGGCCCTAGTAAGTATTCATGGCACTGTAGCATCAATGTAGCACTGAGAACTGGGCTCCAGAAGGTTTTCAGTGGCTGATTGTTTGGAAATAAGTCACCAGGCTGTTCTTCCAAGCCACCTCTAGGTAGTATGGAAACTGCAGCCTTCTGGTTAGCAGCTGGGTGCTAACATTCTGCATCACCCAGGCACTTCTGGCCTCCAGGATTGTAGGAGAGTAAACTATGTTGCTTTAAGCCACCAAGTTTGCAGACATTTGTAACTGTAGTCACAGGGAACTAATACATCCCCAAACTACTGCCTCCTCCACCTGCAGCTGATGAGTCTCTTCTCCACTAGGTCCAGGTCAGGTGGGCCTTGACCCCTGAAACAGCTGCCTTGCTCATTTCCTGGAGGGGCCAGTGGCCAGACATTTAGCCATCTGCCAACCTGGAGCATGTGTGCCTGGAGGCAAGAACTTTCAGGGTGGTTCCATCTGCTCTCAGACTGCAGGTTGCTTCTCGAGGCAGGCTGGCTGCTTCATTTTCACTGTGGATGTAGCACTTTACAAATAAGTTTAAACACAGAAAACAGGGAGCAGCATCCATGTGCCTGTCCGCAGCTTGTTAGTAACTATGGTGGTGGTGGCATTGAGGGAAATCCCAGTTTTCAGGAATGATTGCCTGTTTAAAACAGAGACGTGTGTGAGTCGTGGCCTGTGAGTTGCCCTTGCTGATCTTTGGCTGCACTTTTGTGAGGCATCTGGGGGCTGAGAGTATGAGGCTGGGCTGTACCCTGAATGGGGAATTGCAGATTTTCAGCACCCCCTTTTCCTGGCTTGGAAAGGGCTGGGTCCCAAGGCCAGAGCTGTGAACATGTGCATTTATAGGGTGTGCATAGAGGGCTGCTTACCAGCTTCTGCCAGAGCCAGAGGCCAGCACTGTGGCCTGTCCTGGGTACACTGCTGAGCAGGGTGTCCTTCCACATGCTCTGGTCCCAGTACCCTCCCCCCAGTGTCGTTCCTGCCACCCTCCTCACCTCCTGTGCTGCAGTCACCTGGCCTCCTCACTGTGCCTTCAATAGGCTATGCAAGCACCTGCCCTGTGTGAAGCCAAAGGAACAGTTTCCACAAAACCATCCCACTTCTGACACCAATTACAAGTCCAGGGTCCCCATGACCCCTCTTAGGTTTGATCATTTGTCAGAAGGACTCAGAATTCACAGAAAGCTGTTACATTTATGGTTACTGTTGATTACAGTGAAAGGACGTAAATTAAAACCAGCCAAGGGAAAAAGTGCCTGGGGCAGTCAGGAGGGTTCCAGACATGCACCTTCCAGCTGTTCTCTCTCCAGGGAGTCATGGAGAGTGTTACTTTCCCAGCATCGGTGTGTGACCTCATGTGTGGAGTATTGCCAGCCTGGGAAGCTCACCTGAACTTCCGTATCTGGGACTTCATTAGGGCTCTGTCACACCACGAGAGTGAGCTGACTCAGTGCAATGCTGACAGTGGGCATGTACATGCGGTTGAATGTCCATGTGGCTGATGTCTGTCTGTAGCCCAAAGTGCCCACCCTACAACACATCGTTAGACTCCCTGGCTGGCCCAAGGCCCCCAAGTGAACAAAGATACATATAAGATAGGACATTCCAAGGGTTTAATTACCTCCCAGGAGCTGGGGTCAGCGGCTAGACTTCTCCTTAAAACCAGTTGCTGTCGACTTGACTCATAGCAGTCCCCCGTATGTCAGAGTAGAACTGTGTTCCACAGGGCACCCCTCGTCAACTGAGGTTAAATCTTCGCTACACACCTGGCCTGTGCACCTGCAGTCCACTCAGCAGGGGACACTTCTCCTCCACTTCTCTTTTACGATGTTTCTCCATCTGTGACGTGTCCTTGGGCCATCCCTCCAGCCCGTCACTTTGCCTCTTACCCTGGTTTTCTTTCCAGGACTTGCTGCCACTCATTTATGTGTGTTGTCTCTCCCACTCAAGTGTAACCCCCACGCAGTCAGAGACTGCTGTCCTTACCCCACCTGTGCCCGAGTGCCTGGCGATGTGTGCCACACATCCTGGTGACAATTCACCCTGGATACATGAGACATGAGTGGTGGCGTTGGGGTTTGGGTCAGCATCATGGACACCAGGATTCACAACAGACCTGCTTGAGAGTGCTGGAGTTAAAGGAAAAATATATATACATGGAGCTCTGGTGGCGCAGAGGTTAAGGCATTTGCTGCTAACCAAAATGTCAGTGGTTCGAACCCACCAGCCACTCTGCGGGAGAAAGATGAAGCAGTCTGCTTTTGTAAAGGTTTACAGCCTTGGAAACTCTGTGGGGCAGTTCTCTGTCTTATAGCGTTGCCATGAGTTAGAATTGACTTGATGGCAGTGGGTTGGTGGGATATTTGTTTATGGTTGAAAATATACACAGCGGAATATGAATGAATTCAACAGTTTCTACAGGGACGGTGCACGACATTGATGACACTTTGAGTTGTATAACCATGCTCACCCTCCGTCTCCAAGTTGTTCATTAACAACTCACTGCCCCTAAACTTCCTGTCTAACCTTCCCAGTTGCTGTTGTCAGTCTGATTCCCTGTACATCTGTGAAAGATCACAATGCCCAACAAAAACGTTCACTTTTCTGCCCAACACCAGACCCACAGGACCCAGATGTCAGGGCGGGGGACTTTGGGTGCATGGGGTGAGTGCTGGGGGCACTTGGGGATTGGGTACTGATGTGGAGGTCCCAGGAGCCCACCTTGGTGATTCAGACAGACCCCTCATCGCCGCTGAGTGCTCCCAGCAGTGGCCGTCTCCTGTGGGTTCTGTGTGGGCGTTCGGTCCAGGAATGATGGTTTCTAGTGCAGAACGTTCCCAGTGTGCAGGGCAGGGGACGAGGTCTGCTGACACCCTGACCCGCTGGACACGCGTGGTGGGGCTGTCCCTGTGGCCACCTCCCAGTCCTGGGGCAGAATATTTTCTTTCTTTTTAAATTGTGCTTTGGGTATAAATTGACAAAGCAGATTCGCTTTATATTCAGCAGTTCATGAACATTTGATTTCATGGTTCGGGTTACTATCCCCAGCAAAAAAACCCTCTCCTCTCTCCTCCCTGTGACTGCCCCGCCCTGAGCCCTTCTTGTCTGTGCACTCCTGTCTGCCCAGCTTGCCCTCTGTGAGTGCCGCCCTCTGGTGCCCATGGCCGATTGCTCTAAGGGGTGCACCTCCCTGGGGTAGGTGGGTGCATGGCCCTGGGGTAGGTGTTCTGCATGTAGGTCTTTGTGCTCTTGGGCAGAGAGCCAATCATGGGAGTGATTCCATTTCCAGGCCCGAAGGATAACCTGGGGCCACAGTCTCCGGGGCCCCCCCAATCCCTGTCTGACCAGTAATTCTGGTCATTTTTGTGTTTCTGAATTTTGTTCCACGTTTTTCCTCCCACTCTCCCCAGGATCTCCGCTTTTGACCGACGGGAACATTTTCAAGAACGCAGGGCTGTCTGCTTATTTTCGTTTTCTCTGTCTTTGTCTCCTGCACTTTTTTAAAAAACCTTCTTGACTTGACTGACTGGCCTGTGGTCCCCTCTAGACTAACGCCCCTCACCCCTGCTGCCTCACAGCTGTCACAATTTAAAACACTGTCCTCTGCTTCAGGTCACGAAATGTCTAACGTGGGCCAAGCCAGGCACTGGGAGCGAGGCTGTCCATTTGTTCATTCATGCAAAAATCACCCTCGAGGGCCGAGTGCGTGTATGTCATGTGGTGTGCAGGGGTCAGGGAGGGTCCCTGGTGGTACAGATGGTTAAGCACTCAACTACTAGCTGAGGGGTGATCATTTCAGACCCACCCAGAGCCCCTGGGAAGAAAGGCCTGGTGATCGGTGCTGGAGAGGTCCCAGCCCTGACCACCCCACGAAGCGCTTCTATTCTGCACTCGTGGGTCCACCATGTGTCAGAACGGACTCCACGGCAACCAGCAACAACAGCAAGGGCTTCTGGGACATGGGGGCTCTGGAGTTGGGCTTCCTGCGTTGAAATTCGGACCCACTTAAGGTGAACTCAGGAGGAAGACTGGGCAATCTACTTCCATAGAGATACTGCCTCGGAAACCCAAGGAGGGGTTGCTATGAGTTGAATTGACTCAATGGCAGTGCCTTTGGTTTGGTATGTATATGTTTGGGTGCCCTGGTGGCGTAGTGCCTAAGGCATTTGACTGCTAACCAGAAAGCTGGCGGTTCAAACGCACCAGCCACTCCTCAGAGGAAAGACTGGGAAATCTGCTTCCCTAGAGATACTGCCTCGGAAACCCAAGGAGGGGTCACTGTGAGTCAGATCAACTCAATGGCAGTGAGAGTGAGTGATACATGTTGAAAATAATAATGTGTTTTCAGGGAGGGTCTACACAGCGGTTTAGGTTCATTCAGTGCTTTCTACACAGCCGCTCAGAGGCACTGGCTGCACCCTCCCCAAGGCGTGAGTGTTGTCATTGTTGCTCTTCTGGTTGTCCTGTTTCTGCTCATCTAGTCTCCCTGCCTCTTCACATTATCGTCTTTGTTTTAAAGTCATTGGGGACCGGTTGGTCTCATCAAGGTGATTGTTTAAAGGAGCACAGTGCTCCCGGGTGACAGTCATTATTTTTGTGAGTCCCACTGTTATTCAGGGTGACCCTCAGGGAGGGGTGAGTGTTCGTTCAGGGTTTGAAGAATGTCTTAGGGCGATAATCTTAGGGACTCTCTCAGTCTCAGCCAGTCCAGTAGGCTTGACTGTTGTTTTTAGGAATTGGAGGTTCCGTCCACATCTCTCTCTCGTTCTTTCAGGCCTATCCACTGTGGTCCCGGTGGCTTCATGTTTTAATGATTGCTCATCTCGGTTCTCAGCTTACTGAGCAGGACACTGCCTGGTCTTTAATTTCTACTGGCTTCCCCTCTTGTCCCTGCAAAGATCAAAGGTGTGGAGATGCTCCCTGGCCTGAAGACTGGCAATTAGGGCCACATGTGTGGACCCTTCAAGACTTGCCCCGACCCCTCCGGACCCTGCCCCCTCCCTGTCCCACCCACCCTGCCCAGGTCCTGCCTAGGCCCACCCCACCTGCGGGCTCTCTCCTGCCTGTTGCAATAAACCCACTTCCTGGGTGGACTAAGCAGCCGCAACTGTTTGGAAGTGATTAAAACGAAACTGTCATCGCTCTGGGCGGACCAGCTGCAGATCCTGATTACAATTCTGAGGGAACCGAAGGAAGAGTGATTTGTATTCTGATTAAAGCGGCCTAGCCCGGTGCCCAGAGCGTAATTAGTAGCCATCCTAAGCATTTGTCTGCAGGACTGGGACTGAGAAATGAGTGTGTCCTTAAAATAGTGATGGGGACTATCTTTAAAAACGTTTTGTGGGGCTGAGGATTAACGGTTGAGACTGGAAAGTACAATGACACGGTGATTTTGGCCCCAGGAGGGCTGGCAGTGGTGAAGTTGGGGGGTGAATAGCGTCTGAGAGCAGAGGCGGGTGGCTTGTCGCTTGGGCCTTGATTTCCATCATGTTTGTTTGTTTTGGGGTTTGGGTGTTGACCAGGTCAGAGAGCCAGAGGGGAGTTTCTAAGTTGTAGATTCTTCATAGTAGAAGTGTTGTCTCTTAGGAGGTTTTCAACAGGACTTGCTTTGGGCCAGGCAGCCCCTGGACGCAGACGTCTGCGGGCCTGGGAGACCCTTCTAGACGGGGCCTCCTCACCTTCTCTGAGGCTGTCCCTATTTTAGCCCCTGGGGACACAGCACTGACTGCACGGGTGCAGCAGACAATGCAGCCGGGGACACCGTGAAGGGATAAGAGTGTGTGATCGGGTGGCAGGAGGGCTTTGAAGAAAACCGAAGCAGGGCTCAGGGTGGTCTCCCCTTGTCGGGTAGGGTGGCTGAGGAGGGGCGTTTGAGCGGAGACCTGCGCCACTTGAGGGTGTGGGGGACAAACATGCCAGCAGAGGCAAAGCGGGTGCCTTCTCCTGTGGTCTGCGCATGTGTGGTGAGTTCGAGAACCAGTGGGGAGACTAGTGGGGCTGGAGCCCGTGATCAGGAGAGTGCTTGCAGGGTTAACGGTGGTGCTGGTGACGGCCTGTCTGTGAAGCCTTGGAAGCTGTTGGTTTGACTCCCAGTTGAGGTCTGGAGAGCTCCTGTTGAAACAGAAGCTGCCAGGCCACAGCCCCTTGTAAATTACCTTGTTGTTGTTATTTGCCTTGACCAGAGCTCCTTGTAAATTACCTTACTGATAGTAGTAGGAGCTCTAATAGCATAGTGCCTAAAGTATCTGACTGCCTTGGAAGGATGATGGGGCAATCTACTTCCGTAGTGATACCGCCTCAGAAATCCAAGGAGGGGTTGCAATGTGTTGGATCTGACTCAACAGCAGTGAGTTTGGTTTTTTTTTTGTTGTTGTTACTGATGAATGAGGTAGGGACAGATGTTAAGGGATGGAAGGTGCCGGTCATATTCATTTGTAAACTGCTTAAATTACTCCTACTGATAGGAACCAGAAAACCGGAAAAATTGCAATTAGAAAGATACATAATTGCCAAACCGTTTGTTGCAGGTCCCAGGGTGTCAACGCTGGAGACTCCCTGGTGGGGCCCCTTTTGATCTAGAGAAGCAGATGCTTGGATCCATTCAGGACCAAAACATCAGAAGCTAGGAGTCCCGCCCACGTGACTTGCTAATTGTACCTGTTCCTCATTCTGTGCCCTGTAACTGCCGTCAGCCAACTGGGACACACTGGCCATCCAACTAGCATGCAGTCCACCTAGTCCCGTCTTGGGCAGCGTTTCACTATAGGCTTGCTCTCTGTCAACCACCTCTGTCTCTGTGAGCAATTCTTTGTTGCCAGAAGATGAGAACCTGCTTGGGTTTCACGGGGTCCCCTCCCCTGTAACACAACGAGCTAATGACTTGCTCTTTCTAGTGGAGAACACCGCGTAGACCTAGCCCCTGTGTGCCCCGGTGGGCGTTCTCCACACAAGCCTCCCATACGTCTTCTCAGCCCAGCACCTCTGACGCCTTGATTGCCCCTGTTTGGGGCAGAGACGAGACGATATCTATTTTTCAATTTAATTTTTTATTGTTGTAAAAACATAGATGATGCAGCATTTGCCATCCAGCTTTTTTCCATGTGGACAACTCAGTGATGCAGTCACAGCGTTCGCGTTCTTCTGCCGTCACCAATATCGTTCGCCACACTCTCCATCCTCAGCAAAAACTCAGTGCTTGCCCCCCAACCCCTGGGAACCACCCGCAGCCTCTGACCTCCACGTATGTTTTGTATGCCTCATGCCTAGGGTGGCGCCTGGCACGTAGTAGGTGCTCCTGAGTCTGCCAAGGGAATTAAGCCAGAAAAGGGCTTCAGCGGGTGGAGAGTGGGCAGAGGAAGGCTGGCGTGGCGTGGAACGTCAGGGTTGGTGAGGACCAGCAGATGCGTCATTTCACCAAATCTCCAAACCCGACAAACTAGATACTCGCTTCTGCATCCCAGAGATTAACTTTTAAAAATGATATTTATTATTTTTTCTGACTCCCAAAATAAAATATTGCTGTTGAAAATCTAGGAACCAGAGAAATTGAGCAGAAGGCACTCCTAATGTTTGTCATTTATGGCTTTTTCTATGTGTATTTCGTTTTTTCTACACCAACTTCGGAATCCTCCAGAACAGGCACTTTGGTAGCAGTTGTTATAAGCATTTTCCAGACTCAGGACACATGTGGATGAGTGCAGGCAGCCCTTGGGTTACCAACATCTCACTTAATGGACAACCCCCGCTTGTCCTTGAATGCTATGTAAATTTGCCCTCACTTTGAAACGTTTGAACCAACCTTCCAAAAAAAAAAAAGTAGATTGCCCAGTCTGCCTTCCACAGAGTGGCTGGTGAATTTGAATTGCCAACCTTCTGGTTAGTAGTCAGATGCCTTAGGTACTGCGCCACGAGAGCTCCTTTGAACCAACCTGCTCCCAACAAATTCAGGATCACAATCACCTCCACTTGCTACACACGAACCTTTTACATCCTTGAACAGCCTTTTTTTTGCCCTGAAAACCCCCCAAGCCCAACCCACTGCCATGGAGTTGATTCTGACTCATGGTGACCCCATTATGGAAGTAGATTGTCCTGTCTTCCTTCCACAGAGTGGCTGGTGGATAAAAATAAGGCTAAATAGGAACTATACGCACCTGTTCCAACTGACATGCAAATTCTTAAAAGACACAGGGATGGGTCTCATTTATAACCCAGGGACTGCCTGTACCTTGGGGTAAACTCTTAGAACTGGAATCTCTGTGTCACACAGTCTACCCAGTCAACCATTTGAAATGAAGACTCTGAGGCCCAGAGAAGTTAAGTGATTGACTTAAGGTCACACAGCAAAAACTCTGGTGGCACTGGTTCTTGCCATTTTGTGCTTTTACAGTGTACAGGTGTTACTTGTAAGAGTTCCGGTGGTGTGGTGCCTAGGGCAGTTGGTGGTACAAACCCACTACTGCTCTGCGGAAAGATAGGGCAGCCTACTTCTGTAAAGATTAACTGCATTGGAAACCCAATGGGGGTTGCTGTGAGTCAGAATTGACTTGATGGTAGTGAGCTTTAGAGGGAGCCCTTTGTGTTGGTTCTCTCTTTCTGAATAACTACCACAACCTGTTGATTTGCTTCCAGGTCTGTAGGTCAGGAGTCTGGGCACAGTGTGGCTGGGTCTCTGCTCAGAGTCTCACAGGCGGAAATTGAGGTGTCAGCGAGCTGTGTTCCTTACTGGAGCCTCTGCAGGAATCTGCTTCCATGCTCATTCCGTGGAGTTTGTGTTGGCAACATCCGTGTCTGGCAAAGGGGTGAGGTCCCTGTTTCCTTACCGGTTGTCGGTGGAGCCGCTCTCAGCTCACATTCCTTTCCATGGGGGCCCCTCCATCTTCAGAGCCTGCAATGGAGAATCTGCCTCACATGCTATTCCTCTCAAGCTTCCAATTGCCTTGACTTCTCAGTCTCTGCCCTTCAGACGCAGGTGGAGGGGCCCGTGTGATTCCGTCAGGCCCACCTGGATAATCTCTCTTTGCTGAAGTCAGATGTGCCGTACAACATCACCCAATCACAGGAGGGAGACTCCATCACAGTCACAGTTCTGGGACTTGTTAGGAGCCATCAGGTTGACTCCAATTCCTAACAACCCCATATGTAACAGAACAAAACGCCGCCCAGTCCTGCCCCAGCCTCACAACCCTAGCTCGAGCCCATTGTTGCCGTCACTGTGTCACTCCGTCTTATTGAGGGTCTCCCTTTCTTTCTGCAGGAATAGTCCCTTCCGACAACATGAGCAAAGTGAGTGAGATGAAGTCTGCCCATTCTCACTTCCAAGGAGCATTCCGGCTGCACTTTTTCCAGGACGATTTCTTTGTTCTTCTGGCAGTCCATGGTGTTTTCAGTATTCTTTGCCAATTCAAAGGCATCTTCTTTGGTCTCCCTTATTCATTGTGGGTGGGGCTCGGGGGCTGCTTTTCACTTTGGGGTGGCTCCATTTTAAGGCCCAAGGTAGGTGGGTGCAGAGAGGTTAGGAACAACTAAGGGAGGCAGACTTGTCTGTCAGTTTGTCATCCTTTGGTGGCTTGTGTGTTGTTGTGAGGCTGGAGGCTGTGCCACCATGTTGCAGAATGCCAGCAGGGTCACCCACGGTGGAGAGGTTTTAGTGGAGCTTCCGAGCTAAGACAGACTTGGAAGAAGGAAGAGGCCATCCACTTCTCAAACAATGGGCCAGTGAAAACCTTATGAATAGCAGTGAAACACTGTCTGATATATTACTGGAAAAGTTTATGAATAGCCCTGAAACATTATCTAATATAATGCCAGAAGATGAGCCCCTCAGGTTGGAAGATGCTCAAAATTTGACTGGGGAAGAGCTGCCTCCCCAGAGTAGAAATGACCTTAATGATATGGATGGAGTAGAGTTTTCGGGATCCCCATTGGCAGATGTGGCATGACTCAAAATGAGTAGAAACAGATGCAAACATCCATTAATAATCGGAACATGGAATGTACGAAGTATGAATCTAGGAAAATTGGATGTTGTCAAACATGAGATGGAAGGAACACATAAAGATCGATATTCTAGGCATTAGTGAGCTGAAATGGACTGGTTTGGGCCATTTTGAATCAGACAACCATATGATCTACTATGGTGGGAATGACAAATTGAAGAGGAATGGTGTGGCATTCATCATCACAGAGGATGTTTCAAGATCTGTCCTGATGTACAATGCTGTCAGTGATAGGATAATAATATCCATACACCTACAAGGAAGACTAGTTAATACTATTATTCAAAGCTATGCAC
>NW_006921670.1:9802358-9803643 GCF_000298275.1 Orycteropus afer afer
GCTGTGCATGGGGTCGCTATGAGTCAGAGATGACTTGACGGCACCTGATAACAACAACATAAAGAATTGTAAACCAGGGGAGGAGCCCTGGTGGTACAGTGTTTAAGTGCTCAGTTGCAAACCAAAATGTTGGTGGTTTGAACTCACCAGCCACTCCGAGGGAGAAAGATGTGACAGTCTGCTTCTGTAAAGCTTGACAGCTTTGGAAACCGTACGGGGCAGTTCTACTCTGTCCTATACGGTTGCTATGTGTTGGAATTGACTCAACAGTAATGGGTTGGGTTGGGTTGAGTTTGGATTTGGAACATTAGGGGGATGGCATCTTGGGTGACATCATAGAGTTCTGCTACCACACTATCTTAAAGCTATTGCCCTAAAATTATCACAGATGTTAGTAAACATTGTTAGTAGTTGCTTAGTGTGGTGTAGTAAATTACATAGTGTGGCTTTTCTAGCCATAAATCCTTGTAAACTCCATGGTGAGCAACTGAGTAGCTCTTGATTGTTAAAGTTATCCACCTGGGGTGTTTCTGTTGTAGCAACACAAAGTAATTTTCTGGGATGTTTGTTGTCTCAGGTGTGTAGAACTCTGATGTTGGGACTGGTTGATTTGGGCCACTCTGCTAGGCTCAAAAGGAGCCCTCCTAGAGGCAGAAGGAGTCTCTCTGACTGCTGGCTGGGAAAGATGTGCTTCTGAGAGAAACACGCTCCTGAGAGATGTGAGAGAGACATGCTGCTGAAAGAGAGACGTGAGAGACACGCACTGCGGAGAGAGCGATGTGCTACTGAGACTGCGGGCTGCTGAGTGAGACGGCTGGCTGCGAGAGACTGAATGCATTTCTGAACTTGAATCATAGTCTGTTGCTTCCCTAATAAACCCCATAATCTCTGAGTTCTGTGTGGCCACTGCAGCGAATTATTGAACCCAGCAGAGAGGTAGTGGGTGCTGTGGGAAGAACGGTTGGTGAAAGGGTTGGAGGGAGGCAATATGTCTGGCCTTGCAGGAATAGGCCTTGGGCTACTGATGGTGATCTGTCTTCCTCTTGTGGGGTTAGAGGAGGTCAGAAGATGAGGTCCCCTTGCCTCCTTGGCACTTAGCTGGTAGCTCTGACATCTCTTAGGCTGAGGGTTGTACAGGGTGCTGTGGGGGAGGTAGAGGCAGGCACTGTCCCTGTCCTCAGGGAGCTCTCTGGCTGGCTGGGGCTGAAGGACCAGCCTCAGTGGCGGCTGTAAGATGTGAGTGGCTGAATGGGGCAGGTGAGTATCAGCCGGAGAGAGATCAGGG
>NW_006921670.1:9803997-9805422 GCF_000298275.1 Orycteropus afer afer
AGCTGTTTTTGTTGGTCGTGTCCTTGGAAGCTTTGAGGACTGGCCAGGCATTTTATAGTATGTTCCGCTATTGGCATTTGTTTGGACGACTGGAACCCCTCTATTGGAACTTGGGTGTTAGATGGGAGTTATGGGTTTGGGGGAGGAAGACCACAGAGGGAAGTGCTAGTCTTATGCCACAAGCTAAGGGCACACGCTGTCAGCTGACTCACCACCTTGACCCCCTGGCTGGTGTTGTGTTTGCCTGGTTCTCCCGTGTCCCTTGCACCACGTTTCTTGTAAGAGTGATCTTGACCTGGGTGTGTCTTTGTCTTCTGTTGTCAGATTAACTGTAAGGTCCTCAGGACAGAGGCCTTGTCTGTCTGATTTATTTCCAGAGCCTGGCCCACAGTGAAGTTGTTAATTCCATGCGTCCTTGGGGAGCTCCGGGGTCGGCGGGGCAGTGCTGGGGTCGGAGCGGAGCCACAGACAGCACGGTTGTGGTTCTTGCCCTCACAGATCCGAAAGGCCAGTCATAGTTGCTGGTTGCCGTCGAGTCGATATCGACTGGTGACCACCTTGTGCTCCACAGGGTTTTCAAGGCTGGGACTTTCCGGAACAGATCGAGGTGCCTCTGGGTGTTTGAGACACCAACCTTTTGACTAATAGTTGAGTTTTAACTGTTTGGGCCACTCTGGGCCCTCTAACAGCTAATAGGGGAGAGCAGCACAAGACAAATCGGTGTTCGCTTTGCACCTGGGAACATGGGAAGGGGGCAGTGGGCATGGTGATGGGGTGTGGCCTGGGTGGGGGATGAAGGGACGCTGAGACCTGGGAGGGGGTGTGTGGAGCTGCAGCAGAGAGGGAATGGCATGTGCAAAGGCCCCGAGGCAGAGAGGAGCTTGAAGAAGGCCAGAAGGAGGCTGTGGAGTGGCCCAGGGCGTGATTGTGGTTCCGAGAACACGGTGAGAAGTGCGCAGCCTCCCTGTCGAGACGTGGACAGTGGGGCTGAGGGGATGAAGTTCAGGCGCATGGACCCGGTGGGTGGTGGTTTCCTCTCGGAAAAGGAACAGGCTTGGTGGGGGTGAGTTTATGGAATGCCCAGGGGGCCTCCAGGCAGGAGGATCGTGTGCAGGTAGGGCTGTGTGTTTAGGGGTTTCTGGGAGAGACGGGACATTGGATGTTGCGGGTGAGTGTGAACTGGCCTCTTGGGCAAGGTGGCGATCTGGAGGAGAGGTCTCCTGGGGCTGGGCCTGGGGACCTTGTCCTTTAAACCCTGGGAGCAGGAGGCGCCCCCAGAGGAAACCAGAGTGTGGCCAGAAATGAGGGAAAAATGAGGCCTGTGTGGTGTCTGTGGGGTATGAGAGTGGAACCCCTGAAGATGAAGAGTGCAGTCCGGGTGGGAGGAGGGGGTTAGGAGCTCTGGTGGCCTAAGGCATTTGACTG